>NW_027362768.1:396921342-397521342 GCF_046119375.1 Phyllobates terribilis
GGTATATATGACATCACAGTGTATACGCTCTATAGATGATATATATGACATCACAGTGTATACAGTCTATAGATGATATATATGACATCACAGTGTATACTCTCTATAGATGATATATATGACATCACAGTGTATACAGTCTATAGATGATATATATGACATCACAGTGTATACACTCTATAGATGATATATATGACATCACGGTGTATACTCTCTATAGATGATATATATGACATCACAGTATATACTCTCTATAGATGATATATATGACATCACAGTATATACTCTCTATAGATGATATATATGACATCACAGTGTATACACTCTATAGATGATATATATGACATCACAGTGTATACGCTCTATGGATGATATATATGACATCACGGTGTATACTCTCTATAGATGATATATATGACATCACAGTGTATACGCTCTATAGATGATATATATGACATCACAGTGTATACTCTCTATAGATGATATATATGACATCACAGTGTATACTCTCTATAGATGATATATATGACATCACAGTGTATACACTCTATAGATGATATATATGACATCACGGTGTATACTCTCTATAGATGATATATATGACATCACAGTGTATACGCTCTATAGATGATATATATGACATCACGGTGTATACTCTCTATAGATGATATATATGACATCACGGTGTATACTCTCTATAGATGATATATGTGACATCACAGTGTATACTCTCTATAGATGATATATATGACATCACAGTGTATACACTCTATATATAATATATATGACATCACAGTGTATACTCTCTATAGATGATATATATGACATCACAGTGTATACACTCTATATATAATATATATGACATCACAGTGTATACTCTCTATAGATGATATATATGACATCACAGTGTATACGCTCTATAGATGATATATATGACATCACAGTGTATACACTCTATAGATGATATATATGACATCACAGTGTATACACTCTATAGATGATATATATGACATCATAGTGTATACGCTCTATAGATGATATATATGACATCACAGTGTATACTCTCTATAGATGATATATATGACATCACAGTGTATACACTCTATATATAATATATATGACATCACGGTGTATACTCTCTATAGATGATATATATGACATCACAGTGTATACACTCTATATATAATATATATGACATCACAGTGTATACTCTCTATAGATGATATATATGACATCACAGTGTATACGCTCTATAGATGATATATATGACATCACAGTGTATACTCTCTATAGATGATATATATGACATCACAGTGTATACGCTCTATAGATGATATATATGACATCACAGTGTATACACTCTATAGATGATATATATGACATCACAGTGTATACACTATATAGATGATATATATGACATCATAGTGTATACTCTCTATAGATGATATATGTGACATCACAGTGTATACTCTCTATAGATGATATATATGACATCACAGTGTATACACTCTATATATAATATATATGACATCACGGTGTATACTCTCTATAGATGATATATATGACATCACAGTGTATACACTCTATATATAATATATATGACATCACAGTGTATACTCTCTATAGATGATATATATGACATCACAGTGTATACGCTCTATAGATGATATATATGACATCACAGTGTATACACTCTATAGATGATATATATGACATCACAGTGTATACACTCTATAGATGATATATATGACATCATAGTGTATACGCTCTATAGATGATATATATGACATCACAGTGTATACACTCTATAGATGATATATATGACATCACAGTGTATACACTCTATATATGATATATATGACATCACAGTGTATACGCTCTATAGATGATATATATGACATCACAGTATATACACTCTATAGATGATATATATGACATCACAGTGTATACGCTCTATAGATGATATATATGACATCACAGTGTATACGCTCTATAGATGATATATATGACATCACAGTATATACACTCTATAGATGATATATATGACATCACAGTGTATACGCTCTATAGATGATATATATGACATCACAGTATATACACTCTATAGATGATATATATGACATCACAGTGTATACACTCTATAGATGATATATATGACATCACAGTGTATATGCTCTATAGATGATATATATGACATCACAGTATATACACTCTATAGATGATATATATGACATCACAGCGTATACACTCTATAGATGATATATATGACATCACAGTGTATACACTCTATAGATGATATATATGACATCACAGTGTATACACTCTATAGATGATATATATGACATCACAGCGTATACACTCTATAGATGATATATATGACATCACAGTGTATACACTCTATAGATGATATATATGACATCACAGTATATACTCTCTATAGATGATATATATGACATCACAGTGTATACACTCTATAGATGATATATATGACATCACAGTGTATACACTCTATAGATGATATATATGACATCACAGTATATACTCTCTATAGATGATATATATGACATCACAGTGTATACACTCTATAGATGATATATATGACATCACAGTATATACGCTCTATAGATGATATATATGACATCACAGTGTATACGCTCTATAGATGATATATATGACATCACAGTGTATACACTCTATAGATGATATATATGACATCACAGTGTATACGCTCTATAGATGATATATATGACATCACAGTGTATACGCTCTATAGATGATATATATGACATCACAGTGTATACGCTCTATAGATGATATATATGACATCACAGTGTATACGCTCTATAGATGATATATATGACATCACAGTGTATATGCTCTATAGATGATATATATGACATCACAGTGTATACACTCTATAGATGATATATATGACATCACAGTGTATACGCTCTATAGATGATATATATGACATCACAGTGTATACACTCTATAGATGATATATATGACATCACAGTGTATACGCTCTATAGATGATATATATGACATCACAGTGTATACGCTCTATAGATGATATATATGACATCACAGTGTATACGCTCTATAGATGATATATATGACATCACAGTGTATACACTCTATAGATGATATATATGACATCACAGTGTATACGCTCTATAGATGATATATATGACATCACAGTGTATACACTCTATAGATGATATATATGACATCACAGTGTATACGCTCTATAGATGATATATATGACATCACAGTGTATACGCTCTATAGATGATATATATGACATCACAGTGTATACGCTCTATAGATGATATATATGACATCACAGTGTATACACTCTATAGATGATATATATGACATCACAGTGTATACTCTCTATAGATGATATATATGACATCACAGTGTATACGCTCTATAGATGATATATATGACATCACAGTGTATACACTCTATAGATGATATATATGACATCACAGTGTATACGCTCTATAGATGATATATATGACATCACAGTGTATACGCTCTATAGATGATATATATGACATCACAGTGTATACTCTCTATAGATGATATATATGACATCACAGTGTATACACTCTATAGATGATATATATGACATCACAGTGTATACGCTCTATGGATGGTATATATGACATCACAGTGTATACTCTCTATAGATGATATATATGACATCACAGTGTATACGCTCTATAGATGATATATATGACATCACAGTGTATACGCTCTATAGATGATATATATGACATCACAGTGTATATGCTCTATAGATGATATATATGACATCACAGTGTATACACTCTATAGATGATATATATGACATCACAGTGTATACGCTCTATAGATGATATATATGACATCACAGTGTATACACTCTATAGATGATATATATGACATCACAGTGTATACGCTCTATAGATGATATATATGACATCACAGTGTATACGCTCTATAGATGATATATATGACATCACAGTGTATACGCTCTATAGATGATATATATGACATCACAGTGTATACACTCTATAGATGATATATATGACATCACAGTGTATACGCTCTATAGATGATATATATGACATCACAGTGTATACGCTCTATAGATGATATATATGACATCACAGTGTATACGCTCTATAGATGATATATATGACATCACAGTGTATACACTCTATAGATGATATATATGACATCACAGTGTATACTCTCTATAGATGATATATATGACATCACAGTGTATACGCTCTATAGATGATATATATGACATCACAGTGTATACACTCTATAGATGATATATATGACATCACAGTGTATACGCTCTATAGATGATATATATGACATCACAGTGTATACGCTCTATAGATGATATATATGACATCACAGTGTATACTCTCTATAGATGATATATATGACATCACAGTGTATACACTCTATAGATGATATATATGACATCACAGTGTATACGCTCTATGGATGGTATATATGACATCACAGTGTATACGCTCTATAGATGATATATATGACATCACAGTGTATACAGTCTATAGATGATATATATGACATCACAGTGTATACTCTCTATAGATGATATATATGACATCACAGTGTATACAGTCTATAGATGATATATATGACATCACAGTGTATACACTCTATAGATGATATATATGACATCACGGTGTATACTCTCTATAGATGATATATATGACATCACAGTATATACTCTCTATAGATGATATATATGACATCACAGTGTATACACTCTATAGATGATATATATGACATCACAGTGTATACGCTCTATGGATGATATATATGACATCACAGTGTATACTCTCTATAGATGATATATATGACATCACGGTGTATACACTCTATAGATGATATATATGACATCACAGTGTATACTCTCTATAGATGATATATATGACATCACAGTGTATACACTCTATAGATGATATATATGACATCACAGTGTATACGCTCTATGGATGATATATATGACATCACAGTGTATACTCTCTATAGATGATATATATGACATCACAGTGTATACGCTCTATAGATGATATATATGACATCACAGTGTATACGCTCTATGGATGATATATATGACATCACAGTGTATACTCTCTATAGATGATATATATGACATCACAGTATATACACTCTATAGATGATATATATGACATCACAGTGTATACACTCTATAGATGATATATATGACATCACAGTGTATACACTCTATAGATGATATATATGACATCACAGTGTATACACTCTATAGATGATATATATGACATCACAGTGTATACTCTCTATAGATGATATATATGACATCACAGTGTATACTCTCTATAGATGATATATATGACATCACAGTGTATACACTCTATAGATGATATATATGACATCACGGTGTATACTCTCTATAGATGATATATATGACATCACAGTGTATACGCTCTATAGATGATATATATGACATCACAGTGTATACACTCTATATATGACATCACAGTGTATACACTCTATAGATGATATATATGACATCACGGTGTATACTCTCTATAGATGATATATATGACATCACAGTGTATACACTCTATATATAATATATATGACATCACAGTGTATACTCTCTATAGATGATATATATGACATCACAGTGTATACGCTCTATAGATGATATATATGACATCACAGTGTATACACTCTATAGATGATATATATGACATCACAGTGTATACACTCTATAGATGATATATATGACATCATAGTGTATACGCTCTATAGATGATATATATGACATCACAGTGTATACACTCTATAGATGATATATATGACATCACAGTGTATACACTCTACAGATGATATATATGACATCACAGTGTATACACTCTATAGATGATATATATGACATCACAGTGTATACGCTCTATAGATGATATATATGACATCACAGTGTATACACTCTATAGATGATATATATGACATCACAGTGTATACGCTCTATAGATGATATATATGACATCACAGTGTATACGCTCTATAGATGATATATATGACATCACAGTGTATACGCTCTATAGATGATATATATGACATCACAGTGTATACACTCTATAGATGATATATATGACATCACAGTGTATACGCTCTATAGATGATATATATGACATCACAGTGTATACACTCTATAGATGATATATATGACATCACATTGTTTACGCTCAATATATGATTGTCAAGGATGACACCAGAGAGATCACGCAGAATCCCATCACTGCCACCAATTTGTCAAGGATCGCAGCCAGGGGGGTGTCATAACTCAGCCCACCTGCTGTTATATTTTGGAGGGAACAGCTCTCTACTGCCCCCTATCGTCCAGACAATTATACAATTAGCTGACGACTAACGGAGGAGGCCGCAGGCTGCTTCCACTAGTAGGCCGGTTATTGGGGAACTAACAATGAACATATGGTATATACAGGGGTGGATTATGAGTAGCAAGGGCCCCGGGCAGCTTAGAATGCGTGGGCTCCCCCCCCCCACCTGATGTATCACGTGACATGTCACATGATCCCATGTGATAGAGCATGTGATAGTTCACGTGAAATTAATTTGGCACAATATTAATATATTAATTATAATATTTTTTTTACATTAATTGTATGACTTAATATTGAGCACAATTAAGCATGCTGACATCCCCTATATACAGTATTAGACCCTACACACAATATGAGCTTCAACAATCCTCCCATACACAGCAGGAGGCCACACGTAGCCATCTATACACAGCGGGAGGCCACACGTAGCCATCTATACACAGCAGGAGGCCGAACGTAGCCATCTATACACAGCAGGGGGCCGCACGTTGCCATCTATACGCAGCAGGGGGCCGCATGTAGCCATATATACACAGCGGGAGGCCGCACGTAGCCATCTATGCACAGCAGGGAGCCGCACGTAGCCATCTATACACAGCAGGGGGCTGCACGTAGCCATCTATACACAGCGGGAGGCCGCACGTAGCCATCTATACACAGCTGGAGGCCGCACGTAGCCATCTATACACAGCAGGGGGCCGCACGGTGCCATCTATACACAGCAGGGGGCCGCACGGTGCCATCTATACACAGCAGCGGGCCGTACGGCGCCATCTATACACAGCAGGGGGTCGCATGGTGCCATCTATACACAGCGGGAGGCCGCTGTGTATAGATGGTGCCGTGTGGCCTCCCGCTGTGTATAGATGGCTACGTGCGGCCTCCCGCTGTGTATAGATGGCTACGTGTGGCCTCCCGCTGTGTATGGATGGCACCGTGCGGCCTTCCGCTGTGTATAGATGGCTACATGCGGCCTTCCTCTGTGTATATATGGCTATGTGTGGCCTCCCTCTGTGCATATATGGCTACGTGTGGCCTCCCACTGTGTATAGATGGCTACGTGCTGCCTCCCGCTGTGTATAGATGGCACCGTGCGGCCTTCCGCTGTGTATAGATGGCTACGTGCTGCCTTCCGCTGTGTATAGATGGCTACGTGCGGCCTCCCGCTGTGTATAGATGGCTACGTGCGACCTCCCGCTGTGTATGGATGGCACCGTGCGGCCTTCCGCTGTGTATAGATGGCTACGAGCGGCCTCCCGCTGTGTATAGATGGCTACATGCGGCCTTCCTCTGTGTATATATGGCTACGTGTGGCCTCCCTCTGTGCATATATGGCTACGTGTGGCCTCCCGCTGTGTATAGATGGCTACGTGCTGCCTCCCGCTGTGTATAGATGGCACCGTGCGGCCTTCCGCTGTGTATAGATGGCACCATGCGGCCTTCCGCTGTGTATAGATGGCTACGTGCGGCCTCCCGCTGTGTATAGATGGCTACGTGCGGCTTCCTGCTGTGTATAGATGGCACCATGCGGCCTTCCGCTGTGTATAGATGGCTATGTGCGGCCTCCCGCTGAATATAGATGGCGCCGTGCGGCCTCCTGCTGTGTATAGATGGCTACGTGCGGCCTCCCGCTGTGTATAGATGGCTACGTGCGGCCTCCCGCTGAGTATGGGAGGATTGTGGCAGCTCATATTGTGTGTATGGTCTCATACTGTATATAGGGGATGTCAGCATACTTAATTGTGCTCAATATTAAGTCAAACAATTAATGTAAAAAAGATTATTATAATTAATATATTAATATTGTGCCAAATTAATTTCACGTGAACTATCACATGATCTATCACAGGGGATCATGTGACATGTCACGTGATACATCAGGTGTGTGTGTTTGGGAGGGGCCCGCGCCTTCTAAACTGCCCGGGGCCCTTGCTATTCTTAATCCACCCCTGCATACACGATGTGTATCTCTCTACAGGAACCAAAATCATAATTCGACTTGACCTTTTACACCCACACACCCCACCTTGATGACCTCACGTGGTCTGGGTTGTGGGTTTTTCACAGCCCTTCAGGATTTTATGAAATTCTCAACTTATGTGATAACTTCTCTCCGGATGATTGCAGAAGTTCGATTTCGCCGTCATATTTTTTATTGGGATTTTACCGTTACCCAGAGACCAAACATAACATGGCTGCTGTCAGGGATTTGCCAATTATCGATTTGTGGCCTATAGCAGGGGTTACAGTTAAGAGAAAAATATGCATCCTCTCCTTGATTTGTCCTGAAACTGAAAATATACGTCCCATCACTTTCAGATCTACACAAGCTTCGATATTCATAATTTTCTTTCTGAGACATACGTCTGGCCTCAGTGTATAGCATTTCGCTTGCCAGCAATCACAGTGTCACTTGAATTCAAAATGCATTTCCTGGGGACAAAGAGGCTTCCACTTTGCTAGTTATGTGTAAACACATGTACCATTTGTTGTCCAACCCACTGAAAAGACTTCTCCTGTCTATTCTAAATCTCAATTACCTGTCTAAACTATAACTCTTTCTCTAAGCACAAAGGACATCCTCGCTTGCACTTGGGCTTCAAAAGGACTTTGCGCATTTTAATTAGGATTGTTCACTATCTAGCTCTAATTAATTTCCTATATGTTAAACTGTGTAATTAAACTACTAAGAGAGATTTGTGGACTGCAAGCCCTTTTTGCTACTGCACCAGAGAGAGGAGGTGAATGTGGCTTCAGAGATTTTAATATTTTCTATGACAATGATATATATGACATCATAGTGTATACGATCTATAGATGATATATATGACATCACAGTGTATACGCTCTATAGATGATATATATGACATCACAGTGTATACACTCTATAGATGATATATATGACATCACAGTGTATACGCTCTATAGATGATATATATGACATCACAGTGTATACGCTCTATAGATGATATATATGACATCACAGTGTATACACTCTATAGATGATATATATGACATCACAGTGTATACGCTCTATAGATGATATATATGACATCATGGTGTATACACTCTATAGATGATATATATGACATCACAGTGTATACGCTCTATAGATGATATATATGACATCGCAGTGTATACGCTCTATAGATGATATATATGACATCACAGTGTATACAATCTATAGATGATATATATGACATCACGGTGTATACTCTCTATAGATGATATATATGACATCATAGTGTATACGATCTATAGATGATATATATGACATCACAGTGTATACGCTCTATAGATGATATATATGACATCACAGTGTATATTCTCTATAGACGATATATATGACATCACAGTGTATACATTGTAATGGTACTTTGTTACTATTAATGCTACTGGGTCACTTTGTCACTGATTCAGTTGACTTCACAGCTTCTGTCTGGTCCTTTATTCTATGCAGAAATGCAGCTGAGAGGGGTCAAATCCTTTTTCCACTTTCTGATGGTTTTTGGGATGTCAAGGGCTGGAGACACCTGATCCCAGGGCAGAGGACAGGTCCAAACAATCCATTGCTCATGACTGTCGCGTTCAGTGAAGATGTCATTACTTCCACAATCAGGACATAACACCCCAGGACTGTTCTCACTCTCACTGGGACATTGACTGCGACCGAACACTAGGAATAAGCAGAGAACTGCAAAGGAATGCAACCAGTCCTATCAGGACAATCAGCAGTAATCCGGCTGTCTTCACCAGGACGCAGGAGCCAAATGTCTTCTGAGTGACTTCTGTGAAGGGAAGATAGAGAGAAAGAGTAACTGCAGTTACTGGTCATACTGAACCATTACTGGTTATACTGGAACTTTACTGGACATACTGGAGCTGTACTGGTCATACTAGAGATTTACTGGACATACTGTAGCTGTACTGGTCATGCTAGAGTTGTACTGGTCAGACTGGAGCTGTACAGGTTATACTGTAGGAGTATGGGCCATACTGGAGGTGTACTGGTCAGACTGGAGCTATACTGGTCATACTTGAGATGTACTGGTCATACTGGAGCTGTACTGGTCATACTAGAGATTTACTGGACATACTGGAGCTGTACTGGTCATGCTAGAGTTGTACTGGTCAGACTGGAGCTGTACAGGTTATACTGTAGGAGTATGGGCCATACTGGAGGTGTACTGGTCAGACTGGAGCTATACTGGTCATACTTGAGATGTACTGGTCATACTGGAGCTGTACTGGTCATACTAGAGATTTACTGGACATACTGGAGCTGTACTGGTCATGCTAGAGTTGTACTGGTCAGACTGGAGCTGTACAGGTTATACTGTAGGAGTATGGGCCATACTGGAGGTGTACTGGTCAGACTGGAGCTATACTGGTCATACTTGAGATGTACTGGTCATACTGGAGCTGTACTGGTCATACTAGAGATTTACTGGACATACTGGAGCTGTACTGGTCATGCTAGAGTTGTACTGGTCAGACTGGAGCTGTACAGGTTATACTGTAGGAGTATGGGCCATACTGGAGGTGTACTGGTCAGACTGGAGCTATACTGGTCATACTTGAGATGTACTGGTCATACTGGAGCTGTACTGGTCATACTAGAGATTTACTGGACATACTGGAGCTGTACTGGTCATGCTAGAGTTGTACTGGTCAGACTGGAGCTGTACAGGTTATACTGTAGGAGTATGGGCCATACTGGAGGTGTACTGGTCAGACTGGAGCTATACTGGTCATACTTGAGATGTACTGGTCATACTGGAGCTGTACTGGTCATACTAGAGATTTACTGGACATACTGGAGCTTTACTGGTCATGCTAGAGTTGTACTGGTTACACTGGAGCTGCACTGGTCCTATTTGAGATGTACTGGTCATACTGAAGCTTTACTGGTCATACTAGAACTTTACTGGACATACTGGAGTGGTACTGGTCATGCTAGAGTTGTACTGGTTACACTGGAGATGTACAGGTCATACTGTAAGAGTACGGGCCATACTGGAGGTGTACTGGTCATACTTGAGGTGTACTGGTCATACTGGAGCTGTACTGGTCATACTGTAGGGGATCGGCCCTTAAAGGACATTAAATACACTGTGACTTTAAAGCATCACGCTCCCCTCTGAGCCTTGCTGTTGGACTAGTCTCCTCTCCCTGCTGTTGTTGGTATGTGCTGGGAGACAAAGCAGAACCAGGAAGTAGAGACCTCCGGTGGTGTGTGTGTGTCTGAGGTAACAGGGAGACGCTGTCAGCTTCCCTGTTAAGCAGAGAGTATAAAGAAAAGAAGATTATGGACTATAGCAAGATTTGTTGATTGAGACTGTGTTTTCCCTGGAGACTGAGGACCTGAGACAACACACAACACAGCATGTCAGCCATTTCTGTGAGAGTGAAGCAAGGTTTGCCTGCCGGCTGGAAGAAAGAGATCCCGTATACAAGGAAAAGACTCAAGTGAATTCACGGCGGCCGCCATCTGCGCCTGATCTGCACACGCATGAGTGACCATCAATGTGAACTGTTAGGGTTTAGCATCGTTTTCTGTAGCTAGGATGCTGTAGCAGCATGGCCCGAATAGTGGAAAGTTAGATAGGGGATTAGCTCAGAGTAGTTTGTGAAACTTGTTGTGCTATATCTTCCTATGTTCATGTTGGTAATATCGTTATTGTAAATATTCTTATTTTCATTTCCTGGCATATAATTTCTTTGTATATAATAAAGCCGGAGTTTTTTTTCAGTCTTCTCGTCTGCTGTTCCGTACTTGAATCCTGCCTTGCGGTGTTCTTTGGACACCGCTACAAGTGGCGCTGCGAGCAGGGTACGGTTACAGAGATGGAGGTGGCCGACAGCAATATGGCTAATGTGAGTACCGCAGGTAATGGTGGAACCCCTGCAAGGGCCCTCCCTATGAGCCCGTTGTTTAGTGTTCTGCCCAAATTTGATGGCCAGAATATACCCCTGACAGACTGGGTCACCAGACTACAGAGCGCTGCCAAGATTTATAATGTCAGCCCAGAACTACAAGTTGAAATCTCTCTGGCCGCCCTGGAGGTGCGCAGAAAAGTTTCCTTGCAACCGGAAACCACACGTAGCACCTCAGAAGAGATTGTGAAGTATCTGGAGGAGATATACGGTGAAACGGCTAGTGTGGGGCATCTCCAGGAAAAATTCTTCTATCGATTGCAGCGAGAAGGGGAGGGAGTATCCCAGTACGCCACAGTATTGCAGGAAGTACTTGCAGAGGTACAAAAGAAAGAGGCAGATGGAGTAGGCGGCATGGGATCTGTAGACCGGATACTACGAGAACAATTTATTCTTGGACTCTACAGGACTTCCATGAGACAGGTTCTGCATGAGCAAGTGACAGTGGATTCATGCGGCCAGCCGGTTGGATGCCAAGGGCCCCTCCCACACATGGACGAAGAGAGGAATGTCAGGTTGCACAGTGCTGGTGATGTGAAGTGAAAGACACTTCGCTAGAGAATATCGGATTTGCAGGGATGTCCAGCGCCGCCATTAAACTTCCAGCCCTTGCAGTAATGGGGCGCACTGCAGGGGGGATAGAAGGACAAACCACCCAGCACAATTCTGAACATCTGGTTGCAGGCTGTCCCATCCTGCGAGCTGAGTTCGAAGGAATCTCAGTGGACTGTTTGGTGGATACCGGATCACAGGTGACGACTATGTCCGAGTCATACTTCAATCGCTACTTCCAGGTGATGGCCAAGACAGAGTGGGAGACGTTAATTTGAGTGACGGCGGTTAATCAGCAACCGATCCCAGTCACTGGGGTTGTGTGGATGAACATGCGGATATGTGGACAAGATGTGGGAAGGAAAGGTATCCTGTTGGTCCCTGAACCATTCAAAGAAGATGTACCAGTGATAATGGGTATGAATATTCTGCGGGAGTTAGATCAGATCATGCTCACTAAATGGGGGCCTGGCTACAGGAAACAGGCCACCAAGCATATGCCCACTCAGAAAGCGTTTCAATGACTGATCCACATTTGTGGGACTCAGAAGAGCATCCTGATACACTAGTCTGTGGGAATTATGCGAGTGTCGTGAAGGGCGTCCCTCACCCTCTCTCCTGGTCAGGAGACCATTCTCCCACAGCCCGTGGGGACTTTCCGCAACCTTGAAGGTATGGAGGTGGCTATTGAACCAGTGGGCCTAGGTGAAATAGACCAGAATGTCCTGGTGGCCCGGACACTGGCAGTGGTCTAGGAAGGGAGAGTACCCATCCGAATTGTGAATATGGGGCGGAGAGAAGTCCATTTGCCCTCAAAAGCGGAACTGACTCGGGTGTACCTACATCGAAGTGAAGTGTTGAGTCAGAGAGAAATGACCCTGGCCCTAGTAGATGATGCAGTCTGGACTCTTGCCGTCATGGCCGAAGAAAAGGGGCACCAACTCCAGATTGTAATAGGCGAGCCCTCCTGACTCAAATGGGGGTGGATGTGAAAGCCCTCAATTCAGAACAGATACAAGCAGTGGAAGCAATGCTGTGGGAGAATCAGGCCGCATTCGCCCGTCACGCGGACCACTTTGGCTGCACGGACACCATCACCCATGAGATACCGACGGGAGGACACTCCTCAGATTCAAGAAAGATGTCGACCGATACTCCCTAAGCTGTACCAAGAGGTGACATCCCAGCTGAAACAGATATTGGATTCGGGAGTGGTGCAGAGTAGCCAGAGCCCATGGGCAGCGCCACTGGTGCTTGTCAAGAAGAAGGACGGGACTCTTCGTTTCTGCGTGGACTACAGGCGGTTGAACGCGTGCACCGTGCGAGATTCATACCCCCTGCCCCATATAGAAAACTCTCTTTCACAGCCCTGGGAAAAGCAAAGTACTTCTCTACCCTGGATTTGCGTAGCGGGTACTGGCAAGTACCAGTGGCAGAAAATGACAAGGCAAAAACAGCATTCATACTCCATATGGGACTGTTTGAATTTAATAGGATGCGGTTTGGATTATCCAACACGCCGGGGACTTTCCAGCAGTTGATGGAGAAGTGTTTAGTTGACCTAAACTTTGAAGCTACTCTGATATACTTGGATGATATCATTGTTTACTTTGCTACTTTTCAAGAACTCGGGCAAGTGCTCGGACGATTGCGGACCCATAGCCTGAAGATAAAGCCAAAGAAGTGTCATCTTTTCAAGAAAGAGATCTAGTACCTGGGCCACAAGGTGTCACAGGATGGGGCCTTGCCTTCCCAAGCGAAAGTTGCTGCGATACAACAATGGCCAGCACCTTGAACCCTACGGGAGTTAAAGGCCTTCCTTGAATTGACCGGGTACTACCGGCGGTTCATCAAAGACTATGCAAAAATAGTGGGCCCGCTGCATGAGCTACTGAGAGGGACTGTTGGGGGACCAAGAAACCAGGGTATACCCTGGGAATGGAAACAGGAGGAGGCCTTCCAGACACTGAAAGATGCCCTAACATCAGCCCTCATCTTAGCCTACGCAGATTTCGGCTGGCCGTTCCTGTTAGAACCTTGCTGTTAGGTTTTTTTTCCTTTGCTGGTCACATGACCTTGTTGGCCTATTTAATCCTGCTCCGCCCTTCTGGCTTTGCTGGACTTCATTGTATATCTACTTTCTAGCTTGCCTGTGCTCTGTATCTACTCTGTTAGTTTGCTTGGTCTACGGACCTCTATGTTCTATCTATTTTGTTTGTTCTTCTGTCTGCTACTATTTCTGTTAGGAGGTGTCCCATATTCCTCCCAGTCCTTAGTACTTGTAGGGATTCCCTCCCCACATCTATAGGTCTTCGTACAGACTAGATTAGGACTTTAGCAGGTCTGATCGCAGGATCAGGTTCCCTGTTACATCGTAGGGATTCAGCTGAGTCCTATAGTAGGGACAGATCTCCTCTCTTTCCTTAGCTTTGGTAGCAGAACATAACAGTAAGTCCAGCCTGTAAATTCTCTAAGGAAAGATTTTTTTTGTTCCATCATGGTGTCGGTTCAGGATTTGGCTAAACACCTGCAGGGACTCTCTCTGGAAGTGGCCGAGCTCCGTCAGCACGTGAGTAACTGTCCTGGAGCATATTTCTTGGAGCCTAAGGTATGTTTGCCGGATTTATTTTTTGGTGAACATCGAGAATTTTTTTCATTTAAAAATGCTTGCTTATTGTATTTTCGTTTGAGACCCAAGTCCTCTGGGGATGAATCCCAGCGCGTAGGGTTCATAATGTCACTTTTGCGCAAAGAGCCTCAGGAGTGGGCCTTTTCTTTGCAACCTAGTGATACATGCTTCAGATCAGTGGATAGTTTTTTTTCTGCTTTGGGACTATTATATGATGATCCTGACCGTGTGGCATCAGCTGAGACTGAGTTGAGACGTTTAAAACAAGGATCAGGTAATATGGAAAAATATTGTACACATTTTCGTCGTTGGTCCACTCAAACAGGGTGGAACGATTCTGCTCTGAAAAGTCTATTTCTTGCTGGGCTCAGTGAAAGGGTTAAAGACCTGCTAATTGCTTATCCTACACCTGAAGATTTGCAACAGGCTATGCAATTAGCTATACAGGTGGATAGAAGACTGCGTGCAAGGGTTAATGAGAGCAAATCCTCTGCTATGTCAGTTTCTGGTTATGATAATGTGTGTACTAACAGTGGTGAACCGATGGAGATTGGATCGGTGGCACCTCGCTCTCAAGAAAAACACCGTCGTTTTTCAGAAGGCTTGTGTTTCTATTGCGGGAAATCTGGTCATTTGATTAAAGGCTGTGAGCTTCGTATGAAGAAAGAAAAAAAAATGGTCAGTCACGCCCGTATTGCCTGTTTAAATTCCAAGGGTGTATTTTTAGCTGCTTCCACGATTGCTCAGGAGAAATTAATGGAATTTCGGGTGTTTGTTGATTGTGGGTCTACACTGAATGTAATTGATGGGGGATTCGTGGAAAAACTCAATTTAAAACCTGAACCTTTATCATCCCCCATTGCTGTGGTTTCTGTGGATGGCTCCCCTTTGAAGAATATTACTCTCAAGGTCTGTGAATTTCCTCTCACTATTAATGGTGTTCACCATGAGAAATTGGATTTGGTAGTGTTGAATAACTTGCCTTCTCCAGTAATATTGGGTTTGCCCTGGTTAAAATTTCACAATCCTGTACTGGATTGGTCTACCAGTGAAATTAAATCCTGGAGCCATAAATGTTATGACAAGTGTTGTAATGGGCGTATTGCAGCTTTGGATAGGGGAGAATTGCCTGTTCCTATTCAGGATTTTTGGAGAGTTTTTTCTGAGAAGGAATCGCAGGTTTTGCCTCCCCATAGAGACTATGATTGTTCTATTGAATTTGTCCCTGGAGCGACTCTTCCTAAAAGTCGTTTATTTAACCTTACTATTCCTGAGAGGAAGGCTTTGGAGGAATACATACAGACAAGTTTGGCCGCCGGTCACATTAGGCCTTCTAAGTCTCCTGTGGCGGTTGGATTTTTTTTTGTAAAAAAAAAGGACGGCGGTTTACGTCCTTGTCTGGATTTTCGTGAGATTAACAAAATTACGGTACGCAATCCTTACCCACTGCCATTGATTCCTGATCTGTTTAACCAGTTATTGGGGGCCAAGTGGTTCTCTAAAATTGACCTTAAGGGGGCATACAATCTGTTGCGCATGAAGGAGGGTGATGAATGGAAGACTGCTTTTAACACTCCTGTGGGTCATTTTGAGAATCTGGTTATGCCTTTTGGTCTTACTAATGCTCCTGCATTTTTTCAGAATCTGATTAATGACATCCTTAGACCTTTGATCGGTAAAAATGTGGTTGTGTATTTGGATGACATTTTGATTTATTCGCCAGATCTGGAGTCTCATTGGCGGAGCGTGCGTGAGGTATTACAGTTATTAATGGACAATTCGCTTTTTGCTAAGCTGGAGAAATGTGAGTTCGCTGTACAGAGAATTAGTTTTTTGGGCTACATTATCTCCAGCAAAGGTTTTGAGATGGATCCGGTTAAGGTTCAGGCTGTGCAGGAATGGCCTAGGCCTATTGGTTTGAAATCGATACAGAGGTTTTTGGGTTTCGCCAATTACTATAGAAAATTCATAAAAAATTTTTCTAGTATTGTCAAACCTCTGACTGATCTCACCAGGAAAGGTGCTGATGCGGTTCAGTGGTCTTCTGAGGCCATTGAAGCTTTTGTGTATCTCAAGGAGAGGTTCACCTCTGCTCCCATCCTTATGCAGCCTGATGTTACTAGGCCGTTTTTGGTTGAGGTTGATGCTTCCTCTGTGGGGGTTGGCGCAGTATTGTCTCAGGATAACGGGGATGGATTACATCCCTGTGCCTTTTTTTCAAAAAAATTTTCGGAGACTGAATTGAATTACGATATTGGTAATCGGGAATTATTGGCTATTAAACTCGCATTTGAACACTGGCGCCACTTCTTGGAAGGTGCGGAATTTCCCGTTCAGGTTCTTACGGATCATAAAAATCTGATATATCTTGACGCTGCCAAGCGCCTGAATGCCCGTCAGGCTAGGTGGGCACTGTTTTTCTCGCGGTTTAATTTCTCCGTTACTTACATCCCTGGTACTAAGAATGTTAAGGCGGATGCCTTGTCTCGCAGTTTTTCTCCCATAGTCGGTGCTGAGAAAGAGGAAAACATTTTACAAGAAGGTGTTGTGATAGCTGCTTTAGACTCCGTTTTGGAAGATGAGATTCTTAAAGCTCAGGAGAATGCCCCATCTAACACTCCTCATGGGAGGTTGTTTGTGCCTGGGACCTTTAGGAGAGATTTGTTTGTTGAGTGTCACGAATCTCGGTTGGCAGGTCATCCCGGAATCTCTGAGACCAAGAGACTGGTGGGTCGCAGTTTTTGGTGGCCTGGATGGCAGAAGGAAGTCATTAAGTGGGTGCGCCAATGTACTATATGTGCTAGATCTAAGTCCTCACATACTCCTGCTGCGGGGTTGCTTTGTCCTTTGGAGGTCCCCAGTGCTCCTTGGACACATTTGGCTATGGACTTTATAACTGACCTTCCCCCCTCTGAGGGTTTTACTGTCATCTGGGTGGTCGTGGACCGTTTTAACAAGATGTGTCACTTGGTTCCCTTCGTCAAACTGCCCTGCGCTAAAACTCTCGCTAAGGCCTTTGTCAAGGAAATTGTCAGACTTCATGGCGTTCCGACTGACATTGTTTCTGATAGGGGTCCTCAGTTCGTGGCTCGTTTTTGGCGTGCCTTTTGTGACAGGTTGGGAATTCATTTGTCGTTTTCGTCCGGATATCATCCTGAATCTAATGGCCAGACAGAAAGGAAAAACCAGGATGTTGAGCAGTTCTTGCGTTGTTTTGTGGCAGACAATCAAGAGGGGTGGTCTGAGTTTCTGCCACTTGCCGAATTTGCTCTGAACAATCATACATCTTCTTCTGCTGGTTGTTCGCCTTTTTTTTGTTGTTCTGGGAGACATCCGTCGTTTGGGTCGTTCTCCAAGTTGGGATCTGCCGTGCCTGAGGAGGAGAATTTTTCCGGTGATTTGGAAAGAGTTTGGACGGATGTGCGTGGTAATCTTCAGGAGGCCAACAGAAAATCTAAAGACTACTTTGATAGGAAACGACAGGAGGTTTTGTTCGCTGTTGGTGACATGGTTTGGTTGTCCTCTAGGAATCTGCGGTTAAGGATTCCTTCTAAGAAATTGGGTCCCAAGTTTGTAGGGCCCTTTAAGGTGCTTCAGGTTGTCAACCAATCTGCTGTTAGGTTGGAGGTTCCTACCTCCTGGAGAATTAATCCGGTCTTTCATGTCTCTCTGTTAAAAAAAGCTGTTGTGTCGGATGGTGACGCCTCTGCCTCTGTTCCTCCGGTGGTGGAGGACGGGGAATATGAAATTTCTCGCATCCTTGACTCTAGACGGTATAGAGGTAGTTTGCAGTATCTTGTGGCCTGGAAAGGTTTCGGACCCGAGGATAACTCTTGGGTGAGGTCAGATGATGTTTCCGCGTCCAGACTTATCAGAGCGTTTCACAGGAGATTTCCTGATAAGCCTGGTCCTAGGGGATCCGGAGGATCCTCTTAGAAGGGGGGGTACTGTTAGAACCTTGCTGTTAGGTTTTTTTTCCTTTGCTGGTCACATGACCTTGTTGGCCTATTTAATCCTGCTCCGCCCTTCTGGCTTTGCTGGACTTCATTGTATATCTACTTTCTAGCTTGCCTGTGCTCTGTATCTACTCTGTTAGTTTGCTTGGTCTACGGACCTCTATGTTCTATCTATTTTGTTTGTTCTTCTGTCTGCTACTATTTCTGTTAGGAGGTGTCCCATATTCCTCCCAGTCCTTAGTACTTGTAGGGATTCCCTCCCCACATCTATAGGTCTTCGTACAGACTAGATTAGGACTTTAGCAGGTCTGATCGCAGGATCAGGTTCCCTGTTACATCGTAGGGATTCAGCTGAGTCCTATAGTAGGGACAGATCTCCTCTCTTTCCTTAGCTTTGGTAGCAGAACATAACAGTTCCTCTTATACACAGATGGCAGTCTTCATGGACTAAGAACAGTCCTCTCACAGATGCAAGATGAAAGAGTCATCGCCTATGCCAGTAGGTCCTTGAGGGATAAGGAGCGGAACCCCCACAACTACAGCTCCTTCAGGCTGGAACTCATCACCCTAGTATGGGCCATGACGAAGAAATTTGCAGAGTACCTAAAGGGAGACAAGATCCAAGAGTGAACGGATAACAACCTTTTGGCCCATCTGGACACTGCCAAGCTGGGGGCCATGGAGCAGAGTTGGGTTGCCCGTCTTGCAAAATTTGACTTCTCGTTTCGCTACCGCTCTGCTACGGAGAATACCAATGCGGATGTATTGTCAAGAGTAACTGTAAAGATCTGAGGTCGTGGGTTGTAAATAGTGTTGAGCGAGCACTAAAATGCTCGGGTGCTCGAAGCTCGGGCCGAGCTCACCGTGATACTCGGGTGCTCAACCCGAGCAACGAGTCCAATGTTAGTCTATGGGAGACCCAAGCATTTATGCGGCGGAACCCCCGGCAGTCCGTAGAAAGCCTAAAAAGTGGCCAAAACGATAGTGACAGTGCTCAAATGACATGGGGACAGCATGGGGATCGCCCCAGGAAGCATTTCTGACCCCCAGGTCACTGCTGTGAACAACGTGGTCAGAGGTATTAAGCCACTTTTACGGGCTCACAATAAAACATTCAAAAACGAAACAGAAACGGTTTTCCTGTGAAATATGTAAAGGAACTTCCTTTCCAGGGTAAAGACTTGTGTATAAGGTAAAATAAATAACCAAAAACAAAAATACTCCTCCACACCTTGGGCTATGTTCACAAGTAGCATTTTTTATGCGTTTTTGAACTTTTGTATTGCTTTCAACCGTGACAAATGCATTCACCAGGAAATGCCATTTTAACATTTTACAACCTTATCTGGCCATGTGGTGTGTGACACATGCATACAGTGCTGAAAAGACATGGGAACAGCATGGGGAAGACACCTGGAAGCATCTCTGACATGCAGGTCACTGCCTAAAAGTGTGCCCATCAGAAGTGATCCTTGCCGCATCAGAAGATGCAGACTTGCAACTATCCCCGTGCAAGTCCTTGTCCCAGGGCAGTGTTCAATTGTACCTCCCCCATTCCTTGCAATGCAAGCGCAAGTATGCAGCCTGTCACCCACCCACCCCCAGGCTGCAATACCATACTGCTTGCTTGCACTTGAAATTGGGCCTTTTAGCCATGTGGAGGCGGAATCTGGCCACCACGTCATGGCTGCGTCGGCGGCCTGGTATCCATACTCAGCCCCCCAGCCGCCTGGCAGCTGGGTGTCCACGCTTGGTCCCCAGCCGCCAGGGGGCGGCCGGGTGTCCATACTCGGTCCCCAGCCGCCCCTATTGGAAGGACAGCCTAACCACAAACACGTGGACAAGTGAATGTGGCCAGGGATGGTCCATCTGACTGACGCCGTCACACTGGATTAATATTGTGGAAGCCTGTACACAGTTGGACACTGGGATGCAACACGTCGTCCAGACATAGAGGATTGCGGGTCCTGGGTCAATCAGGCTTCAACACAAAGTTCAGAAGGTAGACAGCAGCAGTGGTCGGCCTCCTACACAACGAGTAAATTATTCATGATCATGAGGCCATCCATCTCCTTAGCTTTTTGTTCCTTGAAATGCAAGCGCATGTCTGTAGTAGCGGCTAGGCCTGAGGTGGTCAGCGTTTTGGCGCATATCCTACCTCCTCCAAGGATTGCTGGATGTTTTCCTTCTACTATCCCAGTTCTATGAATCCTGTTAAAACAAAGCTTCAGGTGATGAATGATGGATGAGGTGGTGGCAAAGGAGAAAGAGCAGGAGGAACAGGGACCATTCACATCAATATCAGGCCAGTCAACCACACATGTCTTGTAGGATATGTTTCTGTACCAAAAGGAGTGGTTCGGTTACACAGTTATAGGGCATACAGTGAGTGCAATGCCTACCAAAAATGCCCCTTGGAAGTGACATGGAGGTCAGAGTGGTTTAACAAGACGGTTTTAATGCCCCTTGGAAGAGACGTGGAGGTCACAGCAGCTTACCAAGACAGTTTTAATGCCCCTTGGAAGAGACGTGGAGGTCACAGTAGCTTACCAAGACAGTTTTAATACCCCTTGGAAGAGTGGTGGAGGTCGCAGTGGAATAAAAAGACAATATCAATGCCCCTTGGAAGAGTGGTGGAGGTCACAGTAGCTTAACAAGACGGTTTTAATGCCCCTTGGAAGAGACGTGGAGTTCAGAGTGGTTTAACAAGATGGTTTTAATGCCCCTTGGAAGAGACGTGGAGGTCACAGTAGCTTAACAAGACAGTTTTAATGCCCCTTGGAAGAGTGGTTGCGGTCGCAATGGAATAAAAAGACAATATTAATGCCCCTTGGAAGAGTGGTTGAGGTCACAGTAGCTTAACAAGACGGTTTTAATGCCCCTTTGAAGAGACGTGGAGGTCACATTCGCTTACCAAGATAGTTTTAATGCCCCTTGGAAGAGTGGTGGAGGTCGCAGTGGAATAAAAAGACAATATCAATGCCCCTTGGAAGAGTGGTGGAGGTCACAGTAGCTTAACAAGACGGTTTTAATGCCCCTTGGAAGAGACGTGGAGTTCAGAGTGGTTTAACAAGACGGTATTAATGCCCCTTGGAAGAGACGTGGAGGTCACAGTAGCTTAACAAGACAGTTTTAATGCCCCTTGGAAGAGTGGTTGCGGTCGCAGTGGAATAAAAAGACAATATCAATGCCCCTTGGAAGAGTGGTGGAGGTCGCAGTGGAATACAAAGACAATATCAATGCCTCTTGGAAGAGTGGTGGAGGTCACAGTAGCGTAACAAGACGGTTTTAATGCCCCTTGGAAGAGACGTGGAGTTCAGAGTGGTTTAACAAGACGGTTTTAATGCCCCTTGGAAGAGACGTGGAGGTCACAGTAGCTTAACAAGACAGTTTTAATGCCCCTTGGAAGAGTGGTTGCGGTCGCAGTGGAATAAAAAGACAATATCAATGCCCCTTGGAAGAGTGGTTGAGGTCACAGTAGCTTAACAAGACGGTTTTAATGCCCCTTGGAAGAGACGTGGAGGTCATAGTGGTTTAACAAGACGGTTTTAATGCCCCTTGGAAGAGACGTGGAGGTCACAGTAGCTTACCAAGACAGTTTTAATGCCTCTTAGAAGAGTGGTGGAGGTCGCAGTGGAATAAAAAGACAATATCAATGCCCCTTGGAAGAGTGGTTGAGGTCACAGTAGCTTAACAAGACGGTTTTAATGCCCCGTGGAAGAGACGTGGAGTACAGAGTGGTTTAACAAGACGGTTTTAATGCCCCTTGGAAGAGACGTGGAGGTCACAGTAGCTTAACAAGACAGTTTTAATGCCCCTTGGAAGAGTGGTTGCGGTCGCAGTGGAATAAAAAGACAATATCAATGCCCCTTGGAAGAGTGGTGGAGGTCACAGTAGCTTAACAAGACGGTTTTAATGCCCCTTGGAAGAGACATGGAGGTCATAGTGGTTTAACAAGACGGTTTTAATGCCCCTTGGAAGAGACGTGGAGGTCACAGTAGCTTACCAAGACAGTTTTAATGCCCCTTGGAAGAGTGGTGGAGGTCGCAGTGGAATAAAAAGACAATATCAATGCCCCTTGGAAGAGTGGTTGAGGTCACAGTAGCTTAACAAGACGGTTTTAATGCCCCTTGGAAGAGACGTGGAGGTCATAGTGGTTTAACAAGACGGTTTTAATGCCCCTTGGAAGAGACGTGGAGGTCACAGTAGCTTAACAAGACAGTTTTAATGCCCTTTGGAAGAGTGGTTGCGGTCGCAGTGGAATAAAAAGACAATATCAATGCCCCTTGGAAGAGTGGTGGAGGTCACAGTAGCTTAACAAGACGGTTTTCATGCCCCTTACAAGAGCCATGCAGTACAGCATATTAAAAACATTATTCCCATTATTGGGGAGTGGGTCTCCCATAGTCTTTGCCTATGCCTTCCAAGCAAAAGCTGCCAAAAATTAGGACGGAGGAACTTGCAATGCTGGCAAACAAGAGCCATGCAGTACAGCATATTAAAAACATTATTCCCATTATTGGGGAGTGGGTCTCCCATAGTCTTTGCCTATGCCTTCCAAGCAAAAGCTGCCAAAAATTAGGACAGAGGAACTTGCAATGCTGGCAACGGTCACCCTGGTGGTATAGTGGTGGTGGAGGCTGAGGATAAGGAGAAGAGCAAAATACAGCCGAAATGAGGAAATGTATACCCATGTGTGAGTGTGAAGCGGTGCATGGGAATACACCTCCCGAAATAACACAGTGGATTTGACTTTATGTTACTCTGCTGTCATTTGGTGGTGATGAGAAGTCTGGCCCAATCCAGCCCTTGTTCATTTTGATAAGGGTCAGCTTGTCAGCATTGTCAGTTGACAGGCGAGTGCGCTTATCAGTTATAATTCCCCCAGCGGCACTAAAAACACGCTCCGATAACACGCTAGCAGGCCAGGACCTCCAAGGCGTACAGAGCGAGTTCATTCCAAGTGTCCAGCTTGGATACCCAATAATTAAAAGGCACAGAGGAATCACGGAGGAGGCTAGTACGGTCGGCAAGGTACTCCCTCACCATCTTTTGAAACTTTCCACTCCTTGTGAGAGTACCCCGCGCCTCAGGGCCTGTAAGCTGGGCGGGTCTCAGAAAACTGTCCCAGAACGTTGACAGTGTTCCCTTGCCTCTGCTGGATTGGAGTTGCGTCTCTCTCGCCTGTACTCCTTGGTTGGGCAATGAACTGTGACCTCTGCCGCTAGAGTGTTCAGATGGGAATTTTTTTAACAGTTCTGCAGCAAGGGCCTTCTGGTACTGCCCCATTTTTGTAGACCTGTCCACCTCAGGAATAAGAGAGTGAAAGTTCTCCTTGTAGCGGGGGTCTAAAAGTGTCACCAACCAGTAATGACTGTCACCCAACATTTTGACAACGCGAGGGTCACGGTTAAGGCAGCGTAACATAAAGTCAGCCATGCGTGCCAGACTGGTAACGGGCAAGACTTCCGTGTCCTCACCAAGATGATGACTGACCATGCTCTCCTCCTGCTCCCCCCTGTCCTCAGGCCACCCACGCTGAACCAACGGTATGACAGTCGTACAGGTACTACCGTCTACAGCGCAGATACCAGCTCCTGTTCTTCTTCATCCTCCTCCTCCTCTCCCTCATTGTCCCCCAATGCACGTTGGGATGAGATGAGGCTGGGCTGTGTGTAATCGCCCGTTACGGCTTCTTGATCGATCTCCTCAATTAAAGAGGCTGCAATGCCTCCTCTTTAATTCCCTGCAGAGAGCGTTGCAAAAGACAGACAAGTGGGATGCTGACGCTAATGATGGCGTCATCGCCACTCACATTCTTGGTGGACTCCTCAAAGTTTGTCAGGATGGTACATATGTCAGACTTCCAGGTCCACTCCTGATGTCTTATGTGTGGAGTCTGACTTGAATATCGACGGCCTTGTTGCAGCTGGTACTCCACAACTGCTCTCTTCTGCTCACAAATCCTTTGCAACATGTGGAGGGTAGAGTTCCAACGTGTGGGGACATCACACACCAGTCGGTGTGACGGAAGCTGCAAACGCTGCTGCAACACAGCAAGGGCGGCGGAAGCTGTAGCCGACTTCCGAAAATGAGCTGACAGGCAGCGTACTTTGACGAGCAATTCTGGCAACTCAGGGTACGATTTAAGAAACCGCTGAACCACGAGGTTAAGTACATGAGCCAGGCATGGTACGTATGTGATCTCGCCTCGCCTTAGAGCTGCCACCAGGTTACGTCCATTGTCACACACGACCATGCCTGGATGTAGGTTCAGCGGTCTCAGCCACAGATCTGCCTGCTCTTTCACAGCTGTCCACAACTCACAAGCAGTGTGATGTTTATCACCTAAGCTTATGAGTTTCAGCACAGCCTGTTGCCGCTTGGCTGAGACAGTACTGCAGTGCTTCTGTGGCGCCCCTGAGGGTTCGACCGCCACAGGGATGCTGCACTTCTATAATGGAGTGGTAAGAACAGTGTGATGGTTGGGACTCCACCTCCACATCCAACACCACATGTCTTCACCAGAGGGGGCAAGACTGCACTAGGTGCTGCCCTCCTGGTTACAGGGAGACTGGGGAACCATGAGTGAGGGGAACCATTTAGTGGGTGAGGGTGGAGGACTCACATTTTAGTGACACTGTAAAATTCATATTTAATAAAAAAAACATTTTGGTTCTGGGTCTTTGTACTGTGATCTCCCTCCCTGAGCGTGGATCCTGTGTGGGCCTGCAGAGGACAGAGACACGGCCCTCGTACCTTAGCCTTGGGGTCGAGGGGCAGGTTGCAGATAATGAATGTCTGATCCCGGTCAAAGACCATGACCAAGAAGGCCCGGAGCTTTAGAGTGTAGCTCCACAGCAAATGGATCCCGGGGAGGATGCAGACCGAGCGGCGTACGCCACCTGTCCTCGCCAACATGATATATTCAGAGGGAGTCCGGCTGCAAGAGGGGTACCGGCCCCCGACACCCGACCTTGCTACTCCACGTCCTGGTCGGGAAAGCCCGGTAGGCCCTGAGGATACCACCGGGTAACGGAAAGAGCAGAGCCGCCACCCGTGCCCTTTTTCTGAGAGGAGTTCAGAGGGAGACCAGGCCTATCCACACACACACACAGACGGGAAAGGACTCGGTCTGAAGTCTGGGAGCACTCTGGTGAGGGGTCCCGATTTAACACTGGACTTACTCGGAGGTTGTCGGACCCTTGTCCCTGGTGACCGCAGAACTCTGCGAGGAGCAGGGAGTCGCCTTCCTACTGCCATCTCTCATGTGAGTAAAGCCTTGGAAGTTCACCCCTATGGCCTCCGGACTCGTTATTCTGCGCCACACCGCACCATGCAGACTTTCTAGACTACTACCCCCTACCTCCTGTCTCTCTGCCCTGAGGCCTTGCTCCGCCTGTGGGGAGTAGCAACAACGATGGCCGCCATACCACCATGCCTCAGCGGACTGCAGCGGCGCTGGTGGCCTTCACCAGGTGCCACAGGTGGCGTAGTCGAAATCAGCCACTCAACCCGGATAAGCACGTACCATCCTTTTAATTGTGACGGCCCTGGGCACGGAGCGGGTCCTGGCCACGGCTGCACCCCATCTCTCCAACTTAGGACCCGACTCCGAGTCCCCCATCTCCCAGGGTAAAAAGGGGCTTACAGGAGGCTTTGAGGCATCACAAACTTGGCGTAGTCGGCAGGATTCCGTGCCCGCAGCAAAGGAAGGAATTACCCATTGCTACCGGGTACTGTGTGCCTTACACCTTGAACTGTCGTTTTCCACTTAAAATGGCGCCCGCCCTAGAATAACAGGCGCCATAGTGCTGCGAAAAGACGGTCTTTAAACACCTCCCATCGTGGGCTGGGCTCCCGCATGGCGCCAAAAGTGCGGACCGCCCCTTCCATCAGAGACTGTCCGCGGGGCAATGCCCGTCAAACCGGATGGGCTGAACGAAGGCGGTCCTGTCAGCATGCCACCCAGGAACCGACCTGAAAGAGGAGGAAGAAGAAAAGCAACAAGGTGCGGCCATTGCAGTTGGAGGTTGGCAATCTTCGGGAGCAGACATGGACGCTTCTGGATCGCAATCTACCGAGCCTTCTGAACCCGGTTCAGGTCCTTCACCCGGCAGGGAGCGAGGAGGCAAGATCTTGACAGCGGGAGAATTGGAGTTTCTCCACCAGGAAGCCCCGGGTCTTATGCGGAGACAGAAAGAGGCCCAGGAGGCGGCGACGGCTGCGTGGCGGGAAGAAATGTTGCTGCGCTTCCGGGCCCGCCGCCAAGGAGCTGAAGCTCAGGAAGACACGGTGACAGAGGTCGTGAGCGGCCCAGAGGCGGGTGAGTGTGCTACCCCTGCCCCGGCTGCTGAGCCTACCGTACTGATGCTAGACCTCATGACCGAATATCTTCTGCCCTGCGCGGTCACCTGGCAGCAGGTCTTTGCCCCGGAGCTGCAAGCTTCAGCTATCGGTGGAGATCTGCAGTGCCGCCCTACTCCCGAGTCTGAAGCACCTGAAGCTGCAGAGGTGTCCACCGGCCCCAACCCGGACTGGTCCACACTCGTAGAGGAACGGCAGCAACCCCTAATGACATCGCTACCCGCACCGACAGTCACCTGGCCGGAGGCTGAGGAGTGAGCCTGGGACAACCGGGGGGGGACCTGATGGGCTTCCCCCGGGAGAACCGGGCTGAAGCGCAGAGGAGGAGTGAGCGGTGTCATGAGCAGATCCTCCAGCTCACTCGGGAGCAATGCCAAAGGGAGGTCCACTGCGAGCGCCTCGAGGTGAGGGCCAAAGCTGCCAAGTCCTGGGTCCGTCAGGAAGAGGCAACCCGTCCCCGTTCCCATGTGGAAGGGCAAGTCGTCCGCTTCCACCATGAGGCGGGGTGGGGGTTCATCAGGAGTCCCCAGTACCAGGACGACGTCTTTGTCAGCCGGCGGCACGTTGAGCCGCGTTTAAAGAAGGGACACCCTGGCCGGAACCTCTTCCCGGGCGATGTAGTAACTTACTCTCGCCACCATGGGGTGCGGGGGTGGTACGCCCTGGATGTACACAAAGTGTCCGGGAGCAACGTCACCTCGCGCTCAGCCTCAGGGGACCGGTCAGCCTCCGTCGGGAGGAACGAGCCTTTTCCCAGGAGGGAACCCGAGATCTAAGCAGTCCCGGCTGTAATCTGTTTAAAGTTAAAAAGTTGACATTTATGTTTTGAGTTTTCTATCCCCGGTTTCTGGAGACATTTGGTCCCTGCGGACTAGCAGCAGACAGACTCCCTTCCTGTATATAGTTTGCATCTCTTTAGGTGCTCCATATTGGTTTTATATAAAGCCGCGTATATAATTCTACCTTAGACCTCAGAAGAAAAACCTGTCAGGGTGGCTCTCTTGGAGGTCCAAATCGGGATCTACATGCCCTGCAGCCACCCCAGGGCCCACGTTGGGGGTTTGGTACAGGTCCCTCGCACTTCTGAACTGACTCTTTGTCCTTGCACTTTAACCCGTCTGTCTGCATATTTATGTCTCTGGAAAATGCTAGCACTTTTATAATTTTATAATTTTATACTTTTGTACTTTTATAATGTTATGTCATGTTTGCAACGTTTAAGAAAAAGTGCCTCCCATAAAGGGAAGATAGTTTGTTGTTAATATAAAAAGAAAATTTTCCTGGGTGTTACTCTTTTGCAGCCCGCGGACGTGCTGTGTTTCACCAGGGGGGAATGTGGCGCCCCTGAGGGTTTGACCGCCACAGGGATGCTGCACTTCTATAATGGAGTGTAGTGTTCCTCCTCTGAGGTAAGAACAGTGTGATGGTCAGTACTCCACCTCCACATCCAACACCACATGTCTTCACCAGAGGGGGCTAGAATGCACTAGGTGCTGCCCTCCTGGTTACAGGGAGACTGGGGAACCAAGAGTGAGGGGAACCATTTAGTGGGTGAGGGTGGAGGACTCACATTTTAGTGACACTGTAAAATTCATATTTAATAAAAAAAACATTTTGGTTCTGGGTCTTTGTATTGTGATCTCCCTCCCTGAGCGTGGATCCTGTGTGGGCCTGCAGAGGACAGAGACACGGCCCTCGTACCTTAGCCTTGGGGTTGAGGGGCAGGTTGCAGATAATGAATGTCTGAACCCGGTCAAAGACCATGACCAAGAAGGCCCGGAGCTTTAGAGTGTAGCTCCACAGCAAATGGATCCCGGGGAGGATGTAGACGGAGCGGCGTACGCCACCTGTCCTCACCAACCTGATATATTCAGAGGGAGTCCGGCTGCAAGAGGGGTACCGGCCCCCGACACCCGACCTTGCTACTCCACGTCCTGGTCGGGAAAGCCCGGTAGGCCCTGAGGATCCCACCGGGTAACGGAAAGAGCAGAGCCGCCACCCGTGCCCTTTTTCTGAGAGGAGTTCAGAGGGAGACCCGGCCTATCCACACACACACAGACGGGAAAGGACTTGGTCTGAAGTCTGGGAGCACTCTGGTGCGGGTGTCCCGATTTAACACTGGACTTACCTGGAGGTTGTCGGACCCTCGTCCCTGGTGACCGCAGAACTCCGCGAGGAGCAGGGAGTCACCTTCCTACTGCCATCTCTCATGTGAGTAAAGCCTTGGAAGTTCACCCCTATGGCCTCCGGACTCTTTATTCTGCGCCACACCGCACCATGCAGACTTTCTAGACTACTACCCCCTACCTCCTGTCTCTCTGCCCTGAGGCCTTGCTCCGCCTGTGGGGAGTAGCAACAACGATGGCCGCCATACCACCATGCCTCAGCGGACTGCAGCGGCGCTGGTGGCCTTCACCAGGTGCCACAGGTGGCGTAGTCGAAATCAGCCACTCAACCTGGATAAGCCCGTACCATCCTTTTAATTGTGACGACCCTCGGCACGGAGCGGGTCCGGGCCATGGCTGCACCCCATATCTCCAACTTAGGACCCGACTCCGAGTCCCCCATCTCCCAGGGTAAAAAGGGGCTTACAGGAGGCTTTGAGGCATCACAAACTTGGCGTAGTCGGCAGGATTCCGTGCCCGCAGCAAAGGAAGGAATTACCCATTGCTACCGGGTACTGTGTGCCTTACACCTTGAACTGTCGTTTTCCACTTAAAATGGCGCCCGCCCTAGAAGAACAGGCACCATAGTGCTGCGAAAAGATGGTCTTTAAACACCTCCCATCGTGGGCTGGGCTCCCGCATGGCGCCAAAAGTGCGGACCGCCCCTTCCATCAGAGACTGTCCGTGGGGTAATGCCTGTCAAACCGGATGGGCTAAACGAAGGCGGGCCTGTCAGCATGCCGCCCAGGAACCGCCCCGAAAGAGGAGGAAGAAGAAAAGCAACAAGGTGCGGCCATTGCAGTTGGAGGTTGGCAATCTTCGGGAGCAGACATGGACGCTTCTGGATCGCAATCTACCGAGCCTTCTGAACCCGGTTCAGGTCCTTCACCCGGCAGGGAGCGAGGAGGCAAGATCTTGACAGCGGGAGAATTGGAGTTTCTCCACCAGGAAGCCCCGGGTCTTATGCGGAGACAGAAAGAGGCCCAGGAGGCGGCGACGGCTGCGTGGCGGGAAGAAATGTTGCTGCGCATCTGGGCCCGCCGCCAAGGAGCTGAAGCTCAGGAAGACACGGTGACAGAGGTCGTGAGCGGCCCAGAGGCGGGTGAGTGTGCTACCCCTGCCCCGGCTGCTGAGCCTACCGTACTGATGCTGGACCTCATGACCGAATATCTCCTGCCCGGCGCCGTCACCTGGCAGCAGGTCTTTGCCCCGGAGCTGCAAGCTTCAGCTATCGGTGGAGATCTGCAGTGCCGCCCTACTCCCGAGTCTGAAGCACCTGAAGCTGCAGAGGTGTCCACTGGCCCCAACCCGGACTGGTCCACACTCGTAGAGGAACCGCAGCAACCCCTAATGACATCGCTACCCGCACCGACAGTCACCTGGCCGGAGGCTGAGGAGTGGGCCTGGGACAACCAGGGGGGGGGACCTGATGGGCTTCCCCCGGGAGACCCGGGCTGAAGCGCAGAGGAGGAGTGAGCGGTGTCATGAGCAGATCCTCCAGCTCACTCGGGAGCAATGCCAAAGGGAGGTCCACTGCGAGCGCCTCGAGGTGAGGGCCAAAGCTGCCAAGTCCCGGGTCCGTCAGGAAGAGGCAACCCGTCCCCGTTCCTGTGTGGAAGGGCAAGTCGTCCGCTTCCACCATGAGGCGGGGTGGGGGTTCATCAGGAGTCCCCAGTACCAGGACGACGTCTTTGTCAGCCGGCGGCACGTTGAGCCGCGTTTAAAGAAGGGACACCCTGGCCGGAACCTCTTCCCGGGCGATGTAGTAACTTACTCTCGCCACCATGGGGTGCGGGGGTGGTACGCCCTGGATGTACACAAAGTGTCCGGGAGCAACGCCACCTCGCGCTCAGCCTCAGGGGACCGGTCAGCCTCCGTCGGGAGGAACGAGCCTTTTCCCAGGAGGGAACCCGAGATCTAAGCAGTCCCGGCTGTAATCTGTTTAAAGTTAAAAAGTTGACATTTATGTTTTGAGTTTTCTATCCCCGGTTTCTGGAGACATTTGGTCCCTGCGGACTAGCAGCGAACAGACTCCCTTCCTGTATATAGTTTGCATCTCTTTAGGTGCTCCATATTGGTTTTATATAAAGCCGCGTATATAATTCTACCTTAGACCTCAGAAGAAAAACCTGTCAGGGTGGCTCTCTTGGAGGTCCAAATCGGGATCTACATGCCCTGCAGCCACCCCAGGGCCCACGTTGGGGGTTTGGTACAGGTCCCTCGCACTTCTGAACTGACTCTTTGTCCTTGCACTTTAACCCGTCTGTCTGCATATTTATGTCTCTGGAAAATGCTAGCACTTTTATAATTTTATAATTTTATACTTTTGTACTTTTATAATGTTATGTCATGTTTGCAACGTTTAAGAAAAAGTGCCTCCCATAAAGGGAAGATAGTTTGTTGTTAATATAAAAAGAAAATTTTCCTGGGTGTTACTCTTTTGCAGCCCGAGGACGTGCTGTGTTTCACCAGGGGGGAATGTGGCGCCCCTGAGGGTTTGACCGCCACAGGGATGCTGCACTTCTATAATGGAGTGTAGTGTTCCTCCTCTGAGGTAAGAACAGTGTGATGGTCGGGACTCCACCTCCACATCCAACACCACATGTCTTCACCAGAGGGGGCTAGAATGCACTAGGTGCTGCCCTCCTGGTTACAGGGAGACTGGGGAACCAAGAGTGAGGGGAACCATTTAGTGGGTGAGGGTGGAGGACTCACATTTTAGTGACACTGTAAAATTCATATTTAATAAAAAAAACATTTTGGTTCTGGGTCTTTGTATTGTGATCTCCCTCCCTGAGCGTGGATCCTGTGTGGGCCTGCAGAGGACAGAGACACGGCCCTCGTACCTTAGCCTTGGGGTCGAGGGGCAGGTTGCAGATAATGAATGTCTGAACCCGGTCAAAGACCATGACCAAGAAGGCCCGGAGCTTTAGAGTGTAGCTCCACAGCAAATGGATCCCGGGGAGGATCCAGACGGAGCGGCGTACGCCACCTGTCCTCGCCAACCTGATATATTCAGAGGGAGTCCGGCTGCAAGAGGGGTACCGGCCCCCGACACCCGACCTTGCTACTCCACGTCCTGGTCGGGAAAGCCCGGTAGGCCCTGAGGATCCCACCGGGTAACGGAAAGAGCAGAGCCGCCACCCGTGCCCTTTTTCTGAGAGGAGTTCAGAGGGAGACCCGGCCTATCCACACACACACAGACGGGAAAGGACTCGGTCTGGGAGCACTCTGGTGCGGGTGTCCCGATTTAACACTGGACTTATTCGGAGGTTGTCGGACCCTCGTCCCTGGTGACCGCAGAACTCCGCGAGGAGCAGGGAGTCACCTTCCTACTGCCATCTCTCATGTGAGTAAAGCCTTGGAAGTTCACCCCTATGGCCTCCGGACTCGTTATTCTGCGCCACACCGCACCATGCAGACTTTCTAGACTACTACCCCCTACCTCCCGTCTCTCTGCCCTGAGGCCTTGCTCCGCCTGTGGGGAGTAGCAACAACGATGGCCGCCATACCACCATGCCTCAGCGGACTGCAGCGGCGCTGGTGGCCTTCACCAGGTGCCACAGGTGGCGTAGTCGAATCAGCCACTCAACCCGGATAAGCCCGTACCATCCTTTTAATTGTGACGACCCTGGGCACGGAGCGGGTCCGGGCCATGGCTGCACCCCATATCTCCAACTTAGGACCCGACTCCGAGTCCCCCATCTCCCATGGTAAAAAGGGGCTTACAGGAGGCTTTGAGGCGTCACACTTCAAGCTTGTAACTGATGTGGTGATATCTGAGATGAAGGCTGAACATGAGGAGGAGAAAGATGATGCGCAGGAGCTGTACACTGTGGGGCAACTCTGACTGACATAGAGCCCGCAATCCTCAGTGTGGGGAGTAGTGTTGAGCCACCCCCGTAGTGTTCGAGTTCGGTTCGGTTCGTCGAACACCCGTGTGTTCGCCGAACTGTTCGTCGAACTGTTCGTCGAACACCTTCGAACACCGTTAAAACCAATGGCAGGCAAACAAAAACACATAGAAACACATAGAAAACACCTTCAAAGGTGTCCAAAAGCTGACAAACTGCTCAGAAGACATAACTAACACATGGAAAAGTGACAAGTACATATAGTCATGCGAAAATAAAAGAGGTGGAGGAGTAAAAGGAGGGGGAGACACAGATATAGGCATGTCATGCCCTTCTAAAATCCAAAAAGTGAGAAGCCGACACGGCCAGTCCGCTCCTGCCCGTGCCACCTCCGTGTCGCCGGGTTTGTGCCAGAGCCGCGGTGAACCCTGACGGCCAGCCCCCCTCTCCCAATACTGGTGCCTGTCCGCTGGTGGGTCGAGCGAGCCCCCCTGTGGTGGAGGCAGCTCTAAGCTTTTTAATTTAAATTGTCTCTCTAATTTGAATGAATACACTTTAAATCCATTTACAAGGATCTATTGGAGGGCAAGTCTCATGCCAGCAGCCGCGTAATTCCAGCTCCAGTAGCGTCCACTAAAGCTGCTGCAGTTAAAAAGCTTTTATAAGGATCGAGCTCGGCTGTCCACCGCAAGGCATCCTACTGCCAGTCCCAGCCCCTATGCCTTGGGGTGCCTCCTGATGCTCTTCACTAAGTATCCCATGGTCCCGAAGCATTTCCTTTGAAAAAATTAAGTGTCTAAACTACAGGTGGTGCAGCTTGCTTAACAGCGGGGATAATCCGCTCACTAGCAGACACTGCTACTAGGCACAAAGTATTTCCTGGGCTAGATGCAGTTAAAAATTTGTAATTAGATACTCTCGTTGGATGCTGAGAAAGCATTCCATAGAGTCTCCTGGCACGCCATATATGATTCTCTTAAAAAGCTTGGGGTAGGGGTCTAGGGGACCCTTTTATAGCCAAAATCACGGCCCTGTATCGCAATACGTCACCTAGGCTGAAGATAAATGGAACTGTAGCACCCTGAGGGCTCGGTTGCTACAGACGTATTGCACCTCACCCAGAGGTGTGATATCTCACTCTCAGGTAAGGATGGAGTGTGGATCAGGACCCGACACCTGCATGCATTACACCACATTGCCGTGGGGCAGGGCGACCAATATGCCCCTGAGATGGGCACGACAGTCCCTGTCCCTGGCTGGAGTGGGGGGAGGGAACACTGAGGAAGGGGAACCCTGTAGTGCAGGAGCAGGGAGGAAGCAGTTCCTGGGTGCATTGAGAAGGGAGTATAAAAGGTGGGCACCATCTTAGTTCAGTGCAGAGAAGTCTGAGCAGAGGTGGCAGGGAGCAGGGGCTCTGCATGAGCTCTGCTCCGGAGGCGGGCCTAGTAACAGAGGCCCAGGCCTGGAAGAGGGAGAAGGAAGGAAGAGGAGCGGAGAAGGCTCCAGGAACGAGGAATGAAGGGATCCCAGGGGTGCGGACGGGCGAGTCGCCACCGCACGCCCGAATCCACCTGCGTGGAGGGGTCAGGCCAAAGGAGGAGACCGGTCCCCGAACTAGTGGAGGCAGGAAACGACCCTCAGCTAGAAACCGGAGGCTCTGACATTTTATGTGGCGCAGCCCCTCGCTACACCCGCTAGGAAGGCACCACATAGGGTCAGGGAAACTGGCGCCAAGTTTACCAAGAGGAGGCCCGAGGCAGCCGGACAGAAGTGTTGGTAAGAAAGGCCAGACAAAGGACACACAAAGGGGGTCCTGTGAAGTGCTCCAAAGTTATCTGGGAGTTGTCTGAGCCCCTCACCTGGTGAGCACAGTACGACGTGGACAGCCGTTACCTGCAGACGTGGTCTGGATAATAAGAACTGTGAGTAAAGGCCCTGAACTGCATCACTGACTCCGTGTCGTTACTGCTGCTGCCCTGCACCATCACCCCCATCCTCCGCATACACTGCCCTGAGGCTATACTCCTCCCGTGGGGAGTTATGCTACGCTCTGCTGCACCCACAACACCAGCCTCAGTGGTCTGCCCTGGAGCGGCGGTTCACTCTGACCGCAATCCACGGGTGGCGTAGTCGGACATTTAAACATCAAAACCACATAAATAGTTCCGCCACTGGTTTGACCGCCCTGAGCCACGGAACTGGGTCGCCGCCACGAAGACTACAACCACCAGCATCCACCAAAAAGGGTCCGGCTCCGGGTGTCCCAAGGCCCAGGGGGCGCGTCAGAACATTTTCATCACCTTTCACAATCACCAAGGCAGGGATGTCCTCTGTCCCCTCTCTTATACATCCTAGTGACGGAGCACCTGCTCTCATCAATTCGCCATAACCCCAATATTAGGTGGATTGAGGTGGGAGGCACCGAGTACAAGTGCTCTCTATTTGCTGATGATGTCCTAGTATATATCACTCAATCACATATATCCATCCATGCTGTTATGGCTGAAATAGATCACTTTGTTACAAGGTCAAATTTTAAAATCAATGCAGCGAAGTCTGAGGCCCTCGATGTCTCCCTCCCCAAATCCATACAGGATTCCATCCAGTCCAACTTTCCCTTTGCCTGGCCCTCACAGGGTATCAAATACTTAGGAATTCCTATTCATAGAGACCTCTCCCATCTATGTTATCTTAATTTTGGGCCCTTTATTGAACAATTCCATACAGACCACGGTTGGCAAGTTAGAACTGTAAGATTCACTACGTGAACCACTGGTGTTTTGTGGAAAAGCACATGTACACCGCGTTCCAAATTATTATACAAAAAGTGTTTAGGAGTGATAAGGGAAGAATTTGTTTGTTTGTCAGTTAAAGTCATTGATGGTGATGTGTGTCAGGGCTCTTTATATCACTGTAAGCAATTGCAGACACCTGTGCTAATTAGTTTGGCAGGTGTGTCCAATGAAAGGCAAGACTACTTAAGAAGGCTCTCTCACATTATTAAGCAGCCTACATTTTCTGCCAAAATGGGAAAGAAAAAGGATGTGTCGGCTGCTGAGAAGCAACAAATTGTGGAGTGTTTAGGTCAAGGCATGACTACAATCAACATTGTGCGATGATCAGGATGAAGTGTCTTGGCAATCAAGAAGTATGTAGCTGATTCACAGTACACACGTGTGCGTGCTGATAAGGGCAAATTGAGGACTCTTTCCTACAGGCAATTACGTCAGGTTGAAAGAGCAGCGGCAAAAAAGCCTTGTCATAGCAGCAGACAAGTTTTTGAAGCTGCTTGTGCCTCCAACGTCCCCCGAACAACAAGATGCAGGGTCCTTCAGAGGTTTGCAGCTGTGCATGCGCCATCCTGTCGACCTCCTCTATCCACTTCACACAAGCAGAAACGGCTCCAGTGGGCCAAACATTACATGAAGACTGATTTCAAAACTGTTTTGTTCACGGATGAGTGCCGTGCAGCGCTCGATGGTCCAGATGGATGGAGTGGAGGATGGCTGGTTGATGGACACCCCACGCAAACACGGCTACAGCGCCAACAAGGAGGAGGTGGAGTAATGTTTTGGGCTGGAATCATGGGGAGAGAGATTGTCGGCCCCTTTAGGATCCCTGAAGGCGCTAAAGATGAACTCCATAATGTATGTGGATTTTCTCAAACAGCACTTCCTGCCATGGTTCAAGAAGAAGAACCGTGTATTTCACAGCAAGATCATTTTTCTGCATGATAATGCACCATCTCATGCTGCACATAAAACATCTGCATCTCTGGCTGATATGGGCATAAAAGGGGACAAACTTATGGTGTGACCCCCATGCTCCCCTGACCTCTACCCCATTCAGAACCTTTGGAGCATCATTAAAAGGAGTGTCTATGATGGCGGGAGGCAGTTCACATCTAAGCAACAGCTCTGGGAGGGTATTCTGTCCTCATGCAAAACAATTGAAGCAGAAACCATCCAAAACCTGACAAATTCAATGGACGAGAGAGTTCAGAAGCTCCTTTCGAACAAGGGGTCCTATGTGAAAATGTAACATCACCTAGAATAAAGTTTTGAGTTGAAAACTGTTTGATTTCAGTTTCTAACAACCTGCTAATGCTTATAATTTCAAAAATGACCATTTTTTGGTCTTTATTAAAATGAAAAGGTTGATCGAAAAGTTTGGGGGATCTAAGAGTGTGGCAACCCAGTAGTCATGATTACTTCGAATTCTGACAATATGAGGGTCATGCTGCAGGTAGTGCAGCAAGAAGGCACTTATGTGCCTTGCGCATCTCGGAGCCCCAAAATTATTTTCCGGGCTAGATGCAGCTAAAAATTATTTTTAATTTTAAATCTGGTGAAGCTTTAGTATAGATGGCCTAATAGGATCAGTGCTGCACACTGCTACAAAGCCCAAATTATTTTCCAGTCAAGATACAGATAAACATGATTAGTAATTTGAAAGCTTAAAACGGTTGGTAGGGTGATTTTAACCAATCATCAAGCTTTTACTCTCCCCAGGATGACACAGGGGTAGAAAAGTCCTTTCGGATCCATGATTTGTTCATCTTTATGAACGTGAGTCTGTCTACATTATCAGTGGAGAGCCGCGTGCGCTTATCTGTCAGCACACCACCAGCAGCGCTGAACACACGTTCAGACAGAACGCTGGCTGCGGGGCATGACAAGATCTCCAAGGCGTAAGTGGCTAGCTCCGGCCATTTATTCAGATTGGAAGCCCAAAAAGAGCAAGGGTCCAGTGACACAGTCGTGGCTTCAATGTTTACTTGGAGATACTCCTGTACCATCGTCTCTAGGCGTTGACTATGTGTCAGACTTCTTGTCTCCTGTGGCCTTGCAAAGGATGGGCTAAAAAAGTGGTGAAATGATTCCGCAAAATTGATGTTTCCAGCAGATACTGTGGTTCTGTTATAGTTTGAGTGCTGAACACTTGACGGTCCCACGGTTGGCAAGTTGGAACTGTGAGATTCACTACGTGCACCACTGGTATTTTGTGGAAAAGCACATGTAAGATTCTGCAACAGTCTCTGCTGATACTCCTGCATGCGTGCATCCCTTTCTATGGCAGGAATAATTTCTGCAAATTTACTTTTGTACCGGGGATCTAACAGTGTGGCAACCCAGTAGTCAGGATATTTCTAATTCTCACAATTCGAGGGTCATGTTGCAGGTAGTGCAGCAAGAAGGCACTCATGTGTGTTGCGCATCCAGGAGCACCAAGTCCCTGTTGTGTTGGTGGCGAGGTAGCAATCATGCTTCCTTCCTCTGTCCTCTCCCCCCAACCTCGCACAACAGAAATGTGATCAAGGTCTCCCTCATCTGATGAGTCTTCCATCAGTTCGTCCTCCACTTCTTCCTGGGCTCCTGCACCTTCCTCACTAGTTTGGCTGCTACCATGCGCCCTGGTAAAATCATCTCCCCCACCCTCACATGCCTGCCGCCTTGGTGCTGCCGACCGTCTGGACCTTGCAGATGTTAGCCCTTCCGCATACAACTCCTCCTCCTCTACTTCCTCCACCTCCTCTTGTGCCACCACCTGACTCCGAATTCTGTTTAACATGTGCTCCAGCATGTAAATCACCGGAATAGTCATGCTGATAATGGCATCGTCAGCACTAAACATCTTCGTCGCCATTTCAAAACTGTGCAGAAGGGTGCATAGGTCCCTGATCTGAGACCACTCCTCCAGCGTGATTTGCCCCACCTCTGAATCTCGTTGGCCCAGGCTATACGTCAGAACGTATTGCACCAGGGCTTGTCGGTGCTGCCACAGTCGCTGCAACATGTGCAGAGTTGAATTCCACCGGGTAGGCACATCGCATTTTAGCCGGTGAAGTGGCAGGCCCAACGACTTCTGTAGAGATGTAAGTCGCTGAGCTGCGGGATGCGAACGGCGGAAGTGAGCACACAGCGACCGTGCCCTCTGCAGAAGGCCATCTAGTCTGGGATAGTGGGCTAAAAATTGCTGGACAACCAGGTTCAACACGTGAGCCATACAAGGCACGTGTGTGACATTGCCCCGGCGAAGGGCCGCACCCAGGTTTGCAGCATTGTCGCACACGGCCTTCCCTGGTTTCAGGTCCAGTGGAGACAACCATTCATGAAATTGGTTCTCCAGAGCTGACCACAACTCCTCAGCTGTGTGACTCACATTTCCCAGACATTTCAATGTAAAAACCGCCTGATGACGTTAAGCCCTACTGCCAGCATAGTAAGGAGGTGTGCAGGATCCCTTCTGCGCAGTTAGAAAGCTTGTGGCATGACCAGACAGGCTTTGGGTGCAGGTGGAAGACCGAGAGGAGGTTGAGGAGGCAGAAGCAGTGGAGGAACTTTGACATAAAGAGGATTGGCGCACAACTCGTGGGGACGGCAAGACTTGGACAGCAGCCCCTTGTCCTGCTGTCACCATAGTTACCCAGTGCCCAGTCAGCGACATGTAACGCCCCTGTCCATGCCTACTCGTCCAAGTGTCTGTGGTGAAATGCACCCTGTCACACACAGAGTTTCTCAAAGAAGCGGTGATGTTGTGTGCGACATGCTGGTGGAGCGCAGGCACACCTTTCTTTGAGAAGTAGTGCCGACTGGGCATCTGGTACTGGGGCACTGCGACGGACATAAGGTCTCGAAAATCCTCTGTGTCCACCAGGCGGAAAGGCAGCATTTCTGTAGCCAAGAGCTTGCAGATGGTGAAATTCAACCTCTTAGCTTTCTCATGGCTAGGAGGAAATGGTCTTTTACTTGTCCACATCTGAGGGACCGAGGGCTGGCTATTGTGCTTAGACGGGGTTGAGAAGGGTGTACCCGGCAAACTGCCGGTCTGTGAGGAAGATGCAGGCGGACATGTTAGGTTGCCTTGATCCAAAGGTGGTGCTATCGATGTCGGACAGCGCTCAACACCAGCTGGTGTTACCACCTCCAAAGAAAATGATGACCTGCCAATCACGCTGGCTGTTGCGGGTAAAGAGGTGGCAGGTCTGCGCCCCAAAACAGGTGTGACTGCTGTCCTCCCAGTCACAGAGGATGAAGAGGCCGCGGATGCACAAGATATGGCAGACGGTGATTGGCCCGGCCGGCTAGGCCGCATTGTAGCACACTGAGCTTCCCACTGCAACTTATGCTTCATGTCCATGTGCCGGTTCATGCATGAAGTACTCAAACTATGTATTTTTTGGCCTCTACTTAGCTTTTGCTGACAAATGTTACAGATAACACGAGTTGGGTCATCTTTATCGATCTGAAAAAATGCCCAGGCTATGCAAGGCTTAGCACCCATGCGACCTGAAGAGCCACCACGACTTGTGGTGAGAGGCAGAGTTGTGTTTGAGGATGCAGTTGTTGACGTGCTTCCAGTACTACGTCTCTGTCCAGGAAGGCGCAACCTGACCTCGTCGTCACTAGCATCTTCCTCCACCTCCTCTGCTGACCTCATCTCTTGGCTGACTGTGAGTTGACAGTAAGTGGGATCTCCGACCTCATCATCATCACCCTGTGCGTTATCACACCCGTCGTCCTCAGAGCCAACCTGTTCCTGCCCTGACAAAAAACTAAAGTTGTCGCTCCAATCAGGTATTTGAGTCTTATCATCGTCTTCCTCATTGTCTCCACCAACAGGAGTTACAGTTTGGGAATGAGGGTCTACATTATGGTCAGAACCTTCTGCGTCTGGTCCTGGATCCGACTCATAAAGATTCTGGGCATCAGTGCAGATCATTTCCTCGTCTGGATTCACAGAAGCGCTGGAGTCGACCTCTGATTCCCAGGCTATAGTATGAGTAAACAGCTCTGCAGACTCAACCATCTGTTCTACCTCATACTCAGACGGGCAGCTGGAGATTTGGGAGCTGTGAGGAAGCAAGTGCGATTTGGGTGACACCTTTGAGGACTGGAGTATTTGTGATGTTGAAGTTGATGTGGAGGAGAGCCCACTTAAAGGAGCACTTGATATCCGTTGAAGCACCTGCTGTTTTTGTGCCTCATCTGGAATTTGTAGCGATTGGCGTGGCCGTAAGAAAGGGATCTTATCACATTGTCCGCTAAAAGAAGTAGACATTTTAGTTTGGCTGGAAGATGGTCTTTCTTCTGCACCTACCCCACGGACACAACCTTTTTTCCCCTTCCCAACACGCCTATTCCCCTTTCCACCAGCAGCAGGCCTTTTTCCACTCATTTTGGTGGTTAACTAATTCACAACTCTGGAGTTGTTTGCACAAAAAAACAATGGATGGGAACCGAGCAGAGCTGAGTGGCCAAACTGTGGTATTAGGCCAAAACTATTGGCTGGGTTAGATGCAGAAAAAAATTATATTCAATTTGCAACCTGATGGAGGTCAGTATAGATGGACTAATAGACCAAGTCCCACACGCTGCTAGAAGCCCAAATATTTTTTCAGAGCTAGATGCAGAAAAAAATTATTTTTAATTTGCAACCTGATGGAGGTCAGTATAGATGGACTAATAGACCAAGTCCCACACACTGCTAGAAGCCCAAATATTTTTTCAGAGGTACTGTAGATGCAGAAAAAAATTATTTTTAATTTGCAACCTGATGGAGGTCAGTATAGATGGACTAATAGACCAAGTCCCACACACTGCTAGAAGCCCAAATATTTTTTCAGAGCTAGATGCAGAAAAAAATTATATTCAATTTGCAACCTGCTGGAGGTCAGTATAGATGGACTAATAGACCAAGTCCCACACACTGCTAGAAGCCCAAATATTTTTTCAGAGCTAGATGCAGAAAAAAATTATTTTTAATTTGCAACCTGATGGAGGTCAGTATAGATGGACTAATAGACCAAGTCCCACACACTGCTAGAAGCCCAAATATTTTTTCAGAGCTAAATGAAGAAAAAAATTATTTTTAATTTGCAACCTGATGGAGGTCAGTATAGATGGACTAATAGACCAAGTCCCACACACTGCTAGAAGCCCAAATATTTTTTCAGAGCTAAATGAAGAAAAAAATTATTTTTAATTTGCAACCTGATGGAGGTCAGTATAGATGGACTAATAGACCAAGTCCCACACACTGCTAGAAGCCCAAATATTTTTTCAGAGCTAGATGCAGAAAAAAATTATTTTTAATTTGCAACCTGATGGAGGTCAGTATAGATGGACTAATAGACCAAGTCCCACACACTGCTAGAAGCCCAAATATTTTTTCAGAGCTAGATGCAGAAAAAAATTATTTTGAATTTGCAACCTGATGGAGGTCAGTATAGATGGACTAATAGACCAAGTCCCACACACCGCTAGAAGCCCAACTATTTTTTCAGAGCTAGATGCAGAAAAATATTATATTCAATTTGCAACCTGCTGGAGGTCAGTATAGATGGACTAATAGACCAAGTCCCACACACCGCTAGAAGCCCAACTATTTTTTCAGAGCTAGATGCAGAAAAATATTATATTCAATTTGCAACCTGCTGGAGGTCAGTATAGATGGACTAATAGACCAAGTCCCACACACTGCTAGAAGCCCAAATATTTTTTCAGAGCTAGATGCAGAAAAAAATTATATTCAGTTTGCAACCTGATGGAGGTCAGTATAGATGGACTAATAGAATGATGCTATGCCCAAAAGATTTTACTTCACTAGGTGCAGTAAAAAAATTGGTATTCTATACACAGGTGGTATATCTTGCAACACAGATAGGCTACTCCACTGACTAACACACTCTGCAATAGGCCAAAAAGGATTAGCTTTGCTAGATTCAGCCAAATGCTGTGAAAAAAACTTGCACAGCACTGGCACAGACCTGCCTGGCAAAAACTGATAGGAACTGATGTAACCTAGTCCTGAAAAGGACTGCAATTACAATTAGTCTTTACTCCCACAACCGATCTATTTAAGAGCACAGACCTCCCTGATAAAAGTCGTAGGAAATGCTGTAACCTAGTCCTTAAAAGGACTGCAATCACAACTATTCCCTACTCCCAAGCTATCTGTAGATTTGTGCGAAAATTGGCTTGAAATTAACAAGGTATAGCGCACACAGCAACAGCGGTGCCGTCTAACACGCAGCTGCAGCAGTGAGAAAATGGTGGCGACGGGGAAAATGGCTTGGTCTTATAGGGCAAGGACATGTGACATACACTGCCAATCACACATGCCCTTGCTTGTGTGAAAAAAAGCACTTCGCTCCGTGTGTGCGCTGCTGATAGGCTGACAGATTGCACCTCCCCACTGCAAATGCGGGAAAGAGAAAAAAAAAATGGAGATCTTCATTGTTCCTGCAGAGATCCATCCCCTGCCCCTCCCCCCACCCCGCTGTACACTCAAACTGCGTATTAACATTAATTTTCATCATTACTGAGAAAAAATCCAGTTATGATTTTGGTGCACGAACAGTTATCGAACATAACCTCGAACAGCCGAATTTTTCTCAAATTGTTCGTGTTCGCCGAACGGCTCGAACACCGCCCAAAACAGCTCGAATTTGAGATTGGCGAACAGTTCGAGTAGAACAACGCTCATCTCTAGTGGGGAGTACGTGTTCCGTCCCAAGGTCCGACTGGGTCCCGGCTTCCACTATGTTTACCCAGTGTGCCGTCAGGTAGATGTACCGTCCTTGGCCACAAGCACTTGTCCACGTGTCTGTTGTCAGGTGGACTCTCCCCGTAACTGCGTTGTTGAGGGCACGGCAGATGTTTTGGGACACGTGCTTGTGTAGTGCGGGGATGGCACACCGGGCAAAATAGTGTCGGCTGGGGACCGAGTACCGAGGGACGGCCACCGCCATAAGGTTGCGGAAGGATTCCGTCTCCACCAGCCTAAAAGGCAGCATTTCCAACGCAAGCAGTCGTGAAATGTGCGAATTTAGGACTGTGGTCTGTGGGGCGTTGGCTGTGAATTTGCGCTTTCGTTCAAAGGTCTGGGATATGGACAATTGAACGCTGTGGTAGGATGTGGACGTTGATGCTGTTTCTTGAGAAACTGCCATAACAAGTGAAGACTGAGAGGAGGGGGCATGTTTGCATGCAGTATGGACAGGGGATTGCCTTGCACGCACAACAGGGGGTTCTCTTACACGAACAACAGCGGAAGAAGCAGTGGTGACACCCGCTGACACTGTTCGTGGACCCTGGGGTTCGCCCCACAAAGTCAGCATGTGCCTGATCATGCTGGTGGTGGTCAGGCTGGTAGTTTTGTCACCCCTGCTGATGCTGGCCTGGAAGGTGGTACAAATGGCCTTTTTGGGGTTATCACCAGAGTCTTTAAAAAAATTCCAGACTCTGGAAGACCTACAGGTTGTACTGGCAACGTCCCTCGTGTTGGTGTTACGGGGAACGGTTGCCCGCCTTCTGTCTGCGGCCACCACACTGCTTATTCCTGCCTGTTGGGGTACTCTGCCTCCCTCCCCCTGTGTGCTGCTGGCCTCACTCTGCGTGTCCTCTTGCCATGTTGGGTCAGTTACTAGATCATCCACCACCTCCTCCTCTTCCACTTGCGCACCACGATCCTCCTCCTCACTTCGTGGCAATTGTGTCTCGTCATCGTCCACCTCTTGTGACAAATTGCCAGCGTCGACTTCCTGTGACCGTGGCTGTTCAAATATTTGGGCATCGCTACATGGGATCTCCTCTTCCACCACTTCAAGCGGAGCAGGCGAGGGGCACAAATCTGGAAATGCACCAGTGAACAGCTCTTCAGAGTGTCCAACTGTGGGATCAGTTGCTGTCTGACGACACTCGGCATGGTGGGAGGAAGGAGCATCAGGGTGAGGAGGAGTATGCGGTCGAGACTCACGGCTGCTAAGAGTTGACCGTGTGGAAGACAGACCGGAGGTGGTGGTGCCCAGGTAACTGGAAGTATTATCTGCTATCCAATTAATAACCTGTTCACACTGATCAGTTCGCAATACTGGTGTTGTTCTGTGCTTCCCTAGTAATTTGGTCAAGAAGTGGGAGCGAGAAGATGTGGCTGTTGGTTGTGGCACATTTTCACCTTGGCCACAGCCCCGTCCTCTGCACGAACCATCACCAGAGCGTCCAGTTCCACGTCCCTTGCCACGCGCCTTGCCCATTGTAAATGAAGTAAAATAGCTTACACTCGCACTATCAATGGCAAAAGGGTAATAAAAAGGAGATTAGAGCAGTGGAAGAGGAAAACCACAGTTCTATTTCTCTGGCCTACACCAGAATCTTTTAAACAGATATATTTGTGTCTGAACAGTCAGCGAGACACTATTACTGTTTGTTTTTACAGAAAAAAGGCCAAAATCAGGATAATACAGAGATTTGAACCGTGGAACAGCAAAACCACAGTTATAATTATGTTGCATACACCAGAATCTTTTAAACAGATATATTGGTGTCTGAACAGTCACAGACACACTCAATATTTTTTTTTTGGGGGGGGGGGGACACCAAAAGGTTAATAAGATGCGTATTTGTACAGTCTGACTGAGGAAAAATAAATAAATACAGGATTTAGATGAAAAAAAAAGGATTTTTCCTGGCCCCTGAGACCGGGGGATAAGTCCAGCAATTTGACCAGCAGGAGCAGCACACAGGACTGTAATGCAGCGTTTGCTGGTATAACCACTGCGTCTCCTATACAGCCTGCCTGCCTGATATCTGGGATGGATATTAGTCCTGAGAAGGACTGTGTGTTTGATTTGGCAGGCTTTAGAGACCCTACACTACCTATTTCGCAGTATAAATCTCTCCCTAACTCAGCAGCGCTGTCCCTACACTGTCTGATCTGGAGCGACTGTGTCCAAGATGACGGCGCCCGGTTTTAAATACTCGAGGTGACGCTGTGCGGCCAGCCAATCACTGTAATGCCCACAAACAACATGGCTGCGGCATTACAGAGACTGGCTGGCAATCCCTGCATGTTCATTGGCTCTGTAAAGAACGCCAAACATGCAGGGCGGAGACCCGAGCTCCCGCCCGAGTAACCCGGAAATGCTCGGTGCTCGCCGAACATCCCGAGTAGTGAGATGCTCGGGCGAGTAACGAGCAGTGTCGAGCATGCTCGCTCAACACTAGTTGTAAGTAATCACCTAGGCAGGTTAACAATGCAACAATATTTTATTAATCACAGCCATGGTAATAAAGCAATTCCAGATATATGGCCAAAATGCAGTTCTCTCAGTCCTCAACATTCCAACCTGTGATCAGTAGTTCCACTGACTTTGTGCCAGGCGATACTCACTGTCTCCCCTCTTTTTGCTGGCCCACAGATTTCGTATCTCCAGCCAGTATAGTCTGTAGCCACAGTCCATGATCCTCCAGACAACAGATAAAATGATGGAAGCACAGGTATCCAGCAGCAACAGTCCTTTAAGAAAGTCTAAATCCAAACGACGTAATCCATAATGGTAACATGTTTATCCATCCATCCTACCAAGTCCACCGTCTCCATCCTCCTCCTTCAATCTTTTCACACAACTATCTCTAAAACATGTCTGTCCTTTCTTCCACTGGGATCAGTCCCTTCCCAGGCCAGAAGTGATCACACCCTCCCCCTTAAACATTCACTGTTCCCTAAAACAATGAAGAATATTATAGAAGCCTTCATCTATGACTGCCTGTAAGACCCCCTGTGGTGACGGCTCCACTGTGTCTCAATCTACACTCACATAATGAGATTATTGGCTATTGAAACAATGGACTCCTGAGATAAAGATGAGATTAGTGGAATGCTGGACATTTTACAAGTGAATCTTACATACTGACAAGTTAGCAGAACTATATAAAACATAACAAGTAAATCACTAATAACACACAATAATAATATTGACAAAAATGGTGGTCCGTGCTGGAAAAGTATCATAGTCTTTAGTAAGTGGCAGCTTCTCACAGTAACCTCCGAGACTCTGGGAGAAGATTGTGATGAGCACCTAGAAGAAGAGGAGATCCCAGATTTCTGCAAATTCACACCCATCACAGTAGCGGCATAGTCAAGTGGGCAGGCTCAACCTCTACCCAAGTCACTGGGAAGGACTAACGAAGAATGGGGTCAGGTCCAAGATGAGGATGCAGGGTTGCAGCAAGTGAAAAGCTGGGTAGTCAAAGGAAAATGGCCAGACAAGGAAGGAAGTGCTGCCCTAGATCTTGAAACGAAGTCCGTGATTCGCCAGTGAGATAGATTGAAAGTTCGAGAAGCCGTTTTATACAGCAAGTGGCAACAGCCTACTGACTTAGAGGCGAGATAGCAAGTAGTAGTCCCTGGAAGAGTGCCACAAGAAATTGCCAAAGAAGCTCATGAGTTTGGAGCTTACTTTGGCCCGGGAAAAACTTACAAGTGGCTGCAGCGTTATGTATATTGCACTCAGCTGGAGGAGACGGTTGAAGAAGTGTGCCGACAGTGTCAAATGTGTGACCTCACCAAAAGCACAGAATAGAGGGTACCCATACAGACCATACGGACCAAAGAGCCACTTGAAGTGTTGATGTTAGATTACTTCCTCGTGGAATAATCGACTAGAGGCCCACAGTACTGCCTGGTAATGACAGACCACTTCTCCAAGTTTGTAGTGGTCACCCCGACTCGGGATCAGACGGCTGAGTCTGCTGCGCGAGCTGCCTGTCAAGATTTCATCCGGGTCTATGAAAGCCGAAGCGGATTTATTCAGACCAAGGAGCGTGTTTTCAGGGTAAAGTGATGGAGGAACTCTACCGACTGTAAGGCATTGAAAGGTCCCGAACAACCCCATATCACCCCCAAGGGAATGGGGCCTGTGAGCGCTTTAATCGAACTCTAGTTTAAATGTTGAGGACATTAATAGAAGACAAGAAAACGCATTGGCCTGACTATGTACCCGAATTAGTCTGGACCTATAACAATTGGGTCCACACCACCACAGGTTATACCCCATACACGCTACTGTTTGGTAGAGCTGGCCGAGAAATCATCGAGCTAAATCTGGAACAGCCAGATGATCTATTTAAACGATCTACCACCTCCTGGGTGAAAAAAGCATCGGTGACAACTTCAGACCATCCGCCGGCTAGCAGGCCAGTGGTTACAAGAAAAGGTGCACAGCGGTCAACTGCCAATTCAGGAAGACCGAGTGCTGGTGCGGGAAAAACGCCCCAAAGGGAAGCTGAGCGGACGTTGGGAGGTGCAACCATACAAAGTGATCAAGCGAGTGTATCCCAACGGTCCAGTGTGTGAAGTGCAGGCTGAAAATGAGGAGTCTGGTCAGAGAATCCTACATAGGAATATGTTATGACCATGCTGTACTGAGGATCCTACACCTGTCCCAAGAGTTACTCCTCCTGCTCCTTCACCAAGACCAGTTTTCCCTGACAGTGACTTTGTTGAAGACTGGTGGACCGTTCCTGAGTCCGCGAAACTAACAAGTCAGTGGAAGTTGACATTTCCAATACGGATGCATTGCCAGCTCGCGGAGAGGAGGAAACCACGCCTCTAGCCGAAACTTCAGTTGAAGAAGACAGTCACACGGCTATTATGCCTATGGAGGACAGTCAATATCTCTGGAGATCCAGTAGGCCTAATGCAGGGATTCTACCAGAAAGGTACAATGCTGATCAGTTTATTTGGTCCACTCCTATGTATTGTGATGAAAGTGGTCCTGTGATGTATACCGCTGCATGAAGCTTATATTTCTTTCAGAGCTATACAGCAAGGCCGAGGATGGCTGTCTTTAAATGGGGAGGCATGTAGGGGATCGGCCCTTACAGGACTTTGAATACACTGTGATTTTAAAGCATCATGTTCCCCTCTGAGCCTTGCTGTTGGACTAGTCTCCTCCCCCTGTTGTTGTTGGTATGTGCTGGGAGAGGAAGCAGACCCAGGAAGCAGAGACCTCGGGTGGTGTGTGTGTCTGAGGTAACAGGGAGACGCTGTCAGCTTCCCTGATAAGCAGAGAGTATAAAGAAGAGAAGATTATGGACTATAGCAAGATTTGTTGTTTGAGACTGTGTTTTCCCTGGAGACTGAGGACCTGAGACAACACACAACACAGCATGTCAGCCATTTCTGTGAGAGTGAAGCAAGGTTTGCCTGCGGGCTGGAAGAAAGAGATCCCGTATACAAGGAAAAGACTCAAGTGAATTTACGGCGGCCGCCATCTGCGCCTGATCTGCACACGCATGAGTGACCAGTGATAGTTTTCTGTAGCTAGGACGCTGTAACAGCATGGCCCAAATAGCGGAAAGCCAGATAGGGGATTAGCTCAAAGTAGTTTGTGAAACTTGTTGTGCTATATCTTCCTATGTTCATGTTGGTAATATCGTTATTGTAAATATTGTTATTTTCATTCCCTGGCATATAATTCCTTTGTATATAATAAAGCCGGAGTTTTGTTTCAGTCTTCTCGTCTGCTGTGCCGTACTTGAATCCTGCCTTGCGGTGTTTTTTGGACACCGCTACAATACTAGAGCTTTACTGGACATACTGGAGCTGTACTGGTCATACTAGAGTTGTACTGGTCACACTGGAGGTGTACGGGCCAGACTGAGCTGTACTGGTCACACTGGAGGAGTAATGGTCACACTGGAGGTGTATGAGCCATACTGGAGATGTACTGGTCATAATAAAGATGCACTGGCCATACTAGAGCTGTAATGGTCATACTGAAGGTGTACATGCCATTAACTGGTTACATTAGAGGTGTTTGGGTCATATTGGAGATGTTCAGGTCACAGTACTGGTTATATGAGGTATAGTAAAGCCAGGTAGGGTAGGGTTAAATCTTAGCTCTACAGGCCCTGATTAAATCACCTGACTAACTCTGGGTATCACCAGGCTGAGAGTTCACCTTGGTTAGTCAGCTGGGGGAAGCTGAGCAGAGTGGATGTGTTTTGGAACTAAAGAGAGAGACAAGCCAGAATCTGTGAGAAAAGTCACACAGGCCGTGTGCAGTGAACCACAAGTATCACCGGTTGCTGTGGACAATAGTCGTTTGTTTTACAGAACTGGGACTAGCTCAGCTGTGTGTGAATAGCCAGGGTCTGTTTTGTTTAGAGAGCACCTGGACAAGGCCAGGTTTTGTGTTTATGGTTTTTGTTTTGGTGCTGTGCAACCTGTGGAAGTAAACCTCACATTGTGTTGATACAAGAATTCAGTGCCTGTGTGAACAGCTGCCTACTGCTGAACATGAATCCCTACAATTGGTGGATGAAATGTGGGTGTGAAGTCCCAGAGAGCAAAGGCAATTGCAGTGTAAAGCTTAACTATTCTGGGTAAAGGCAAACAGAGTCTGAAAGCATGGAGAAGAAATTAGAACAGCAGCAGCATGAGCATACTCAACAGGAGACTAACAAACTCCTGCTCCAGCAGGTCCAGCAGCAGATGGCTCTTCCCGGGCCAGGAAGACGACAACACCCGCCAGCCAAAGTGAAGGTATCCCTGTGAGGCTAATGGTACGAGAGGCCTTACAGAAGATGGCTGTGGAAGATGACACTGAGGCTTTCTTGACTGTATTTGAGAGGATGACAGATAGAGAGAAGCTGCCTCCAGAGCAATGAGCAGAGGTCCTAGCTCCGTATCTTACTAGGGAACCATAGAAAGCATACTATGTCTTTACCCTGCAGGATGCCAAGGAGTAGAGCAATCTAAAGGCGGAGATTCTGGCATCCTTTGGCATAACCCAGTCGGTCAGGGCGCAACTGGTGCACCTCTGTCGCTACTAAAGGGAAAAGCCTCCCCGGCACTTCCAGTTTTAGACAAAGAGGGGCCCTGGGCAAAAGATTAAAGTAGGGCCCTAAATGCTGACACATTACACCATCACACAAACATTTCAGTTGCATTTACTACATGCATTGAGTTCAGGCCGTTCAATGAGCGCAATCAACAATATTGAAGTCCTTATTTACCGAACTCTTTACACAGGATGACAAAGAACAATGGAGACAGAACAATCGCTAGTAGATCAATCTGTCCCCATACAGTATCATGTTATCTGCAGCACATCAGCAGTTTACACAAGGTGATGTGCTGCCGAGAACAATGATTTATATTCCGCCAAAAACAATCCAATCACCCAATGAATGAGCAGCATTTTGATGGTTCGTTGGATGATTGCCAACACGTTTACACCTATGAACTCTTGTCTGCACTGCCAGGATTTATAAATGTGGATGCTACATACACACCGTATGTGTCACGATACTATTGTCTGATAACCGGGGCTCCTACCCTGTCCCTAATGCTAGGGGCACCCTAGCTATCCCTGCACCCCAGGATTTTTCTGATGGTGAAGATGCTGGGGCCACATACCTTGCGGTTCTCCTGAATCAGCCCTTATCTGTCCCCTTCCCCACCCAAGGATGTGGGGAGGAATAGTGTATGTAAATACACCAACCAGACAAAAAAGGAAAGGACATACAGGGATAAAATAAAATACCAAACATACAAAATATGCACTCACAGACAACAGAGGTGAACACCAAGGAGATAAGGAAGGTAAACAAAAATAGAAGAGGATGGGACTATGTGTTATGTTCTGCAACTTGGAACTAAGGAATAGGAGGGAAAAGCTGTCCATGCACTGAGACTCAGCTTAACCCTACGCTGGGGTGGGTGCCCTATTCCTTATGAATAGCCCCACCGAAACTCCTGCACTGAACTCAAACGAAGACCTGTAGGAAAGGGAAAGGTGTCTCTAAAAGATCTAAGGACTGGGAGCAAAAGCAGGAGACCTCCTAACAGAAAAGTTAGTTGCAGAAATGAAAATAAAAGGAAACAAAACTGGTGGAACAAGAAGTCCCAGGATAACAATAGTCCAAAGCAAGAAGAACTAAACCAGGCTACTTAGCCAGAGCACGAGCGTTACAACACTGATGTCCAGTAGGGAATGGGGGCCAGGTGCTGGGTAATAAAGAGTACAGAGATCACGTGACCAAGAAACCCAGCACCAGAGGAAAAGACTAGAAGCCAGCAAACCACAACAAGATGGCCGATAGTAAAACAACATAGATTCTAACAGTACCTCCCCTTTTACGAGGATCGCCCGGATCTTCTAGGCCGGGAAATTATCAGGAAATCTACTGTGAAAAGCCTTAATTAGCCTTGAGGCCGAGACGTTCTCGGCCTTCACCCAGGAATTATCCTCAGGGCCAAAACCTCTCCAGAACACAAGATACATAATCTTACTCTAGGCTACCTGGAATCCAAAATGCGAGAAATCTCAAATTCACTGTCCTCATCAACAGGAGGAACAGTAGGCTTCGCCTGCTTATCAGGCGTGTCCGCCTTCTTAAGTAACGACACATGAAACACAGAATTAATCCTCCAGGACGAGGGAATGCCCAACCTCACCGCTGCCGAGTTGACAATCTGAACCACTTTGAAAGGACCTACAAATTTAGGCCCCAGTTTTTTAGAACGAATATTCAAACGAAGTTTCCTAGAGGACAACTAAACCATATCCCCAACAGCAGACAAGGACTCCTTTCTTTTTTTGTCAAAATACCTTTTTGATCTCCTGTTAGCCTCTTTAAGGTTCAGACGTACACCGGTCCAAACCCTCTCCAAATCACCAGAAAAATTGTCCTCCTCCGGTACAGCAGCCCCAACTTTGGAAAATGGACCAAAAGATGGATACCTGCGAGTAAAACAAAAAAAAGGAGAATAACCAGCCGAGGTAGAAGTATGACTATTAAGGGTAAACTCCTCAAGTGGTAGAAATTCTGACCACATTCCCTGATTGTCTGCCACAAAACATCTCAAAAACTGCTCGACATCCTGGTTCTTCCTTTCAGTCTGTCCATTGGACTCTGGATGATACCCTGACGAGAATGACAAATGAATTTTCAATCTGTCACAAAAAGCACGCCAAAAGCGAGCCACAAACTGTGGTCCTCTATCGGAAACAATGTCCGTGGGAACACCATGGAGCCTGACAATCTCCTTCACAAAAGCCTTAGCTAGAGTCTTGGAGCAAGGTAACTTGTTGAACGGAACCAGATGACACATTTTACTAAACCGGTCCACAACAACCCAGATGACAGAAAAACCCTCTGATAAAGGCAGATCGGTGATAAAATCCATGGCAAGGTGCGTCCATGACGAACTAGGAACTTCCAAGGGTCATAGCAACCCCGCAGCTGGAGCGTGAGAGGCCTTCGACCTAGCGCACACAGAACACTGATGCACCCACTTGATGACTTCCTTTTGCCACCCTGGCCACCAGAAACTCCGATTCTTTATGAATTTCCTGTAATAATTGGCAAACCCCAAAAACCTCTGTACGGACTTCAAACCCTCAGGCCTCGGCCACTCCAGCACAGCCTTAACTTTCACCGGGTCCATCTCAAAACCATCACAAGAGACAAAGTAACCCAAAAAACTAATTTTCTGGACAGCAAACTGACACTTCTCCAATTTAGCAAAGAGTGTGTTATCTCTCAGTATCTGAAGAACTTCGTGGACTCTCTGCCAATGAGACTCAAGATCCGATGAATAAATCAATATATCATCCACATAAACAATAACACTCCTACCGATCAAGGGTCTCAGAATGTCATTGATAAAATTTTGAAAAAATGCAGGGGCGTTAGTAAGCCCAAAAGGCATCACCAAACACTCAAAATGACCTTCCGGGTGTTAAAAGCTGTCTTCCATTCATCTCCGTCCTTCACCCGCAGCAAATTATATGCCCCACGAAGGTCAATCTTAGAAAACCATTTAGCTCCTGTCCATTGGTTAAACAAATCCGGAATAAGTGGTAACGGGTAAGGATTGCACACAGTGATCTTATTAATCTCCCGAAAATCCAGACATGGCCTAAAACCCCCATCCTTCTTTTTGACAGAAAAGAACCCAACCGCCACAGGAGACTTAGAGGGTCTTATGTGACCTGCAGCTAAACTAGTCTGAAGGTACTCCTTCAAAGCCTCCCTCTCGGGAATTGTCAGATTAAACAACCGACTCTTAGAGAGTTTAGCATCAGGGACAAAGTCAATAGCGCAATCGTAATCTCTATGAGGAGCTAAAGCTTTCGACTCCACCTCCGAAAAAAACCTCCAAAAATCCTGAATGGGTTCAGGTAACTCCCCCTTCACAACAGCCGCAATGTGAACATTACAACACTTACCATAACACCCCTGACCTTAGGATTTTATGGAACCAGATGACCAGTCCAGCAAAGGATTATGCACTTTTAACCAGGGCAACCCCAGGACGACCGGGGAAGGCAACTTAGCAAGTACAAGTAAGTCAATCTGCTCCTGATGTTCCATATTTATAGTAAGCGGAAACCCAGTGACCTTTCGAAGAATGCTCCCATGCTCCAGGGGAGTATTATCAATCGCCACCACAGGAAAAGGAGACGACAAAGGTTCAGAATCAAACTTGTACTTTTCAAGAAGTTGTTGATCAATCAAATTTAGTGCAGAACCACAATCCACCATAACCTGAAACTCAATCAAACGACCCTGACAGGTGGTATTACCAGGAAAAAACACCCCAGGAGAACGTAAAAATGCAATGCGAATGGGAGTGTTTTTTCTACTGACCAATTTTTTTTCTTTCCTTAATCGAAACTCACATTGCTTTAAAAAATTATCAGCCTTACCGCAATACAAGCAAAGTCCCTCAGAGAACCTCCTGTCCCTCTCCCTGGAACGGGATGACATTGCCCCGACCTGCATAGGTTCCCCAGTGTCGGCAGGAATATCGTGAGAAAAAGAATCCAACAATACAGGAAACTTCTCCTCATTCTGTCTAGCCCTCAACCTTCTATCCACACGGATAGCTAACTGCATGGCAACTTGCAGAGTATCAGGTGCAGAGAATGCAATGAGCAAATCTTTAACCCTTTCACGCAAGCCTGCCAGAAACTGAAACTTGAGTGCAGGGTCATTCCACCTGACCTCTGCATACCATTGTCTGAACAGGTTGCAATAACTCTCAGCATCAAGAGAACCCTGTTTGAGACGTCTGAGCTATGCCTCTGATGCAACCCGATCAGGATCATCCTATAGCAAACCCATGGCATCAAAAAATGTCTCCACAGACTTCAGACAATGATCATCAGGAGAAAAGGAAAACGCCCAGATTTGAGGTTCCTTACGCAATAGAGACATAATAATTCCTACACGCTGTAGTTCACTACCAGAAGATCTATGTCTGAGCCAAAAATACAACAAACAAGCATTTTTAAATGAAAAAAAATCCTGTTGCTTCCCCGAGAAACACTCAGGTAATCCTACCTTAGGTTCTTCATAGCTTTCTGCTGGGTATTTACTCACGTACTGCTGAAGTTTGGCAACCCCCAGAGTCAGCCCTTGCAAGCATCGAGAAAGCTCCTGGATGGTACACATACTGAAGAAAATCCAGGAAGAGGAGAGGAGAAGAAAAAAAAACCCCCAAAAAACTTTTTTTTTTTTTAAACGTGGCTGGACATACTGTTATGTTCTGCAACTTAGAACTAAGGAATAGGAGGGAAAAGCTGTCCCTGCACTGAGACTCAGCTTTACCCTATGCTGGGGTGGGTGCCTTATTCCTTATGAATAGCCCCACCGAAACTCCTGCACTGAACTGAAACGAAGACCTGTAGGAAAGGGAAAGGGGTCCCTAAAAGATCTAAGGACTGGGAGCAAAAGCAGGAGACCTCCTAACAGAAAAGTTAGTTGCAGAAACGAAAATAAAAGGAAACAAAACTGGTGGAACAAGAAGTCCCAGGATAACAATAGTCCGAAGCAAGAAGAACTAAACCATGCTACTTAGCCAGAGCACAAGCGTTACAACAATGATGTCCAGCAGGGAATGGGGGCCAGGTGCTGGGTAATAAAGAGTGCAGAGATCACGTGACCAAGAAACCCAGCACCAGAGGAAAAGACTAGAAGCCAGCAAACCACAACAAGATGGGCGATAGTAAAACAACATAGATTCTCACACTATGCACACAACCAAAACACCAAGCAACAGTCACAGAACAATTCTCGTTAAATGCCTCTACCGAACACCGAATCCTCCACTCCTCACCAGGCAGTACAAGACTTAACACTGGCAATCCAGATTGCCAGAGCATAGACTATATGAGAGAGGGAAGTGACTGATAATGCTCAGCTGAGAACTTCCAAAAAGGAAGTTACAGAGACTCAAAGCTGAGCAGTTTGTAGCATCGGCATCTCTGCCCCCTGCCAGGCAGAGACGCCGTCCCTCTCACCGCCGCGCTCCCCACCCAGCGTCCTCCAGCACTCCTCTTCCTGCTTCTGCCGGCGCATGCAGCTTCCCGGGCACTGGGCTTAGGGCGCGCGCGCGCTCCCCCCCTCTTAAAGGGGCCCTAAGGAGTCCCCGGCCAATTGCCGGAGGTCCTCCCATATATAAAGCACCTCCTCCAATATGGAGGTGCCCGAGCAATAGTTGATGCACAGTGTTCTTAACTCTGCTTCAGCCCTCAGGTCCCTCTGCTAGCCTGACTACTAGTCCTGCCCGCCAGCCTATCAGTCCAGTCCGCCAGCCTAACTACTCTCCAGCCCGACAGTCTGTCTTCCGTTCAGTCCGCCAGTCTGTCTATGGGCTTTGCCCGCTTGCTTACCTGGAAGCACCTGCCTGTTACCTGTCAGCCTACCTGGAGGCTCCTGCCCGTCACTTGCCGTGACCACGTCTGCCTACCTGGAGGCTCCTGCCCGTCACTTGCCGTGACCACCAGACAGCCTACCAAGAGGCTCCCGCCTGTCACTTGCCGTGACCACCTGACAGCCTACCTAGAGGCTCCTGCCTGTCATTGCCATGACCACCTGCCAGCCTACCTGGAGGCTCCTTCCCGTCACTTGCCGTGACCACCTGACAGCCTACCTACAGGCTCCTGCCTGTCGCCTGCTGTGTCTGCCAGTTCATCTACCCGGATCTCTCGTCAGCCTGCCTGCTGTGCCCATCTGCAGTATCGGTCAGTCCCAGCCATCTGACCCGTGGGAGTCACCTGCTCTCTTACAAGGTCGTCCCCAGAGTAGCACCTGGTCCCTCTGCTCGGTCCCTCCCTGGTCACGGAGTTGTTAGCCGCCGTACGACCTAGGTCGGTCCGAGTTGATACTTAGTTACGCCCCTCTGAGTCCCTCCTTGCACCGCAGCACAGAGGTTCCACCACCCGGATCCGTAACAGTTTGCTCGGGCCATGGAACCCGGTGGCCCCCAAGTTCCTTCGCTCTCTGACCTGTACCAAGAGGTTTCTCGTCAGAGATCCCAACAGGAAACCATCCTGAACTTCCTGCGGAGTGTCAACTCCCGTCTGGACACACTGACTGTTCCACCTGTGTCCGCCTCGAGTCGTGCCGCTGCCCACCAATGCCACGGCATCCAACCCAGGTCCCCGGCTTTCTGTACCTCCTCATTTTGGAGGCGACCCTGCTCTAGCTCGGAGTTTCATAAACCAGTGCACCCTGCACTTTGAACTTTTGGCACATCAGTTTCCCTCCGACCGGGCCAAGGTGGCGTTCATCATGTCTCACCTCACTGGAGAAGCACTGGCATGGCTAAATCCCCTGTGGGAGAGAGGGGATCCCCTGGTGTCCGATCTATCGTCTTTCCTCATTGCTTTCCGGAAAGTCTCCGATGAACCAGGACGAAAATCCTCTACTGCCTCCTCTTTGCTTGATATCCGCCAAGGGAGTCTCACCGTGGGCCAATATGCCATACGGTTCCGTACCCTCGCTTCTGAGCTTGCCTGGGACAACGAGGCCCTGGTGTCCATCTTCTGGGAGGGCCTTTCCGGTCGGATTAAGGACGAGTTAGCCGGCCGGGACATTCCTACCTCCCTGGATGACCTGGTGTCGCTAGCTACCCGGATGGACATCTGTTTCCTGGAACGTGCTAAAGAGACCACCCGGGAGCGAAGATTTCCTCGTCTTGCTCCTACTTTCCAGAGACCTGCCTCTCAATTAGCAACTCCCCGAGCGCACTTGCCCGAATCCATGCAGGTCGACCAGACCAAGATGGTCAAATCTCGCTAAGAGTCACGCCGAGCCGAGGGGAGCTGTTTCTACTGTGGCAGTAAGGAGCACTTCATCCGTTCCAGCCCGGTGAAGCCGGGAAACGCTAGTGTCTAGGACCGCTCGGAGAGGTCATCCTAGGTAAAAGTAAACCCTCTCCTTCCCTGACTTTGTCTGTCTCCATCTCCTGGGAAGAGAACCGCTACTTTGAAATTGCACAACTAGATTCCGGAGCTGCTGGGAACCTCATCTCCCAGTCCCTGATAGAGAAATATCACATTCCCACCAAACCTTTGGCTGAACCATTGGTAGTCGCCTCCGTGGATGGAAGACTTCTTCCGGTGACCATCCTGCTCGTCACAGAACCTATAACCCTGCAGGTGGGAATGCTGCACTCTGAGAGGATCTCCTTCCATGTGCTTTCCGGTCTCTCTCACTCCCTATTGCTAGGTCTACCCTGGCTTCAGAAACATGAACCTGTGCTGAATTTTCAATCCGGTGAAGTTCTCCGTTGGGGGCAGGATTGCCATAACACCTGCCTGGTCCCGGTCCGCCCGGTTCGTCCTCCACCCACCCCGGCTAATCTACCCAGTTTACCGGCACCTTACTGGTCCTATGCAGATGTCTTCAACAAAAAGGAAGCAGAGACACTGCCACCTCATAGGCCATATGATTGCCTGATCGACCTGGTACCCGGAGCCACTCCACCCCGTGGGAGTATTTACCCGTTGTCGTCGGCCGAAACCCGGGCCGTGTCGGAGTACATTGAGGAGAATCTGGCTAGGGGATTCATCCGGAAATCTACCTCCCCAGCTGGAGCCGGATTCTTCTTCGTCAAGAAGAAGGATGGCTCGCTACACCCCTGTATTGACTATAGAGGACTCAATCAAATCACGGTCAAAAACAAATACCCCCTGCCGCTCATCTCCGAGTTGTTTGACCGCCTTAAGGGCGCCAGGATCTTTTCCAAGCTGGATCTACGTGGGGCGTATAACCTGGTCCGGATCCGTCAAGGAGACGAGTGGAAGACGGCATTCAATACCCGGGACGGTCACTATGAATACCGTGTGATGCCCTTCGGTCTCTGCAATGCTCCCGCCGTCTTCCAAGAATTAGTCAATGACGTCTTCCGTGACCTTCTATATTCCTGCGTGGTGGTATACCTGGACGACATCTTGGTCTTCTCTCTGGACCTTCCCACACACCGGAGGGATGTTCGTCAGGTCCTGCTTAGGCTCAGGCAGAATCACCTCTATGCCAAATTTGAGAAGTGCCTCTTCGAGCAGATCTCCCTTCCATTCCTGGGCTATATTATGTCCCAGACAGGTCTACGAATGGACCCCGAGAAGCACTCTGTTGTCTTAAAGTGGCCCCGTCCGGAGGGGTTTAAGGCGATTCAGCGATTCCTGGGCTTCGCCAACTACTACCGTCTCTTCATCCCGCACTTGTCTTCCCGGACTGCTCCCATCTCTGCGCTCACCCATAAGGGAGCAAATCCCAAGGTATGGCCGTCCGAAGCTGAGGAGGCCTTCCTTTCCTTAAAGCAAGCCTTCTCCTCTGCCCCAGTGCTGCACCATCCGGACAGCAACAAACAGTTCTTCCTGGAGCTTGATGCTTCCTCCTCTGGAGCCGGAGCGGTGCTCACCCAAAGATCTTCTTCCGGGAGAATGGTAACCTGCGGCTTCTTCTCCAAACTCTTCTCCTCATCTGAGCGCAACTACTCCATAGGAGACCGAGAACTGCTAGCCATCAAATTGGCACTGGAGGAGTGGCGTTACCTGCTTGAAGGGGCTCTATACCCAGTGGTCATCTATACTGATCACAAAAACCAGGCCCAGTGGTCTTTGTTCTTCGCTCGCTTCGACTTTATCCTACATTTCCGCCTGGCGAACAAGAATGTTAAAGCTGACGCCTTGTCCCGATCCTTCCTGTCCTCCGATCTAGAGGAGGAGCCTATGCACATCATCGACCCCTCCAAAGTGATGAGTATGGCCCCCTTAGATCTGACTCATCTCCCATCCGGTAAGACGTTTGTAGCGGTTCCAGATCGGGAGAAGATTCTTCACTGGGGTCATTCATCTAAACTAGCCGGCCAGGCCGGTCAGAAGAAAACTTTCCAGCTCATTACCCGGCATTACTGGTGGCCTACCCTGCGCAAGGATGTGGTAGACTTCGACTCGGCCTATTCGTCTTGTGCCCGCAACAAAGTTCCCAGACATCTTCCAGCCGGTCACCTCCTGCCTCTTTCCGTACCTGCTGTCCCTTGGCAACACATTGCTATGGACCTCATTACAGATCTCCCTGTTTCTGCCGGCTGTACAGTCATTTGGGTGGTCGCCGACCGCTTTTCTAAAATAGCCCACTTCATCCCTCTGCCTGGTCTCCCATCTGCATCAGAGCTGGCTAAGGACTTCTTCTTTCACATCTTCCGTCTCCATGGCCTACCCCTCCACATTGTGTCGGATCGAGGGGTTCAGTTCACCTCACGCTTCTGGAGAGCTACATGTAAACTGCTGGATGTCACCCTGGATTTCTCCTTCGCTTACCATCCACATTCCAATGGCCAAGTGGAGCGTATCAACCAGATCCTTACCAGCTACCTCCGGCACTTTGTTAATTCTCACCATACCGATTGGGTGGACCTCCTACCATGGGCCGAATTCTCCTACAACAACCATGAGAGCGAATCGACTTCCAAGTCCCCGTTCTTTGTAGTCTATGGTCAACATCCCCGGATTCCGTTTCCCATCTCCGCTTCTGTGGACAACCCTGCCGCGGAGTCTCTGCTCAGCGAATTTTCCACCATTTGGGAAAATACTAGGTCCGCACTTCTTCAGTCCTCTGAGCGGATGAAGAGATATGCTGACAAGAGACGTCTGGATCCGCCTCAATTTCGTCCGGGAGACAAGGTTTGTCTCTCCTCCAAACATGTTCGGCTCAAAATACCCTCCTACAAGTTGGGTCCTCGGTTCATCGGTCCATTTGAAGTCCTCAAACAAATCAACCCAGTGGCCTACAAGTTAAAACTCCCGGCCACCTTACAGATTCCCAACTCCTTCCACGTATCTCTCCTCAAACCAGTTGTGTTTAATTCTTTTTCCAACAGTCCAGGTACTCCCCCTGCTCCGGTTTCCGCTGAGGACGTTTTTGAGGTAGAGAACATTCTGGCCACCAAGAGGGTAAGAGGAAAAACCTTTTTTCTGGTGGATTGGAAGGGGTTTGGCCCAGAGGAGAGAACTTGGGAACCCAGGGAGAACATCCATGCCCCGCTTCTCCTTGAAAAATTTCTTTCTGGCCTAAAAAAGAGGGGGCGTAAAGGGGGGGGTACTGTAGCATCGGCATCTCTGTCCCCTGCCAGGCAGAGACGCCGTCCCTCTCACCGCCGCACTCCCCGCCCAGCGTCCTCCAGCGCTCCTCTTCCTGCTTCTGCCGGCGTGCGCAGCTTCCCGGGCACTGTGCTTAGGGCGCGCGTGCCCCCCCCTCTTAAAGGGGCCGCGCGCGCCGCCCTAAGGAGTCCCCGGCCAATTGCCGGAGGTCCTCCCATATATAAAGCACCTCCTCCAATATGTAGGTGCCCAAGCAATAGTTGATGCACAGTGTTCTTAACTCTGCTTCAGCCCTCAGGTCCCGCTCTTCCATTCAGTCCGCCAGTCTGTCTATGGGCTTTGCCCGCTTGCTTACCTGGAAGCACCTGCCTGTTACCTGTCAGCCTACCTGGAGGCTCCTGCCCGTCACTTGCCGTGACCACCTGTCTGCCTACCTGGAGGCTCCTGCCCGTCACTTGCCGTGACCACCTGTCTGCCTACCTGGAGGCTCCTGCCCGTCACTTGCCGTGACCACCAGACAGCCTACCTAGAGGCTCCCGCCTGTCACTAGCCGTGACCACCTGTCTGCCTACCTGGAGGCTCCTGCCTGTCACTTGCCGTGACCACCTGACAGCCTACCTAGAGGCTCCTGCCTGTCGCCTGCTATCTCTGCCAGTTCATCTACCCGGATCTCTCGTCAGCCTGCCTGCTGTGCCCATCTGCAGTATCGGTCAGTCCCAGCCATCTAACCCGTGGGAGTCATCTGCTCTCTTACAAGGTCGTCCCCAGAGTAGCACCTGGTCCCTCTGCTCGGTCCCTCACTGGTCACGGAGTCGTTATCCGCCATACGACCTAGGTCGGTCCGAGTTGATACTTAGTTACGCCCCTCTGGGTCCCTCCTTGCACCGCAGCACAGAGGTTCCACCACCCGAATCCGTAACACAGTTTAACTCCTGCACTGCTGAAAGAAACCAGAACCATTTAATAAGAGGGATAAGTACTTCTATTAAATGCAGGAGTACGTGAACTCAGACTCTGCGGTCTTCTGGCTCCTATCTGTCGCGGTAAACCCATGACAGTAACTCCCTTATAAAAGGGACAATAAAATTAAACAGCTTGCTGAACCTGTCCACCACTACCAAAATAACTGTATTACCTGCAGATATGGGTAGATCAGTAATGAAATCTACTGATAAATGAGTCCAAGGTCTACTGGGAATCGCCAATGGTTGGAGAGACCCAGATGGACGAGTATGAGGGGGCTCAGAATGTTTACACACACTACACCAAAAACACTGGGTAATGAGATCTGAGGTGGCCTTACTTTCCCGGTGTCCAGCTAAGACCGAATCATGATGTTCACTTATAACTTTAAGACCTAGATTCACAGGTGCAAACAGTTTACCTAAAAAATAGGCAGCCTGGGTATCCCCCTGAGCCTTAATAAATTCTTTCTCAAGGTTACAACTTATAGCAGTAATAAATTTCTGTAGTATAGGTACCGGTTCAGAATTACCTCCGCCCCCAGAAAAACAACAAAATAAGGCATCTGCCTTAACATTCTTATCCTTCAGGGTATACATCGTAAAAAAGTTGAATCTGGCGAAGAATAGAGACCACCTTGCCTGTCTAGGTGTCAGACGCTTAACAGATTCCAAATACAATAGATTTTTAGGATCAGTGATTACCATGACTGGATGTACTGCCTCTTCCAGAAAATGACGCCACTCTTCAAAAGCCCACTTAATTGCCAAGAGTTCCCTCTTACCAATTGTCATAATAATATGTGTCGTAGAAAATATTAACAGCTCTAAGCCACATGAAATTGCAGGGGCAAAAGATAGCCGACAGAGTAGCAGACAACCCATACCAAGCCCCTCTCCCCCCTCCCCTATCCCATTTGCAGTAAGGATAGGAGATAGCAATCTAAAAGCTGCCTCTATGTAAAATGGCAGTGTACAAAAGAATCGGCAACCTTAATTATCCAGGTTAATTACCATGCAAAAGAGAGCTCCTGGTAGCCCAAAGACCAGGAAGATGTATATTGTGCATAGACAAAGAGCCATATTCTTGACAAGTAATGGAGACATGTGTGACGATGACGAATAGACACAGTTTAACATATGGGCCCAGGTACTGAATGACGATGTGTATTGCATAGAGATAAAGAGTACAAACCCTGAAGAGATAGGAAACATCTAGTTAAGCATCAAAGGGAATACATCACACTCATCAGAATATCGGTCTGTCATGGAAATATTGAAATTTCTATCTTCTGTCATAGAAATTAAGAAAATATTTCCCCCCCCCTTGCTAGCCGTTCTTTCCTCTTCCCTTATCCACCATCTGCCTCTCTGCTAATTAGCACACACAGGTGAAGTGGCTGGTAGGCAGATGCCAGTACCCAGAGAGGTGGCAAACCCAATTAACAGAGACCTGCGATAAATTTACATCTAGGTAAGGAATATTTAGTTCCTGGGCTTAACAAGAATTCAACAGAAATCTGTAGCCGGGCCGGTGCCGATACGAAATATGGAATACCTAAAGTTCCATACGTCCAATAATAATGGGACCCATTGTGACGGGATTTGCGACAGAGCAGGAAGGGACACCAGGCCGATGATCAATCCAACGATATTTATTGAGGCAGGGAGCATAGAATATCAAATATCAATATTGTTCCTTAGAGTCCACAATGAGTGCACAATGAGTCCACACAAAAAGGGGAACAGTTCCGGGGGCGCCACCCGGTAATCCGACGCCAGGGGAAAGGCAGAAATAATTCTGGGATGAGTTTGATGGATCAAACAGACGAAGGATTCAACACCATCCCACGTGGCAGCTTCTAACCCTCCACACACGGGCATCAGGATCTCGCCTCGGCGTAAGATCCTAGCCCTTTTCACGTCAGTACACAACTGCCTGGGCCAAACCATGTGTCTATTGTTTTGTGTCCTGGGATCAGCCCATGCATGGGGGAGGGTTCCCACCTATTTTGAACATGTGTCTACCTTAAGAAGTTTCCCGAAGCTACAGGCTTGTATTGGATGAGTCCTATGCTGAGAAGAACAAAGACAGTCCCCCACTAGATGTTGACCCAGGCCTGATTGCATTGCAATCCAGGAACACAGGCCGGGGGAGGGACAAGCTGTTACAACCCCTTTCCCCCTCAATTTGTGTACGGACTAGTGGCCTCTACAGGTCACTTGTCAAGTACACGTAGTCATGGCTGACCTGACACAGGACTCCTCCTGTCTGGACAACCCGTCCGCATTTTGGTGTTGGCTGCCTCTTCTATATGGTATTCTAAAGTTATAAGGTTACAGAGCCAGGCTCCATCGTAGTAAGCGTACATTGTCCCCAGAGACTCTGTTCAGCGAGGTGAGTAGATTGTGATCAGTAACCACAGTGAATTCTTGTCCATACAGATATGGCTTTAGTTTCCTAAGGGCCCATACTACAGCCAGACTTTCCTTTTCACCAGTTGCATAGACCACTTCCCGGTCCAGCAGTTTCCTGCTGAGGTAGGCAATGGGGTGCTCCTCCCCAGCTGCATTCACCTGGCTGAGTACAGCTCCAAGACCATACGAAGAGGCATCTGTCTGCACAATAAATCTCCTCTTGTAGTCTGGAGCAGCCAGAATAGGGTTGCAGACCAGGACGTCCTTCAGCCGGTTAAAAGTCTCATCACAGGATGGAGCCCAGGTCACCACCCTGGGCATCGTTTTCTTGGTGAGGTCTGTAAGAGGCTTGGCCATAGTGCTGAAATGAGAAACAAATTTTCGGTAATAACTAGCAGTGCCCAAAAAAGCCATAACTTGTTTCTTGGTTTGGGGTACAGGGCAATCTCTAATAGGCTGGATTTTGGCAGGTTCAGGCTCTAGCTTCCCCCCTCCTACTCTATGCCCTAGGTACTGGACTTCACCCAGCCCCAATTGGCATTCATCGGGTCGAATGGTTAGGGCTGCTGCCAGAATCCGGTCAAGAACAACTGCTACTTGATTCAAATGTTCCTCCCACGTCTGGCTGAAGATGGCAATATCATCTAAGTAGGCACAAGCAAAGTCGCCACATCCCCGGATTATCTGGTTCACCATTCTCTGAAAGGTTGCAGGGGAATTCTTCATTCCGAAAGGCATGTTTAGGAATTCATACAGACCAAAGGGGGCTATAAAACCCGACCTTTCTCTCCCTCCCTCCGTTAGAGGGATTTGCCAGTATCCCTGAGATCCAAGGTACTAGTGACATATTGAGCCCCAGCTAGTCGGTCTAGAAGTTCATCAATATGGGGCATTGGGTAAGGATCACTGAAGGTATGGTCATTTAGTCATCTGTAGTCCACATAAAATCGAGTACTCCCATCTTTCTTGTGTACTAACACCACAGAAGAAGCCCAAGGGCTATGAGAGGCCTGAATTACCCCGAGCTGTAACATCTCCTCCAGTTCGTGCTGCATGGAGGTTCTAACTGATTCTGGTACTCGGAAAGGGGCCTGCTGTATGGGACGGATGCCCGGAGTGTCCACATGATGTTGGGTTACTGTGGTTCGACCTGGTCGGGATGAGAAAGCAGCCTGTCTTTGATGGAGAATTCCCAGCATTTGTTTTTTCTGTAAGGAATCCAGGTGATCTCTCAGAGGAACCTGTTCCACAGTGGATGGGGCCCTCGCTGCTGCCACAAGATCAGGTAGTGAGTCCTCCTCCTCCTGACTGTCTTCTGAAGCAAGCCGACAGCTTGCTATCACTGGTAGTGACCGGTCATGGTACTCCTTAATCATATTCACATGGACAGTCTTTTGTCTTAAACCCTGGTCATCTAAAGCAAGAAGGTAATTGGTGTCTTTAAGTTTTCTGAGAACACGGAAGGGACCCTCCCATGTTGTCTGCAGTTTATTTTGCCGATGGGGAACAATCATTAAGACCTGTTGTCCTTCTGCGAACTCCCTTTTGCGGTCATACGACGTCTTCTGTCTGGTTTGAGCCATCTGCACATGATCCTGAGCAAAACTAGCAAGTTGAGCCAGGGTTTCCCGAAGCTTTAGGACTTATGGAACAACAAGGGTTCCTGTATCTTCAACTTGCCCCTTACCAATATTCTTTTAGCAGGGTTAAGGGTCCTCTGACCTTTCTTCCATAGATAAGCTCAAAGGGGGAGAACCCAGTGGACTCCTGGGGGACTTCCCGATAGGCGAACAGGAGATGGGGTAGGTACTTCTCCCAGTCTGAATCCCTGTGAAGGCCCTTAGCATATTCTTCAAAGTGCCATTGAATCATTCACAGAGTCCATTTGTTTGAGGATAAAAAGGTGTCGTTCAGATCGCTCGTATTCCACAAGTGCGCCACAGACACTGTACCAGCTCCGACATGAACTGTGAGCCTTGGTCTGACAGGATCTCACTTGGGAATCCTACTCTGGTGAAAATGGTAACCAGGGCCTCGGCCACTTTGGCTGCAGAAATACTGGACAGGGCCACAACTTCTGGATATCGGGTGGCATAGTCCACAACAGCAAGAATGTACTGCTTTCCAGATTTACTTGGTTTAGCCAGGGGTCCAATGATATCGACAGCTACTCTTTGAAAGGGTTCTTCTATTATAGGGAGCGGTTGCAAGGGTGCCTTTGGGTGATCTCCTGGTCACCCTCTACGCTGACATATGTCGCAAGTTCGACAGAAATGCGCCACGGCTTGAGAAATCCCAGGCCAATAGAAAATTTGAGTCAATCGTCTCTCAGTGCGGGTTTTCCCTTGATGGCCAGCAGTAGGAATGTCAGGAGCAAGGTGTAATATAGAACCTCTGTATTTCTAAGGGACAATCAGCTGTTTGCTATAAGTCCAGGGTTTGTCTAGGTAGTCAGGGTTGGTAACCCGATATAGAAGTCCATTTTCTCTGATAATTTTTTCCCCATTTTCCCTTAACTGCCCTATTTCAGCCCGAGCTCTAAAACTAGCTAGGGTGGGGTCAGTCTCTACCTCTTGTCTAAACTGAACTTTATCCCAAATGACACTCATATGATCCCCACAAGACGAGTCACTCACCGGCTGTGACGGCTGTTCTGGTGGCATTACTTCAATTGATGGGATGAACACGTCCACATCTGTTGCTTTCTTGGCTTGACTTTGAGTTACCGCACCGACAAAGTGACACTAAAGATTCCCCACATCATTTCCTAGAAGAACGTCTGCAGGAAGGCCGCTCATCACACCAATCATGCATTGTTTTTCCCCAAAGCCATAATCCAGGGTCACACTCGCTCTTGGAATATATCTCTGAGTACCTCCAGCCAATTCAATGGCAATTCCTGGCCCCTTTTAAATTGCTTCTGGTTGAATTACTCGGGGATCGGCTATGGTGAGAAAAGCCCCAGTGTCACGAAAGCCAAAAACTTTTTTTCCCATCTAGCACGACCTCCTGTAGATGTTTGTGCTGAAGATCAGACGAACAGGTGGCTGTGGCTCGCACCCCATGGACTCCTGGTAGGGGAGCCACTAAATCAGTCACTTGGCAAATCATCAGGGGGTGAATCCAGCTCTTCTCCCATTGAGGGTGTCTGTAGATAATGGACAGGCAAAGGTGGTTTGTAGCTGTTCTGCCTCCGAACATCTGGACAGGTAGCTTGAAGATGACCAGGCTGCCCCAATCCATAACATCTGCGTTCTATGATTTTTTCTCCACGTCGTATTCCCAAAGATGAGGCAGAAGTAATGGGAGGCACATTCACACGGGGTTCCCCATGAGTTGGTAGTCTAGTGGGATGGTGAACATTGGAGGCCGCCAAGGTTGGGGAGCTGGTAGCTTTCTTCTCACTGACTAGTAGTTTTTTCCACTGAGGTTTGATGGTGAGAACCTCATCAGCTAGAGCAGCAGCTTGTAACACTGTCGCTGGTTTCCTTACACGCACCCATTCCCGGATCTCAGAGGGGCATTTGGCGTAGAATTGTTCTTTTAGGATGACCTGGAGATAGGTCTCCCAAGTTAAGGCCCCCTCTCCCTCCAGCCAGCGATGACATACTTGCTTGAGCCTGTGGCCATACATCTTGAAAGACACTTCCCCCTCACAGGCTAAGGAGCGGAACTGAGCCCTGTAAGTATCTGGAGTTACAGCATAATGTTCCAAGATGGTCTCTTTAATGTTCCCATAATTGCAGTTCCAGCGAGGGTCCATAGTTCTATAAGCTTCAGCAGGTCCACCCTCTAAGAGCCCCACTAGATGTCTGACTCGCTCCCTTTCCAGGACTTCCATTAATCGACATTGATGTTCAGAATGCTGGAAGAAGCCCTCAATGTTGCCTGCAGCCTCATTAAATGGCTTAAAGTCCTTATGGGACACTCTTGCGAATTCCCTCATGTTGGGTGCTGTGGTTACAGTCTGTCTGGAGCTTCTAGCTGCTTCCACCATGCGCTTCCTCTCCTTCGCTGTGCGAATGGCCTCCCTCTTATCCTATATGGTGGCCTCATCCGCAAGCAATGCCATCTCCTCCTCATACCACACAAACCACTGACTTTTTTGGGTATTTAACTCTAGCTCCCGTCTTTCCTCCCCTTGCTGTGGAAATCCTTCCTCTGTGCCATCTTGCAGGCAAGCTTCTTCCAAAGCCTTAATCAGTTGCTCATTGGACAGCCCTTTGTAACCGACTCCTAATTCATGGACCTTTGTTTGTAGGCTTAACACAGTCCAGTTCCTGTATCCTGAGGTTCTGGGTCCAGATGTTGATGGGCCGCTCTCCTCCATTCTTTCTGCTCTGATCCCACCGTTGCCAACCAGTTTGTGATGGGATGTGCGACAGAGCAGGAAGGGACACCAGGCCGATGATCAATCCAACAACATTTATTGAGGCAGGGAGCATAGAACATCAAATATCATTATTGTCCCTTAGAGTCCACAATGAGTCCACACAAAAAGAGGAACAGTTCCGGGGGCGCCACCCGGTAATCCGACGTCAGGGAAAAGGCAGAAATAATCCTGGGATGCTTTCGATGGATAAAACAGACGAAGGGCACAACACAATCCCACGTGGCAGCTTATAACCCCCCACATACGGGAATCAGGATCGCGCTTCGGTGTAAGATCCTGGCCCTTTTCACGTCAGCACACAACTGCCTGGGCCAAACCATGTGTCTATTGTTCTGTGTTCTGGGATCAGCCCATGCATGGGGGAGGGTTCCCACCTACTTTTGAACATGTGTCTACCTTAAGAAGTTTCCAGAAGCTACAGGCTCGTATTGGATGAGTCCTATGCTGAGAAGAAAAAAGACAGAATCCCTTACTAGATGTTGACCCAGGCCTGATTACATTGCAGTCCAGGAACACAGACCGGGGGAGGGATATGCTGTCACACCCATATTTTTGGTGACAAGGTCAGCCAAGGAACAATATGCTTATTTTTCTGCAGCTGTAAGCCCCTCCGGGGAGCTGTGGCGCAAAAGTAACAAAATAACAGACTGCAACTATGTCATGTGTGGTCTCTAAAGAGAGTAAATTCATAATGGAAAATATGGTATCACTTTTGGGCATCTGCGATCAACCAGCGATAAGTTATTGCAAGAGCCAGCTATTTTAATATAAATGTGAAGGCTGGGGCACAGCCCATGTGATGTCAGCACAGGAGGTGTGTGGGCAGGTCTCCCCCTTCGGCATAAAAGATCCCACTGAGGATGAGTCAGTATTCATTGCCAGGTGGGTATAGATTCTATAAGCAACGGATACCGTTCTATAACGGTCAAATCAATAAGTGGGGCGCCCCCCACCAGCTATACTGAATCGTCTCTGCGATCTTATAGTAAGTTCCTCTTTAATCCTTATTATTTTGTGTAACTGCATATGTATTGTATTGTCTCCTTTTGTAAAACCTTTTGTATATTTTTCCTAAACGCTGCCTCCGTTTTGGATTAAATATAAAATTGAATAGTCCTGTTTCTTTGGTTCTGTAATCGTTCCGTTCCCCGAAGCCATATGCTACCAGAACGCAGGCGTCTGACCCGGCATGTATTATACTTCAAATTGGGCTGGTGATGGCAGCGAATAATAATAATTGGGCTATCCTGAAGGTGTATATGCCATTACGCCATACGCTTTCTGCTCGCTTGCTGACAGCTACGTAGAGAGTAATCGGGATCGTGTCTGAGCGAATACCTGCTCAATCCTGGCAGAATGACGGCAGCGGTGGGATATTGTGTGATCTTCCCGATGTCGTCCCTGACAAATAGGAAGATGTATATTGTGCATAGACAAAGAGCCATATCCTTGACAAGGAATGGAGACATGTGTGACGATGACGAATAGACACAGTTTAACATATGGGCCCAGGTACTGAATGATGATGTGTATTGTGTAGAGATTAAGAGTACAAACCCTGAAGAAATAGGAAACATCTAGTTAAGCATCAAAGGGAATATATCACACTAATTAGTGTTGGTATATGCATCAGTTGTGGACTTTTTTGTTTGTGTGAAGGAGGACTTTATGCTGATCTGACAGTAGATGGCGATGTTGTGTACAGTTTCATTGTTTACTGCATTGTAAAAGAAAAAAAGTCTCTCTTGTACTTTCTGTTTTGTTTTTACTTCCTGGTGCAGTACTGAGTGACTGTGCGTTTTTTTCCTTTACCTCATGTTCTGAGAAGTAAAAGCTTGTTACCCCATGTAATCTGCTATGTGAAGTGTTATACTGCAACTGTGGGTATCCAGAAGCTGTGCAACAATTAGAATGTCGGTCCTTCACATTTGCACATTCCTTTCATCCCAAGGCATCTGCTGGACATGGAGGCACCGAAAAAAAATCTAAAATAGCGGAATTTCTCTAAATCCGATTGTGATGAGAGATATATTTTTAGCGGCAGAGCTAATTGGGGAACAATATGCATATTTTTTCATATCTGTGAGCCCTGCTGGTGAGCTGTAACTCAACATTGAAAAGATAACTGACAGCAGCTGGGTCATGTTTAATCTCTAAGGTAAGATAAAATCCCAATAAAAAATATGGCATCACTCGCCAACTTCTGTGATCATCCAGCGAGGAGTTATCGCATAAATTGTGGATTTCATAAAACCATGAAGGGCTGAGAACAGCCCACAACCTGGCCCGCATGAGGTCGTCAAAGGGTAGTGCGTGGGTGGGGCCCAATTCGGCATAAAAGATGAAGCAGAATTTTTTCGTGTAAGCAGGGTCCACGTTCACGTAACGGCCAAACCAAAGTGCTCTCCTTCGGCTAAACTGTATCATCTCTGCGATTGGTACAGTAAGTTCTTCTGTTAATCCCTTTTATTTTCTGTAACTGTATATGCCGTATTGTTTTGTCTCCTTTGTAAAATCTTTTGTATATTTATTTCATAAACACTGCCTCCCTTTGGATTAAAAATAAATGTTAATTCTTCTGTTTCTTTTGCTCTGTAATCGTGCCTCACCCCGAAGCCAAGCCACACACTACCTATAAGGCATCCAGTAGGCCAGAAAACAGATTGGTGGTGGCAGCTAATAATCTTTCCTGGGTTATCGTGGTGTTAGCGGTGATCGTATTGGGGTATAAACACATATTCCATGCGTTCGAATCTGGAGGTGCGTATGCCGTATGCTCACTGTTAGCTTTCCGATAACTAATTGGTGAGAACAGACTGTGGCCCCCTCAGTTGATCATCGGGCAATCGTGCAATTGTCCGGACAATAGGGGGCAGAAGAAAGCTGTTCACCCCAAAGATCACAGTGGGTGGTCTCTGTGAATAATCGGGATCGTATAAATCCCTAACACCAATGTCATCATTTTTCTCATCAGATGATAATTTCTTAGAAAAATATGCACACGGACGCCATTTACTGGGAGACGCACCCTGCGACAACACAGCCTGCACTCCCATTTTCAGATGCATTACCTTCAACAATAAATGGCTGAGTGATGTCAGGCTGTATAAGGATTGGCGCAGATGCAAAACATTTTTTCAAGGCATCAAAAGCCTCCCAGGTCGGACAGGACCTATTGCAAAAGTTCGTCCCTTTCCTGGTCATATCCGTCAAAGGTTTGGCCACCACAGAAAATCTTTGATTAACTTTTGGTAGTAGTTGGCGAAACCAAGAACCTTTGTAAAGTTTTTAGGTCCTTAGGACGATCTCAATCTAGTACCACCCAAACTTTCACCAGATACATGCGAAAGCCGGTTGATGATAAAAAAATAACTGAGAAAATGGATCTTCTGAACAGAGAACATGCATTTCTCCTGTTTGACAAATAATTTTTATTGTCCCTGAGTACCTGAAGGAAATTAAATTGTCATCAAAGTAAATTACAACAAATCTGCCTGCCAGGTGACTAAAGATGTAATTTACAAAGTGTTGAAAGACAGTGGGAGCATTAGTCAACCCAAAAGGCATTAGAAGGATCTCATAGTGTCCCTCAGGAGTATTGAAGGCTATCTTCTACTCATCCCCCTCCTTGATGCGAATGAGATTGTAAGTTCCCCCTGAGGTCTACTTTAGAAAACCATTTGGCTCCCACAATCTGATTAAAGAGATCTGGGATGAGAGGTGGAGGATATGGGTCCAGGACAGTGATTTGATTTGTGAGAAGCTAAGCAAGGGCGTTATCCCCCCCTGTCTTTTTTCTTGACAAAAAAAACCCTGTAGCAACGGGAGATGAAGAAGGTCTGATGTGTCCCTTTGCCAGACGTTCAGCAATATAATCCTTCATGGCCTGCCTCTCTGAACCAGAGATGTTATATAACCTACTTTTGGCAGCTTAGCCCCAGGAATAAGGTTAATCGTGCAATTATAAGTACGATGTAGAGGGAGTTCCTGACACCCCTGTTTGGAAAACAAATCCCCGAAATCAGACAGGTATTCAGGCAGAGATTGGGTACCTACCCTGGCTAGCTGGGTGCCCAAGCAATATTCTTGGCAATAGTTGCCCCATTTAACCACTTCCCGAGTCTGTCAGGCCACCACATGGTTTTCTGGCGTAAGCCAGGATAATCCTAGAACCACAGGTCAGGGCAAGCCCTCTAGCACATAACAGTCTAGAAATTCGGAGTGCATGGCCCCTACCTCTAGATGCAATATCCGAATGACCTGAGTAAAATACCCTTGCTCAAGGGTGCAGTCATTAGCGATAATGGGTATTGATTTAGATAATACTTGTGGTTTATGGCCCTTGGTCTGTACGAACATGGCATTGATCAAATTAAACCAGAAAGGCAGAAATGACCACCTTATCTTTGCAGAGATGGATCTCGACCAGTAGAAAAAATTGAGATCTACCAACGGAGGAAATATGTACATCCGGGTTGCCAACCTCCCTGCAACACAGGCTTCTTAGTTTTCCGACGGCTGTATTCCGGTGGGATATGGAAGGACACATACCCTCAAAATGACCCTTTCCACCACAGAAAAAACACACTCCCTCTTTACGCCGAACTACCATTGCACCCACAGAATGTGCCACCCAACCCAACTGCATGGGTTCCATGGTAGGCTTCATCCAATATACCCTTGATTCCAGGCCGCCCGCAAATAGGAGTGTCTCCTTAAGTCTCTGACGAAGACGGCGGTCCACCCAAATGGCCAGAGACATGGACGCCTCTAGGGAGAACAGAGTCTCATGCAGGGCAAAGGCTTTCAAAGGTTTTCTTTTCCCTTACTGATAACCCTTGAATGAACTGGATACGGAGTGCGGGGTCATTCCACTTAGTATTGGTGGACCACCTCCAAAACTTGAAGCAATACTCCTCTGCCGGCTGGTCTCCCTAACGAAGCTGACATAGTGTGGACTCAGCCAGGGAGACGGAGACAGGGTCATCGTATATGTGACCTAGCGCCAGAAAAAAATCCTCAACCGTCCATAGCAATTGAGAGTTGTCTGGAAGAGAAAATACCCAGTCTTGGGGGTCACCCTGGAGGAACAAAATTACGATCCCCACCTATTACTCCTCAGTACCAGAGGAGTGACAACTTAAAGTATAATTTACAGGCTTCCCTGAAGACAACAAACTTATCATGCCTCCCAGAGAACCTGTCAGGCAAAGCAATCTTGGGCTCCACTACGGGTTGCTTGGGAGTCGCAGTCCCCAAACCGGACATGTTTTGTTGCTGCAAAACAGCAGAGTGAATATCTACCACCTCAAGACTAAGCTGCTGCAGTTGCCCAGCAAGAGCAGTAATAGGATCCATGATGGATCAAAAAATAGTATGGGCCAGTGTTTCTGTCACAATTCCATTGTCTGATAACCTGGGACCAGGGGCTCCTACCCAGTCCTAGCTATCCCTGCTCCCCAGGTTACTTCTGATGGTGAAGATGCTGGGGCCACGTACCTTGCTGTTCCCCTGAATCAGCCCTTATCTGTCCTCTTCCCTCACCCAGGGACGTAGGGAGAAATAGTATATGTAAATACACCAAAGAGACAAATAAGGGAGGATGTACAGGGATAAATGAAAATACCAAACACACAAAATATGCACTCACAGACAACAGCGGGAAACAATGGAGAGATTAGGAAGTGTGACAAAGTCACTGGCAAAGTACTGAAGGGGAGATATGTTTCACTTAGACAATTAGCTTTAGTGATTTGAAACCTAGAAGTTTACTACAGCACACTAAGTACTGAGAGGGGTTAATCGGCCATTTTTAATGGGCTAGATTTTATGTGAATATCTGTAGAGTGGGTGGGAGGCTGTTCACCATATCTCCACCCCAGGGTGGGGTCTAGAGGATTAATAGCCAGTCTCTTGAGTCATTAAGGGTTTGATGGGTCTGGAGGTGACAGCTTCAGACAAGCGTTTGTGTTAATCTGTACTGAACCTGGTTGTTTTACCCTGACCGGGTGGATTCCCACAATGTATGGACTGTGCTATACATTTTCTTTTGCTTTCCCATTATACCAGAAAGGCTGTGTTTGTTCAGATGAACTTTACTTTGAATTATGCCATTCTTTTAATAAAGCAGTGAGAGATTTAAAGAGACAGTGTTCCTTTGTCTGCCTCTGTGTGCAGCAGAGTGAGCCGACAGGTGGTGTTTCGAATGCGGGCAATTTGCCCAGCAAGCACGTGTGGATAACCTGCATGTCTTGGGTGATGTTGGCAGTGAGCCAGGAATCTAAGTCAGACAGCATGGAGGACCTGATTAAGCACCTTGTGAAAGCCCAACAGTAGCAACAGCTGGCACATCAAGAGATGAGTAAACTGCTTATACAACAGATTCAACAACAACAGTGTCAGGTATTCCACAGTGATGACACCGGGGAGATCACGGAGTATCTCACCATGCTGTCACTGTGTCACGGATTTTGTCCAGAATCGCAAGCACATGATCCAGACTACTCACTACTTAGGTATCGGCAAGCGACCAGTGAGCGTATGGCGTCACACTTCTGGATTCCAATGCAAGGAATACGTGTTTACGCCCTCTGTACGGTCACTGTCAGCTTCACAATGTCACGCCGGGTGTGAGTGCAACACAGAGAATCATGCCAGGTGTGAGTGCAACACAGGGGGGAAAGGTAAAGGGAGCCCAGACACTAGGGAAAGGGGGAAGTGGTGACCTCCTAAACTGGACTAGCGCCATCCTGTCTTCCCCTAGATTCCCCTTTGATGACTGCTTTGCACACTCTTGGCATTCTCTTGATGAGCTTCAAGCGGTAGTCAACGGAAATGGTTTTCACTACACAGGTGAGCCCTGTCAGGTTTAATAAGTGGGATTTCTTGCCTTATAAATGGGGTTGGGACCATCAGTTGTGTTGTGCAGAAGTCTGGTGGAGACACAGCTGATAGTCCTACTGAATAGACTGTTAGCTGCTTTTTTCTTGCCATAATACAAATTCTAAGTAAAGAAAAACGAGTGCCCATCATTACTTTAAGAAATGAAGGTCAGTCAGTCCGAAAAATTGGGAAAACTTTGAAAGTGTCCCCAAGTGCAGTTGCAAAAACCATCAAGCTCTACAAAGAAACTGGCTGACATGAGGACCGCCCCAGGAAAGGAAGACCAAGAGTCACCTCTGCTTCTGAGGATAAGTTTATCCGAGTCACCAGCCTCAGAAATCGCAGGTTAACAGCAGCTCAGATTAGAGACCAGGTCAATGCCACACAGAGTTCTAGCAGCAGACACATCTCTACAACAACTGTTAAGAGGAGACTTTGTGCAGCAGGCCTTCATGGGAAAATAGCTGCTAGGAAACCACTGCTAAGGACAGGCAACAAGCAGAAGAGACTTTTTTGGGCTAAAGAACACAAGGAATGGACATTAGACCAGTGGAAATCTGTGCTTTGGTCTGATGAGTCCAAATGTGAGATCTTTGGTTCCAACCACCGTGTCTTTGTGCGACGCAGAAAAGGTGAACGGATGGACTCTACATGCCTGGTTCCCACCGTGAAGCATGGAGGAGGAGGTGTGATGGTGTGGGGGTGCTTTGCTGGTGACACTGTTGGGGATTTATTCAAAATTGAAAGCATACTGAACCAGCATGGCTACCACAGCATCTTGCAGCGGCATGCTATTCCATCCGGTTTGCGTTTAGTTGGACCATCATTTATTTTTCAACAGGACAATGACCCCAAACACACCTCCAGGCTGTGTAAGGGCTATTTGACCAAGAGGGAGAGTGATGGGGTGCTACGCCAGATGACCTGGCCTCCACAGTCACCAGACCTGAACCCAATCGAGATGGTTTGGGGTGAGCTGGACAGCAGAGTGAAGGCAAAAGGGCCAACAAGTGCTAAGCATCTCTGGGAACTCCTTCAAGATTGTTGGAAGACAATTTCCGGTGACTACCTCTTGAAGCTCATCAAGAGAATGCCAAGAGTGTGCAAAGCAGTCATCAAAGCAAAAGATGGCTATTTTGAAGAACCTAGAATATAAGACATATTTTCAATTGTTTCACACTTTTTTGTTAAGTATATAATTCCACATGTGTTAATTCATAGTTTTGATGCCTTCAGTGTGAATGTACAATTTTCATAGTCATGAAAATACAGAAAAATCTTTAAATGAGAAGGTGTGTCCAAACTTTTGGTCTGTACTGTAGGTAGAGGAGGGGATCCCCGATTTGATTAGACTGTTGTCGAACAGGATCAGTTGCTTATAGTCCTTATACCCCTCTGGCAATGAATGAATCTCCAACCTCAGCAAACTATTTTATGCTGAAGGGAGAGATCTGCCCACACACCCCTGTGCTGACATCATGTGGGCTCGGCTCCTCCCTTCATGTTTGTATTAAAAATTAGGTTTTTGGGATAACTTATCGCTGGTTAATCCCAGAAGCCCAAAAGTGGTACCAAAATTTCTATTATGATTGTACCTTCATTTAGAGACCACACATGATATAGCTGCAGTCTGCTATTTTGCCACTTTTGCGCTACAGCTCCCTGGTTTGGCTTACTGCAATGAGAAAATATGCATACGTTCCTTGGCTGACCCTGCCACTAAAAATCTAGGTCCCATTTTTATCGGATGTACGGAACTTACAATATTCCATATTTCGTATCGATGCCGAAAATCCTACAATCTGTAGCTGGGGAATTGTCCTAATTATTTGTGAATGAGAAAAAAAGGGGAATTCTCCAGCGTTGGGTAAATTTAAAACATAGTTATTTATTAGGTCCAAGATAAAAAAATCTTTGAGTTTATCCGAGAAATACAAGAAGCATCACATATATCTGCTCCAGTGAGGAATTACATCAGTCAAATCAACGCATTTCAACTCGGACGAGTCTTATTTAGATCTTCCCAAATTGCAGAAAATTCGCTGACGAGAGACTCCGCGGCAGGATTGTCCACTGAAGAGGAGATGGGAAACGGAATATGGGGGTGTTGACCGTAGACCACAAAAAACATAGTTTTAGCAGAAGACTCGCTCTCGTGGTTGTTATAGGAAAACTCGGCCCAGGGCAGGAGCTCAACCCAATCGCTATGGTGAGTGTTGACAAAGTGTCGAAGAAATCTGGTGAGGATTTGATTGATGCATTCCACTTGGCCATTGGACTGAGGATGATAGGCCGAAGAAAAATCCAAGGAGACATCCAGCAGCTTGCACGTGGCTCTCCAGAAGCGCGAAGTGAATTGAACTCCGCGATCCGAGAAAATGTAGAGGGGTAAGCCGTGAAGATGGAAGATGTGATGGATGAAGTCCTTAGCCAGCACCGGTGCAGACAGAACACCAGGCAGGGGAATGAAGTGGGCCATCTTAGAAAAGCGGTCAGCAACCGCCCAAATGACCGTACACCCGGCAGAACCAGGGAGATCCGTGATGACGCTCATTGCGATATGTTGCCACGGAGCGGAAGGCACAGGAAAAGGAAGAAGACGACCGGCTGGAAGGTGCGTAGGTATCTTGTTACGGGCACAAGAGGAACAAGCCGCGACAAGTTCCGCAACATCCTTGCGCAGGGTGGGCCACCAATAATGTTGGGCAATGAGCAGAGATGTCTTCCTCTGGCCGGCGTGACCAGCAAGTTTGGACAAATGACCCCACAGTAAAATCTTCTTCCGATCCTGAACTGCTACAAAGGTCTTACTGGGAGGTAGATGAGACAGGTCAAACGGAGCAACAGTCATTATTTTGGAGGGATGAATGATATGTAGAGGACCATCCTCCTGGTCAGTAGATAAAAATGAACGGGATAGTGCGTCGGCTTTAATGTTCTTGTCTGCCGGGCGGTAAAGAAGAGTAAAGCAGAATCGAGCGAAGAATAGCGACCATCTGGCCTGACGCGGGTTTAGTCTTTGGGCATTCAGCAAATAAGCGAGGTTTTTATGGTCAGTGTAGATGACCACCGGGTGCAGAGCCCCCTCCGGCAAGTAGCGCCACTCCTCCAGCGCTAATTTGATGGCTAGCAGCTCCCGATCTCCTATGGAGTAGTTGCGCTCGGATGAGGAGAAGAGCTTGGAGAAGAAGCCGCAGGTTACCATTCTCCCGGACGAGGATTTCTGGGTGAGCACTGCTCCGGCCCCAGGGGAGGAGGCATCTATCTCCAGGAAGAACTGCTTGTTGAAATCCGGACGGTGTAGCACTGGAGCGGAGGAGAAGGCTTGTTTTAGGGAGACGAAGGCTTTCTCCGCCTCGGAAGTCCATTCCCTGGGATTTGCTCCTTTACGGGTGAGAGCAGAGATGGGAGCAGTCTGGGAGGAAAAATGAGGAATGAAGAGGCGGTAATAGTTCTCGAAACCCAGAAACTGTTGAATCACCTTCAATCCCTCCGGTCGGGGCCACTTTAAGACTGCTGACTGTTATGATCTGCAACAAGTACTAAGGAAAGAAAGGGGAAACTATCCCTACAGTAAGACTAAGCTGAATCCCTACGATGTAGCGGGCTGCTTGTTCCTTGTGAATAGACCCGCCTTAGTCCTCGGCTAGTCTGAACATAGACCTATAGCATAAAGGGGAGGGGTCCCTAAAAGAACTAAGGACTGGAACAAAAATGGGACACCTCCTTAACAGAGAAAGTTGTTGCAGAACACAAAAAGATAAACTGACAAAAAGGTACTAAAGGTCCCAGAAGGACCAAGCAAACTGCCAGAGATAGGCACAGAAGCACCTGGCTAGCAAAACAGTCAAACAACACTGAAGTCCAGCACAGCTAAAAGGGCGGAGCTGGAATATAAAGGCAGATGGTCACGTGACCACAAAACACAAGATGGAAAAAACAAACAGGAGGGTTCTAACACTGACACCTTCTCGGGATCCATGCGCAGACCAGTCTCAGAAATGATGTAATAAAGAAACGGCAAGGAGGTCTGCTCAAAGAGGCATTTCTCTTATTTAGCAGACAGGAGATTCTTCCAGAGTCTCAGCAGAACCTGACGAACATCCCTCCGGTGTGAAGGCAGATCCGGGGAGAACACCAAGATATCGTCCAGGTACACCACCACGCAGGAATACAGGAGATCTCGGAAGATGTCGTTAACTAGCTCCTGGAAGATGGCTGGGGCATTACAGAGACCGAAGGGCATCATGCGGTATTCGTAGTAACCGCCCCGGGTGTTGAATGCCGTCTTCCACTCGTCTCCCTGATGAATCCGGACCAGATTGTACGCCCCCCGAAGATCGAGCTTGGTGAAGATCTTTGTGCCTTTTAGGCGGTAAAACAACTCTGAGATGAGAAACAGGGTGTACTTATTTTTGATGGTAATCTGGTTTAGACCCCTATAGTCAATACAAGGACGAAGCGAGCCGTCTTTCTACTTGACGAAGAAGAATCCTGCTCCAGCAGGAGAGGTGGATTTCCGGATAAATCCCCTAGCAAAATTCTCCTCAATGTTCATAGCGCGGGTCTCGGCCAACGACAAGGGATAGATTCGCCTATGAGGAGGTGAGGCACCAGGTATTAGGTCGATGGGGCAATCATACGGCTTATGGTGGTAGTGTCTCAGCCTCCTTTTGTCAAAGACGTCCACATAGGACCAGTAGGGTACTGGCAGGCCAGGTAGGTTAGCCGGCATAGACGGGGGCCAGGCAGGACGAACCGGCACCAGACAGGATTCATGGCATTCCTGACCTCAATGGAGCACTTCACCAGATCTCCAATACAGGACGGGCTCATGTCTCTGTAACCAGGGCAGACCAAGTTAGAGGGGATTAGAGAGGCCGGACAGCACATGAAAGGAGATCTTCTCAGAGTGCTGCATTTCCACCTGAAGAGTTACAGGCTCAGTGACCAGCAAGATGGTTTCCAGAAGAAGCTTCCCATCAACTGAGGAAACCGCCAAAGGTTCAGTCAGACGTATGGTAGGAATCTGATAACGCTCCACAATGGCCTGTTGAATGAGATTCCCTGTGGCTCCAGAATCCAGAAAGGCAGTCTCGAAGAAGCTGGTCTCACCACTGGTGACAGAAACGGACAGAGTCAAGGATGGAGAGGAAGAACTCTTGCGTAGGACGACCTCTCCGACACTGGACTTTCCCCGTCTCTCGGGCAGGAACGGATCAGATGCTCTATACTGACACAGTAGAAGCAACTCCCCTCGGCGCGGCGTGTCTCCTGGCGAGACTTGACCATCTTGGCTTGGTCAATTTGCATTGGCTCAGGAGAAGACACCCGGGGGATTGCTGGTTACAAGACAGGCCTTTGGAAGGTTGGTGCGAGACATGGAGGTCTTCTCTCCCAGGTCGCATCCTTAGCACGTTCCAGAAAGCGGATGTCGATCTGGGTAGCTAAAGACACCAGGTCGTCTAGGGTGGGAGGTATGTCTCGGCCGGCTAGCTCATCCTTAATCTGTCCAGAAAGGCCCTCCCAAAAGGTGGACACCAGTGCCTCATTATTCCAGGCCAGTTCAGATGCGAGGGTGGGGAAACGCACGGCATACCGTCCCACAGAAAGACTCCCTTTACGTAGTCGGAGAAGTGAGGAGGCAGTAGAAGATCTTCGTCCAGGTTCATCGAACACCTTCCGGAAAGCCGCGAGGAAGGCCTGGAGATCGGACACCAGAGGATCCCTCTCCGGTGAAGTGAGACATGATGAATGCCACCTTGGCCCGGTCGGAGATGAACTGGTGTGCCAGAAGTTCAAAGTGCAGCGTGCACTGATTTATGAAGCCCCGACATAGGACAGGGTAACTATCGAAACGTTGAGGCACAGAAAGCTGGGGTCCCAAGCCGGGTGCCATTTCTCCCAGGGTTGAGGTGCCGCCGGAGTGGATACCGCCGGAGTGGGTGCCGATCGATTAGAGAAGTACACCATCGGAGTAGACAGCATGTCCAGGCGGGAGTTGACAGTCCGCAGATAGGACAGGATAGTCTCCTGTTGGGATCTCTTACGCGAGACCTCTTGGTACAAGTCACAGCGAAGGAGCCTGGGAGCCACCGGATTCCATGGCCTGTGCAAACTGTTACAGGTCCGGGTGGTGGAACCTCTGTGCTTTGATACAAGGAGGGACCAGAGGGGCGTAACTAAGTGCCTACTCGGACCGACCCAGGTCACACAGCAGCTTAGTTGACTCCATGAAACAAGGAGGGACCGGGCAGGTGAACCAGCTGCCGCTCTGGGACCGACCTTGTGTGAGAGCAGGTGTCTTGCACGGGTCAGATGACAGGAGCTGACCGTTACAGCAGATGAGCACTGCAGGTAGGCTGGCGGATGATCCGGGTAGACAAGCAGGCGGGTAAGGCAGATAACCAGACTGGTACTCTGAGTAAACGAGCAGGAAACTGGCAGGTGCTCTGGGTTGGCAAGCTGGCGAGCACGGCAGGTAACTGGCAGGTGCTTCGGGTAGGCAGGCAGGCGAGCACGGCAGGTAATCTGGCAGGTGCACCGGGTAGACAGGCGGGCACGGCAGGTAATCTGGCAGGTGCTCCGGGTAGGCAGGCTGGCGGGCACAGCAGGTAATCTGGCAGGTGCTCAGGGTAGGAAGGCTGGCGGGCACGGCTGATAGACAGACTGGCGGGCAGGACTGTTAGACAGACTCATGTGCAAGGAACCTGAGGGCTGAGGAGAGTGTTAGCACACAAACAACAACCTTGCACAGGCACCTCCATTTTGGAGGAGGTGCTTAATATAGGGGCAGTCCTCTGGCCATTGGCCGGGGACTCTTTAGGATGACGCGCGTGGCCCCTTTAAGAGGGAGGGAGCGCGCGGGCACCCTAAGCACAGTGCCCGGGAAGCTGCGTACAGTGCGTGCCTTAGCACTAGGGGAGCAGGAAGTCGCTGGACCGGGACCTCGGCGGTTAGGGGAACGGTGTCTCTGCCCAGCAGGAGGCAGAGACGCCAATGCTACACCCTGCTGTTTCGCCCAACTACTGGGGTGCTTGGCTGCCATGTGGTTTCTCATACTGGTGGTGCTCAGATTGCCTTTGCCCTGGCCTCTGATCAACTTGGTATGACAGATGCTACAGACAACAATGTTTTTCTCTGAAGGACTTTCAGAAAAACAAATTCCACACAGCAACTGAACGCCCACTTTCCCTGACTTGGCACACAGCGGGGGTGCTCTTGGGAACAGTTGACCCAGTTCTCACTCTGGGCAAACCACAACCCCTTGGTGCCTGTGTTGGTGCTACATATCCATCTTCCTCTGTGTTGCTGTCATGGCTATGCGTGCCAACGGTCCAGGTCGGATCAGTGGACTCATCATTGACCACCTCGTCTGCTATCTCATCATTCTTCCCAGTTGACATTGTAGGTTGACCTGATGGCAACTGTGTTTCATCATCATCAGCCTCCACCTCTGGAGACAGTAAATGATGTTCTCCAAGTGGCTTTCTTCTGACCGTAGGTCCTCAAATACTTGAGCATCAACACACGCCACCTCCCCTAGTCCCTCTTCAATGCTGCACGGTGATAGGCCAGAGCCAACCAAAGGATACGTACCAAGCAGATCCTCGGAGTGGTCAAGCTTGGGGTCATATGTCTCCTGTGAATGAGAATGAATGGGAGGAAGGAGAACCAGCTTCAGGATTTGAAGGGCCAGCCTTCTGTGTATCCACAGTAGAGTGTGTGGTCGTGGAAGATTTGTTGCTGCTTGACAAATGCGTAGAAACCTTGTCTGCTATCGAAGACAGAATCTGCTCTCACCCTTCTGGCTTCCACACACGTTTACGTTCCAGACCGGGAACTTTTTCCTGGAACATAGTGGATGCCATAAGCTTCTTCAGACCTGACACAGACTCAGTGCCTTCTCGAGCATCACTAACAACACCACGTCCACGTCCCTTAACAACAGGCTTTTTTGGCATTTTGGGTTTTCTTGACAGATTTTCAGATGTTTATGGCACAAGCCAAGCTAGCTGTCTCAGGCACAGCCAAAATAGTGAGTCAACCATGAAACAGCCCATAGGGCTAATTTTTACAAATCCTATGCACATTGTGCAGTGGACAAACCAGGATAGTATTCCTACTCCAGCCTAACTACTATTTGTGATTGGAGGCCCTTGTGATGATGGCTTCCTGCGTCAACCATGACTCAGGCCACAGGGGTAATTTTCACAAACCCTATGCACATTGTGCAGTGGACAAATCTGGAATGTACAGTAGTCCTACCAAACTAATATTTGTCATTGGAGGCCCTTGTCACAGGTTGTCCCACATTGTGACTGAGATAGGGGATACATATTCAATAGAAATTTACACTGACTGTTGATGACCGACTGATGGCCCTCTGAAAACTTGAATTGAGGACCACCACTACTACAGTACTCCATCGTAGATAATGTTTGTCAAGGGAGGCTCTTCTCATGGAATCTTCCTGCACCTATGACACAGCCCCCAGCCGCAGGAGTAATTTTTGGAAATACGATATAGCCATTACGAATATTACGGTACTCGCTCATCACTACATGCAGGCCTTATCAAGGCCTCACAGAAATATGTCCAAGTCCCTATCCTTTTCCATCACAGGGAAATGCTCAGGACAGGGTTTAAAGCTGTTGGTGCTGTTGGACACAAGGGTCTGTGTGGTGGAGGTCTGCAGCTGGATTCGGGCTAACTCCAGCTGGTGCCGCTACTCATCTTGCCACCTTCACTCAACAGCCTCTCGTCAGCTTGGGCCTGGCGCTCAGCCCACTCCTGGAACTTCAGGATCAGCTCCAGTCGTCAATCACGATAGTCTGTGGTGAGCTGCTCCAAGGCCATCTGCAGGTGGGGGTCCACACTACCCTGGCTACGGGTATGGCTGGCAATCACAAGTGGGACCCCTGCAACAGCGCCATCTGGGCCTTGGTTGACCACCCCATCATCAGGGCTCTGCTGTCGGATGGGCTCCGCAGCACCTTGCAACAGTTCAGCAATCATTTGGTCCGTTTTTGACTGTGGGGTCAATCTGTCCCAGCTCACAGAGGGCAGTAAGAACGTCCTTGGACTGCTGGTGATACCAAGGCGCTCCACGTGTAGCCATTATTGCCAAATAAAAGATAGGACAGATAAACAAGAGAAGGGAGGGGATAGAACCGCTTCACATACAGTAATGTCAAAGATAAAAAATATTAAAACACTGAGTCTGATTTCTCTAAACTTTGCACAGAATTCTCTCAAGAACCGTGCAAGTTTTCAGTGATAGGAATGATTGCTCAATCCAGCCACTTACGTTCTGTAATATCAAACCGCTTGCCACCAATTTTTCAGGAACTCCACAGCGACAACACCGAGGAGATCACGCAATATCTCGCCATTGCTGTCACGCTGTCGCGAGCACGCGATCCAGACTACTCGCTATGTAGGTAAAGGTAAGCGACCAGTGAGCATATGGCATCACACCTCTGGGTTCCAAAGCCTGGAATCCATATTTACGCCCTCAATACGGTCACTGTCAGCTGCACGATAGCCCAATTATTATTATTCTCTGCCACCACCGGCTGAGTTTGAAATATAATACAGGCCTGGCCGGACGCCTGCGTTTTGGTAGCATATATGGCTTCAGGGAAGGGAACGATTACAGGACAAAAGAAACAGAACTATTAAATTTTATATTTAATCCAAAAGGGAGGCAGTGTTTAGGAAAAATATATACAAGGATGTTACAAAGGAGACATTAAAATACATAACCAGTAACATAAAATAAACAGGATAAAAAGGAGAGAACTTACACTATATGATCGCGGAGACGATTCAATATAGGTGGAGGAGGGGCGCTCCAGTTGGATTATGCTATTATCGAACAGGACCCGTTGCTTATAATACTTATACCCCCTGGCAATGAGTGCTTCTGTACTGTTCATGAGTTCTCTTATACCTGAGGGGAGATCAGCCCACATGCCCCTTGTGGAGACATTATGTGGGCCGGTCTCCAGCCTGTACATTTTTATTAAAAACGCTAACTTCTGCAGTAACTCATCGCTTGTTGATCGCAGAAGCTTGTAAACTACGCCATTTTTTCCCTTATGATTTTATCTTTAGTTAGAGACCACACACCGCATAGCTGCAGCTTGCTATTCTGGTGTTTTTGCGCTACAGCTCTAAGTAGCGTTTTTCAGTGGCAGAAAAAATATCCCTATCATTCCCTCGCTGATTTTACCTCTAAAAATATGGGTCCTATTATTGCTGGATGTATGGAACTCACAATATTTCATATTTCATATCGGAGTTGACCTGGCTATGGCTGGTGGCCGGGAATTGTTTGTGAGCGCCTTTGAACTTAACGAGCCATTTCCTCTTTCCTCCAAACTCTGGCCTGGGAGAAGGTGTCATTCTATCTCAGGTCTGTATTAAGAGGAAATACATTTGCATTTTAGTTGAGTGGGGGCACCTCTTGGCTGCCATATGTTTGTGTAAGCTCTTACTCATGGCTGTATTAATTGTGGTGGGCAAAAGGGGAATGAGGGAGGGGGGGTGAAGAGAGGTTTGTGAGGAATGGTCAATATCAGACCTTCAATATTACTCAATATTTTCCTGACATTAATATTTAATATTAATATCACAGATAAAAAAAATATTAAAACATTGAGTCTGATTTATTAAAACTCAGCAGAGAAGCCTCGCAAGAACCATTCAAGTTTTCAGTGAAAGGAATGATTGCTCAATCCAGCCACTGATGTTCTGTAATATCCCACAAATTGCCACCAATTTGTCAGGTATTCCACAGCTACGACACCGGGGAGATCACGCAGTATCTCACTGTGCTGTCACTGTGTCTCCGATTTTGTCCGGAATCGTGAGCACACGATCTAGACTACTAGCTACTTAGGTATTGGCAAGCGACAAGTGAGTGTATGGCGTCACACCTCTGGATTCCAATGCATGGAATGTCAGCTTCACGATAGCCCAATTAATATTATTATTCGCTGCCACCACCGTCCAGATATGAAATATAATACAGGCCTGGGCTGACGCTTGCGTTCTGGTAGCGTGTATGGTTTCAGGGGAGGGAACGATTACAGGACAAAAGAAACAGAACTATTCAATTTTATATTTAATCCAAAATGGAGGCAGTGTTTAGGAAAACTATATACAAGGATTTTACAAAGGAGACATTAAAATACATAAGCAGCTACACAAAATAATAAGGATTAAGGAAGAAACTTACTAGATGATCGCTGAGACGATTCAATATAGGTGGAGGAGGGGCTCCCCGATTTGATTAGCCTGTTATCGAACAGGATCCGTTGCTTATAGTCCTTATACCCCTCTGGCAATGAATGAATCTTCAACCTCAGCAAATTATTTTATGCTGAAGGGAGACATCTGTTAGAATCTATTTTGTTTTACTATCGGCCATCTTGTTGTGGTTTGCTGGCTTCTAGTCTTTTCCTCTGGTGCTGGCTTTCTTGGTCACGTGATCTCTGCACTCTTTATTACTCAGCACCTGACTCCCATGCCCCGCTGGACATCAGTGTTGTTACGCTCGTGCTCTGGCTAAGTAGCCTTGTTTAGTTCTTCTTGCTTTGGACTATTGTTATCCTGGGACTTCTTGTTCCACCAGTTTTGTTTCCTTTAATTTTTGTTTCTGCAACTAACTTTTCTGTTAGGAGGTCTCCTGCTTTTTCTCCCAGTCCTTAGATCTTTTAGGGACCCCTTTCCCCTTCCTACAGGTCTTCGTTTGAGTTCAGTGCATGAGTTTCGGTGGGGCTATTCATAAGGAATAGGGCACCCACCCCAGCGCAAGGTAAAGCTGAGTCTCAGCGCAGGGACAGCTTTTCCCTCCTATTCCTTAGTTCTAAGTTGCAGAACATAACAACATCTGCCCACACCCCCTTGTGCTGACATCATCTGGGCTCGGCTCCACCCTTCATGTTTGTATTAAAAATCTATTTTTTGGGATCACTTATCGCTGGTTGATCCCAGAAGCCCAAAAGTGGTACCATAATTTCTATTATGATTGTACCTTCATTTAGAGACCACACATGATACAGCTCCCTGTTTTGGCTTACTGCAATAAGAAAATATGCATACATTCCTTGGCTGACCCTGCCACTAAAAATATACAGCACAGACAAAAAGTTTGGACACACCTTCTCATTTAAAGATTTTTCTGTATTTTCATGACTATGAAAATTGTACATTCACACTGAAGGCATCAAAACTGTGAATTAACACATGTGGAATTATATACTTAGCAAAAAAGTGTGAAACAACTGAAAATATGTCTTATATTCTAGGTTCTTCAAAATAGCCACCTTTTGCTTTGATGACTGCTTTGCACCGTCTTGGCATTCTCTTGATGAGGTTCAAGAGGTAGTCACCGGAAATGGTTTTCACTTCACAGGTGTGCCCTGTCAGGTTTAATAAGTGGGATTTCTTGCCTTATAAATGGGGTTGGGACCATCAGTTTTGTTGTGCAGAAGTCTGGTGGATACACAGCAGATAGTCCTACTGAATAGACTGTTCGAATTTGCATTATGGCAAGAAAAAAGCAACTAAGTAAAGAAAAACGAGTGGTCATCATTACTTTAAGAGATGAAAGTCAGTCAGTCCGAAAAATTGGGAAAACTTTGAAAGTATCCCCAAGTGCAGTTGCAAAAACCATCAAGCGCTACAAAGAAACTGGCTCACATGAGGACCGCTCCAGGAAAGGAAGACCAAGAGTCACCTCTGCTTCTGAGGATAAGTTTATCCGAGTCACCAGCCTCAGAAATCGCAGGTTAACAGCAGCTCAGATTAGAGACCAGGTCAATGCCACACAGAGTTCTAGCAGCAGACACATCTCTACAACAACTGTTAAGAGGAGACTTTGTGCAGCAGGCCTTCATGGTAAAATAGCTGCTAGGAAACCACTGCTAAGGACAGGCAACCAGCAGAAGAGACTTGTTTGGGCTAAAGAACACAAGAAATGGACATTAGACCAGTGGAGATCTGTGCTTTGGTCAGATGAGTCCAAATTTGAGATCTTTGGTTCCAACCACAAGTGCAGTGAGAGTTCGAAACCCGCGTCGGGGCATCTCACTGCACTTGTGTGCTTTCCCCACGGGTCGCCCTGTCTCAGGCTTCCTGGATAGAACTCCGTGATTTGAAATCCCTGGTATGTATTAGCAATCAATACTTATCTGTACTCACTAGCATTTACTACAGGGATTGTTCATTGAAGGGAGTTGATGGGTAATTCCCTCTTATTTACTCTTTATATATTATAGAGGTGATTTACTTAACTACCATACATATATATATTTATTGATTTTGATTGTTAACCACTGTTACTATGACAACAACAGTTTGGTGTATTCTTTTTAAGCCTGAGTCATATGATTGTAATAGCTGGTATATGTGGGGTCCTTTGGGGCAGTGACTGTGCTTGTGAGAAGCTTTTTTATGCTACCACTGTTCTCAGGTTCACTTTTCCCCCCTCTTTTGTGCCTTATTTTTATAATAATTAATTTTTTAATAATAAACTTTATATGAATTTCTAAAGATAATTCTTTGGTAGTCCCTCTTTCGTTGTTTTCTTTGGTCTTCTTATTAAAATTTAACGATGGGATTCAATTAGTCCTTTCATGATAGTGCTCTTTGGATATTTAAATCATTGATGAATATTATTTACGATAAACCCCATTTGGGGCATATGCACTATCGTGTCCTATGAATTGTTATGGTTATGCAAACAGATGGACTGCAGCATGGGGAGGCGCTGTTCATATTATGCTTATCCAGCATGTAGTGTGGACTATCAGCCCGATGAGGGACCGCAGGCATGTCACATAAAAATAAATGGGGTACTGGTGATGGGACTCTTGGACTCAGGGAGTTTGGTGACCCTGGTAAGGGCCACACTCCCACACCAGATGATACCGGAAAACACGTGTGCGTCCGCTGTATTCACAGGGATGCCAAGGACTACTCCATTGTCAAGTGACTCAGACAGGAGCCAAGTCAACCATGGTGAATCCCCATCGCAGTCGGAGGCGGATGAGTTCCCCCTGCGTGTCCTTGCTGGTGATGAGGAAAAGATGGTTACCGATGAGGCTGAGTTTCCTGAATTGTGGGTATATAGGGAGAATTTTGGGACTGCTCAAATTCAGGATCTTACTTTAAAAGAGGCATTTGACAATGTGACTGTGTTAAATAGGCCACATTTCGCTTTAAATGAGGAGCTGCTATATCGCATCACTAAACTGAGAGAGGAAGTGATAGAGCAGTTGTTAGTATCGGATCCCTATAGGCTTAGGGTACTAGATCTGGCCCATTCTGATGTCTTGGGTGGGCATCTGCGAGTAGACAAAACTCAAGAGTGCGTCCTTCAGAGGTTCTATTGGCCTGGATGTCACTGAGAGATTGTTAATTTCTGCCAATCCTGCCCTACCTGTCAGCTAACTGCTCCTGTGTCCCACTTCCTCAGTCCCCTAGTGCCAATGCCCATTATAGAATCCCATTTGACCGGATTGCCATGGACCTTGTCAGGCCCCTAGGTAAGTTCGCCAGGGGACACCAATACATCCTGGTGGTGATGGACAATGCAACATGGTACCCCGAGGAGGTACTACAAAGAAACTCCTCCGCCAGGAGTATAGCCCGAGAGCTAGTCCATAATTTCTTCCGAAGATGCCTGCCAAAGGAGATCCTGACAGACCAAAGAACTCCTTTTATGTCCAAAGTAATGAGGGAGTTGTGTAAGGCTCTCCAGATTACACAACTCAGGATGTCGGAGTACCATCCACAGATGGAAGGCCTGGTGGAGAGGTTCAACAAGACCTTGAAGTTCATGCTTAAGAAGATCATGGAGAAGGATGGCTGAGACTGGGATTGCCTACTGCTGTACCTGCTGTTCTCTATCAGGGAAGAACCACAGACCTCTAAGGTGTTCTCACTGTTCGAGATGCTATACGGACAGCACCCTTGGTGACTTCTGGATATTGCAAAGGAGACCTGGGAAGCAGAAGTTACACCCCACTGAGCATGGGGCCCAGATACAGGACCAAATCGCGAAGGTGATGCCGATTGTGAAGGAGAACCTCCTTCAAGCACAAGAGGCCCAGGCAAAGGTCAGCAATTGGGCAGCAAGGCTGAGACAGTTTAGCCCTGGAGACCGGGTATTGGTGTTGGTACCCATGGTCGAAAGTAAGTTTCTGGCCAAGTGGCAGGGGCCATATGAGGTGGTCGAAAAATTGAGTGATGTAAACTACAAGGTCCATCAGACAGGGGAAAGAAAGCTGTACCAAGTGTACTCCATGAACCTGCTCAAAACAGTGGCGAGACAGAAAATCGGTGGAAGCTATGTGCATGGGTGCCAATCCTTAGGCCAGGGTTGAGAATGTCACAGTGGCAGAGACACTGTCACTGGTCCAGAAGCAACAGTGCCGAGAACTGCTTCACCGGAACCGGGACCTGTTTTCAGTGTTGCTGGGACGTATGCAGGTTGTGGAGTAGAAAATCCTGACAGAACTGCAAGTGCAAGTGAACCAAAAGCCGTATCAGATTCCTGAAGCCCGCTGCGAGGTGATCTCAAAAGAGGTGAGGAGAATGTTGATCCTGGGTGTCATCGAGGAATTAAAGAACATCTGGTCCAGTCCTATTGTCCTGGTGCTGAAGCCTGATGGAGAATGGTGTTTTTGTAATGGTTACAGAAAGCTAAATGAGGTGTCCAAGTTTGACGCATATCGGATGCACCATGTTGATGAACTTATTGAGAGGCTAGGGTCAGCCAGATACATCACCACCCTGGACCTAACGAAAGGGTACTGGAAAATTCTCCTGTCCCCAAGTCCAAGGAGAAGACGGCCTTCTCTACACCTGATGGGTGCTTTCAGAACACCAGGATGCCGTTCGGTCTGCAGGGAGCCCGCTACCTTACAGAGGGCCATGGACTGGATCCTAGCCTCTCAGAAAAAGTACGCCGTAGTTTACCTGGACATTGTGATCTTCATCCCGGATTGAGGAAGTCATCTGCAGAAGGTCGAGGCGGTACTGGATGCACTAAGGAAGGTGGGGTTTACCATAAACCCAAAAAAGTGCGCCATGTGGCAAGAAGAGGCAAAATACTTGGGCTACATCGTCTGAAGGGGAAAAATAGATCCGCAATTGACTAAGGTGGAGGCAACCCAAAATTGTCCGCAACCAGTCTCAAAGAAACAGGTTTGGTGGTTTCTGTTAGGTCAGAAGTTTAAACTAGTGCCAGATTATGCGCCCCTAAAATGGATGAGGGAAAAGAAGGGGAAGAATGCCTGGGTGACTAGGTGGTTTCTAGGGCTCCAGGACTTTAGTTTTCATGTGGAGCACAGGCCCAGGAAGCTACACGGTAATGCAGATGACCTGTCTAGACTTCCCTGTTTTGTGACTGAAGGTACCAAAACCCCTGGCTTTGGGCAGGAAGGGGGGGAATATGTGAAAAACACTGGCAAAGTACCGGAGGCGAGATATGTTTCACTGAGGCTGTTAGCTTTAGTGATTTGAAAGCTAGAGGTTTTCTCCAGCACACTAATTGATGAGAGGGGTTAATTGGCCATTCTTAATGGGCTAGGTTTTATGTGAACAGATGTAGAGCAGGTGGGAGGCTGTTCACCGCATCTCCACCCCAGGGTGGGGTCTAAAGGATAAATAGCCAGTCTCGCGAGTTATTAGGTGTTCGGTGGGTCTGGAGGTGATAGCTTCAGAAAAGTGTTTGTGTTAAACTGTTCTGAACTTGGTTGTAGTACCCTGAGCGGGCGGATCGCCACAACGTATTGACTTATTGACTGCTATACATTTTCTTTTGCTTTCCTGTTATGTCAGAAAGCCTGTTTGTTTTGATTAATTTTACATTGGTTTGTGCCATACTTTTAATAAACCAGTGAGAGATTTAAAGAGACAGCGTTCCTGTGTCTACCTCCGTGTGCAGCCGAGTGAGCCAATCTACACAGAAGGTAAACAAAATTAGAAAAGGAAGGGACTATGTATATACCCCGTTACGGTCAATGTCAGCTAAACGATATCAAAAGGAGCCACTACTAGCTGCCACAACCAGTCGTTTATACAGGTTGATTGGACACCCGTTACATGTAGTGTATGGCTTCAGGGGTGCAGTTTACAGAGCAAGAGGAACAGAGCTATTACATTTTATATATTTAATCCAGAAAAATAGGCAGTGTTTATAAAAATATACAAAGATGATACAAAATGTGAAAAAACAATACGATATATACAATTACATGAAATAAAAAGGAATAATGAAAGAGATTTACCAAACCTGATATCATAGAAAGAAATGGCTCAGAGCTTATCAGAGGGAAGTACTTCAATTAGGAAAGTGGGACTCCTTCAGAGCGAACTATGTCTTCCAGAATGACCAGTGACCCAAACCCAAATACTGCCTTTTATTAGCCAAGGTTACGCCCACATACCTCCCCGTGATAATCTCACATGGGAGCTAATTGTGAGATGTGCTAGGTCTCTTAGAATTTTATGAGATTCCCAAATTACAGGATATCTTCACCCCTAGAGGTCCCAGGCGGAAGATGTTGTCATCTTAATTCTTATCGTTATTTTACCTTTACACAGAGGTCAAGATGACCTGGATGGCATCATCTATTGTTCTGTTATTAAGTTGGAGGAGTTAGAATGGCCTTACAGTGATTTGAGTGAATGCATTCTCTTAGTCACTTCCAATGTATCTCCCATAATTAACGGATCAATGCAATACCCCAATATTCATATCTGGAAACCGGAGACTTAGTGTCTACTGCAATTGTCCAATTTGTATTTGATGATAGGAAGCTTATGCCTCTATATAAACAAATCCCCATTTTGGTATCTGGTTCCCAGAGCAGATCTTCCTGCTGTAATTACCTGGTCACTGGAGTGGGGGCACTACTTCAATGGAGCTGGAGGTGTTAGCTCCTTTTCCCTGTTCCCCTGTTATAATTAGTTTTTCTCACTTCCCCATATGTTTAATGTGAGGGGGACATGACCCCTTCCTGCAGATGTCTGTATAAATTTTAGATTTTTCTCTATAACAGTATCCATGGAGACGCCAAGAATTATCCCATGGCCCAGGTTGACATACGCACAGACTGTGGTGTCAGGTCCCACCAAGTGGGAGTGGTCAAGGACTTGTTACATGCTGTTGTTATAGCTCAAGATTTTTGTTTGTTCTGGGACTGTAGCCCCCAGTAGTCCAGTATGCTGCCAGGAATTGGCTGTGGCAACCTGGTCCTAGGATGTAAACAGTGAATTTAAGTCCTTCATGTGGGGTCTCCTTGTTCTCATAGCCCTTGATGGCAGTATAAACATCTTCTAACTCAGGCAGCCCCTGTAAACAGACGGGGAAGGTTTGATTTATGGTCATCACTCACCTGTCACATTCAACAGCGTCCCGTTTCCAAATCTGGAGATTTCTTTTCCATGCTGAAAAGTGACTTGACAGAAATATTTCCCAGAATGTGAGGGATCCACATTGTATATGGTGAGGTGCGCGGTTCTGTTACTGATGAATTCAGCTGCGTCTGCTCTGGAGATCCGGCCCGAGAACTGGTCATTACTATCAGACACCTCTGGCCCGGTCTCTACCAGGTGCTGGTACCACTTGTAGGACCCAATGGTGGCCTGCTCCACTCCAGAGATGTTGTAGGTGCATGGTAAGAAGACGTCACTGCCGGCGGCGGCATGGACCTCCGGGGCCTGGAACACCTCGATCTCCAGGGAGAGGAATCCTGACACAGAGATCAAAGCAGGGGACATCAGATAGATACAGTGAGATATAGATATCAGATAGAAACAAAAGAATACAGCCGCCTCTGTAAGTGCTAAGATATCCGCAAACATTGAATATATAACATTCAGCTCCAGGATCCTCCCTTACTCTTACTCCACTATTCACTACTCCTACTCCACCATCCCCATTCCTCCACTATCCAGCTTCAGCATCCTCCCTTTCTCCCCTCATCTCTCCACTATCCAGCTCTAGCATGCTATCTTCCCATCCTCATTTTACTCATCTCGGGCTCCTCTCTTCTTCATATCTCGGGCTCCTCTCTTCTCCATATCTCGGGCTCCTCTCTTCTCCACATGTCGGGCCCCTCTCTCCTCCATATCTCGGGGTCCCTCTCTCAATGTCTCAGGCCCTCTCTCCTTATCTCAGGGCCCCTCTCTCCATGTCTCCGTCCCCTCTCTCCTCCATATCTCAGGGCCTCTCTTCTTCATATCTCAGGCTCTTCTCTCCTCCATATCTTGGGCTCCTCTCTCCTCCTTATTTCAGGGTCCTTCTCTCCTCCATATCTGGGTCCCTCTCTCCTCCAGACCTGAGCCTCTTTTTCCTCCAAATCTCTGGTCCCCTCTTCCCTTCATATCCCAGGGTCCCACTCTCCATATCGCAGTGCCTTTCTCCCCTCTATATCTCAGGCTCTTCTTTCCTCCATAACTGGGACCCTCTGCCCTCTATATCTCAGGGCCCCTCTCCCCTCCATTTCTCTTCCTGATGCATCATCTTTTCCTCTTATTATATCATCTCCTCCTCCTGCTGAATCATCTATTCCTTCTACTTTATCATCTCCTCCTCCTGCTTTTTCATCTTCAATTGCTGCATCATCTTCTCCTACTTCAACGTCTCCTCCTCCTACTGGACCAACTCCTCCTCCAACTTCATCATATCCTTCTATTATTTCTGACTTTGCTTCCTTTACTGCATGATCTCCTCCCACTGCACCATCATCCCCTCCTCTTACTGCATCAACTGGTCTTTCTCCTACTTCACCATCTCCTCTTATTGCATAATTTCCTGCTTTTAGTGCATCATCTCCTTCTCTTAATGCATCATCACTTCCTCCTACTTTATCATCTTCTTCTCCTACTTCATCATCTCCTCCCCCTACTACATCATGTCCGCCTTTCAGTGCATAATTTCCTACTTAATAATTTCCTCCTCTTACTTGATCATTTCCTCCTCTTACTGCATCATCTCCTCTTGCTGCTTGAGCATCACCTCCTCTTACTGCATCATCTCCTCCTGCTACTTGAGCATCACCTCCTCTTACTGCATCATCTCCTCCTGCTGCTTGAGCATTAACTCCTCTTACTGCATCATCTCCTCCTGCTACTTGAGCATCACCTCCTCTTACTGCATCATCTCCTCCTGCTACTTGAGCATCACCTCCTCTTACTGCATCACCTCCTCCTGCTGCTTGAGCATCACCTCCTCTTACTGCATCATCTCCTCCTGCTACTTGAGCATCACCTCCTCTTACTGCATCATCTCATCCTGCTACTTGAGCATCACCTCCTCTTACTGCATCATCTCCTCCTGCTGCTTGAGCATCACCTCCTCTTACTGCATTATCTCCTCCTGCTGCTTGAGCATCATCTCCTCTTACTGCATCATCTCCTCCTGCTACTTGAGCATCACCTCCTCTTACTGCATCATCTCCTCCTGCTACTTGAGCATCACCTCCTCTTACTGCATCATCTCCTCCTGCTACTTGAGCATCACCTCCTCTTACTGCATCATCTCCTCCTGCTACTTGAGCATCACCTCCTCTTACTGCATCATCTCCTCCTGCTACTTTAGCATCACCTCCTCTTACTGCATCATCTCCTCCTGCTACTTGAGCATCACCTCCTCTTACTGCATCATCTCCTCCTGCTACTTGAGCATCACCTCCTCTTACTGCATCATCTCCTCCTGCTACTTGAGCATCACCTCCTCTTACTGCATCATCTCCTCCTGCTACTTGAGCATCACCTCCTCTTACTGCATCATCTCCTCCTGCTACTTGAGCATCACCTCCTCTTACTGCATCATCTCCTCCTGCTATTTGAGCATCACCTCCTCTTATTGCATCATCTCCTCCTGCTACTTGAGCATCACCTCCTCTTACTGCATCATCTCCTCCTGCTGCTTGAGCATCACCTCCTCTTAGTGCATCAACTCCTCCTGCTACTTGAGCATCACCTCCTCTTACTGCATCAACTCCTCCTGCTACTTGAGCATCACCTCCTCTTACTGCATCATCTCCTCCTGCTACTTGAGCATCACCTCCTCTTACTGCATAATCTCCTCTTGCTACTTGAGCATCACCTCCTCTTACTGCATTATCTCCTCCTGCTGCTTGAGCATCACCTCCTCTTACTGCATTATCTCCTCCTGCTGCTTGAGCATCACCTCCTCTTACTGCATTATCTCCTCCTGCTACTTGAGCATCAACTCCTCTTACTGCATTATCTCCTCCTGCTACTTGACCATCACCTCCTCTTACTGCATCATCTCCTCCTGCTACTTGAGCATCACCTCCTCTTACTGCATCATCTCCTCCTGCTACTTGAGCATCACCTCCTCTTACTGCATCATCTCCTCCTGCTGCTTGAGCATCACCTCCTCTTAGTGCATCAACTCCTCCTGCTACTTGAGCATCACCTCCTCTTACTGCATCAACTCCTACTGCTACTTGAGCATCACCTCCTCTTAGTGCATCAACTCCTCCTGCTACTTGAGCATCACCTCCTCTTACTGCATCAACTCCTCCTGCTACTTGAGCATCACCTCCTCTTACTGCATCATCTCCTCCTGCTACTTGAGCATCACCTCCTCTTACTGCATCATCTCCTCCTGCTGCTTGAGCATCACCTCCTCTTAGTGCATCAACTCCTCCTGCTACTTGAGCATCACCTCCTCTTACTGCATCAACTCCTCCTGCTACTTGAGCATCACCTCCTCTTACTGCATCATCTCCTCCTGCTACTTGAGCATCACCTCCTCTTACTGCATAATCTCCTCTTGCTACTTGAGCATCACCTCCTCTTACTGCATTATCTCCTCCTGCTGCTTGAGCATCACCTCCTCTTACTGCATTATCTCCTCCTGCTGCTTGAGCATCACCTCCTCTTACTGCATTATCTCCTCCTGCTAATTGAGCATCACCTCCTCTTACTGCATCATCTCCTCCTGCTACTTGAGCATCACCTCCTCTTACTGCATCATCTCCTCCTGCTACTTGAGCATCACCTCCTCTTACTGCATCATCTCCTCCTGCTACTTGAGCATCACCTCCTCTTACTGCATCATCTCCTCCTGCTGCTTGAGCATCACCTCCTCTTAGTGCATCAACTCCTCCTGCTACTTGAGCATCACCTCCTCTTACTGCATCAACTCCTCCTGCTACTTGAGCATCACCTCCTCTTACTGCATCATCTCCTCCTGCTACTTGAGCATCACCTCCTCTTACTGCATAATCTCCTCTTGCTACTTGAGCATCACCTCCTCTTACTGCATTATCTCCTCCTGCTGCTTGAGCATCACCTCCTCTTACTGCATTATCTCCTCCTGCTGCTTGAGCATCACCTCCTCTTACTGCATTATCTCCTCCTGCTACTTGAGCATCACCTCCTCTTACTGCATCATCTCCTCCTGCTACTTGAGCATCACCTCCTCTTACTGCATCATCTCCTCCTGCTACTTGAGCATCACCTCCTCTTACTGCATCATCTCCTCCTGCTACTTGAGCATCACCTCCTCTTACTGCATCATCTCCTCCTGCTGCTTGAGCATCACCTCCTCTTAGTGCATCAACTCCTCCTGCTACTTGAGCATCACCTCCTCTTACTGCATCAACTCCTCCTGCTACTTGAGCATCACCTCCTCTTAGTGCATCAACTCCTCCTGCTACTTGAGCATCACCTCCTCTTACTGCATCAACTCCTCCTGCTACTTGAGCATCACCTCCTCTTACTGCATCATCTCCTCCTGCTACTTGAGCATCACCTCCTCTTACTGCATAATCTCCTCTTGCTACTTGAGCATCACCTCCTCTTACTGCATTATCTCCTCCTGCTGCTTGAGCATCACCTCCTCTTACTGCATTATCTCCTCCTGCTACTTGAGCATCACCTCCTCTTACTGCATCATCTCCTCCTGCTACTTGAGCATCACCTCCTCTTACTGCATCATCTCCTCCTGCTACTTGAGCATCACCTCCTCTTACTGCATCATCTCCTCCTGCTACTTGAGCATCACCTCCTCTTACTGCATCATCTCCTCCTGCTGCTTGAGCATCACCTCCTCTTAGTGCATCAACTCCTCCTGCTACTTGAGCATCACCTCCTCTTACTGCATCATCTCCTCCTGCTGCTTGAGCATCACCTCCTCTTACTGCATCATCTCCTCTTGCTGCTTGAGCATCACCTCCTCTTACTGCATCATCTCCTCCTGCTGCTTGAGCATCACCTCCTCTTACTGCATCATCTCCTCCTGCTACTTGAGCATCACCTCCTCTTAATGCATCATCTCCTCCTGCTACTTGAGCATCACCTCCTCTTACTGCATCATCTCCTCCTGCTACTTGAGCATTACCTCCTCTTACTGCATCAACTCCTCCTGCTGCTTGAGCATCACCTCCTCTTACTGCATCATCTCCTCCTGCTACTTGAGCATCACCAACTCTTACTGCATCATCTCCTCCTGCTGCTTGAGCATCACCTCCTCTTACTGCATCATCTCCTCCTGCTGCTTGAGGATCACCTCCTCTTACTGCATCATCTCCTCCTGCTGCTTGAGCATCACCTCCTCTTACTACATCATCTCCTCCTGCTACTTGAGCATCACCTCCTCTTAATGCATCATCTCCTCCTGCTACTTGAGCATCACCTCCTCTTACTACATCATCTCCTCCTGCTACTTGAGCATCACCTCCTCTTACTGCATCATCTCCTCCTGCTGCTTGAGCATCACCTCCTCTTACTGCATCAACTCCTCCTGCTACTTGAGCATCACCTCCTCTTACTGCATCAACTCCTCCTGCTGCTTGAGCATCACTTCCTCTTACTGCATCATCTCCTCCTGCTACTTGAGCATCACCTCCTCTTACTGCATCATCTCCTCCTGCTACTTGAACATCACCTCCTCTTACTGCATCATCTCCTCCTGCTACTTGAGCATCACCTCCTCTAACTGAATCATCTCCTCCTGCTCCTTGAGCATCATCTCCTCTTACTTCATCATCTCCTCCTGCTGCTTGAGCATCACCTCCTCTTACTGCATCATCTCCTCCTGCTTCTTGAGCATCACCTCCTCTTACTGCATCACCTCCTCCTGCTGCTTGAGCATCACCTCCTCTTACTGCATCATCTCCTCCTGCTGCTTGAGCATCACCTCCTCTTACTGCATCATCTCCTCCTGCTGCTTGAGCATCACCTCCTCTTAGTGCATCAACTCCTCCTGCTACTTGAGCATCACCTCCTCTTACTGCATCAACTCCTCCTGCTACTTGAGCATCACCTCCTCTTACTGCATCATCTCCTCCTGCTACTTGAGCATCACCTCCTCTTACTGCATAATCTCCTCTTGCTACTTGAGCATCACCTCCTCTTACTGCATTATCTCCTCCTGCTGCTTGAGCATCACCTCCTCTTACTGCATTATCTCCTCCTGCTGCTTGAGCATCACCTCCTCTTACTGCATTATCTCCTCCTGCTACTTGAGCATCACCTCCTCTTACTGCATCATCTCCTCCTGCTACTTGAGCATCACCTCCTCTTACTGCATCATCTCCTCCTGCTACTTGAGCATCACCTCCTCTTACTGCATCATCTCCTCCTGCTACTTGAGCATCACCTCCTCTTACTGCATCATCTCCTCCTGCTGCTTGAGCATCACCTCCTCTTAGTGCATCAACTCCTCCTGCTACTTGAGCATCACCTCCTCTTACTGCATCAACTCCTCCTGCTACTTGAGCATCACCTCCTCTTAGTGCATCAACTCCTCCTGCTACTTGAGCATCACCTCCTCTTACTGCATCAACTCCTCCTGCTACTTGAGCATCACCTCCTCTTACTGCATCATCTCCTCCTGCTACTTGAGCATCACCTCCTCTTACTGCATAATCTCCTCTTGCTACTTGAGCATCACCTCCTCTTACTGCATTATCTCCTCCTGCTGCTTGAGCATCACCTCCTCTTACTGCATTATCTCCTCCTGCTACTTGAGCATCACCTCCTCTTACTGCATCATCTCCTCCTGCTACTTGAGCATCACCTCCTCTTACTGCATCATCTCCTCCTGCTACTTGAGCATCACCTCCTCTTACTGCATCATCTCCTCCTGCTACTTGAGCATCACCTCCTCTTACTGCATCATCTCCTCCTGCTGCTTGAGCATCACCTCCTCTTAGTGCATCAACTCCTCCTGCTACTTGAGCATCACCTCCTCTTACTGCATCATCTCCTCCTGCTGCTTGAGCATCACCTCCTCTTACTGCATCATCTCCTCCTGCTGCTTGAGCATCACCTCCTCTTACTGCATCATCTCCTCCTGCTGCTTGAGCATCACCTCCTCTTACTGCATCATCTCCTCCTGCTACTTGAGCATCACCTCCTCTTAATGCATCATCTCCTCCTGCTACTTGAGCATCACCTCCTCTTACTGCATCATCTCCTCCTGCTACTTGAGCATCACCTCCTCTTACTGCATCATCTCCTCCTGCTGCTTGAGCATCACCTCCTCTTACTGCATCAACTCCTCCTGCTACTTGAGCATTACCTCCTCTTACTGCATCAACTCCTCCTGCTGCTTGAGCATCACCTCCTCTTACTGCATCATCTCCTCCTGCTACTTGAGCATCACCAACTCTTACTGCATCATCTCCTCCTGCTGCTTGAGCATCACCTCCTCTTACTGCATCATCTCCTCCTGCTGCTTGAGGATCACCTCCTCTTACTGCATCATCTCCTCCTGCTGCTTGAGCATCACCTCCTCTTACTACATCATCTCCTCCTGCTACTTGAGCATCACCTCCTCTTAATGCATCATCTCCTCCTGCTACTTGAGCATCACCTCCTCTTACTACATCATCTCCTCCTGCTACTTGAGCATCACCTCCTCTTACTGCATCATCTCCTCCTGCTGCTTGAGCATCACCTCCTCTTACTGCATCAACTCCTCCTGCTACTTGAGCATCACCTCCTCTTACTGCATCAACTCCTCCTGCTGCTTGAGCATCACTTCCTCTTACTGCATCATCTCCTCCTGCTACTTGAGCATCACCTCCTCTTACTGCATCATCTCCTCCTGCTACTTGAACATCACCTCCTCTTACTGCATCATCTCCTCCTGCTACTTGAGCATCACCTCCTCTAACTGAATCATCTCCTCCTGCTCCTTGAGCATCATCTCCTCTTACTTCATCATCTCCTCCTGCTGCTTGAGCATCACCTCCTCTTACTGCATCATCTCCTCCTGCTTCTTGAGCATCACCTCCTCTTACTGCATCACCTCCTCCTGCTGCTTGAGCATCACCTCCTCTTACTGCATCATCTCCTCCTGCTGCTTGAGCATCACCTCCTCTTACTGCATCATCTACTCCTGCTGCTTGAGCATCACCTCCTCTTACTGCATCATCTCCTCCTGCTACTTGAGTATCACCTCCTCTTAATGCATCATCTCCTCCTGCTACTTGAGCATCACCTCCTCTTACTGCATCATCTCCTCCTGCTACTTGAGCATCACCTCCTCTTACTGCATCATCTCCTCCTGCTGCTTGAGCATCACCTCCTCTTACTGCATCAACTCCTCCTGCTGCTTGAGCATCACCTCCTCTTACTGCATCAACTCCTCCTGCTGCTTGAGCATCACCTCCTCTTACTGCATCATCTCCTCCTGCTACTTGAGCATCACCTCCTCTTACTGCATCATCTCCTCCTGCTGCTTGAGCATCACCTCCTCTTACTGCATCATCTCCTCCTGCTGCTTGAGCATCACCTCCTCTTACTGCATCATCTCCTCCTGCTGCTTGAGCATCACCTCCTCTTACTGCATCATCTCCTCCTGCTACTTGAGCATCACCTCCTCTTAATGCATCATCTCCTCCTGCTACTTGAGCATCACCTCCTCTTACTGCATCATCTCCTCCTGCTACTTGAGCATCACCTCCTCTTACTGCATCATCTCCTCCTGCTGCTTGAGCATCACCTCCTCTTACTGCATCAACTCCTCCTGCTACTTGAGCATCACCTCCTCTTACTGCATCAACTCCTCCTGCTACTTGAGCATCACCTCCTCTTACTGCATCATCTCCTCCTGCTGCTTGAGCATCACCTCCTCTTACTGCATCAACTCCTCCTGCTACTTGAGCATCACCTCCTCTTACTGCATCATCTCCTCCTGCTACTTGAGCATCACCTCCTCTTACTGCATCATCTCCTCCTGCTGCTTGAGCATCACCTCCTCTTACTGCATCATCTCCTCCTGCTACTTGAGCATCACCTCCTCTTACTGCATCATCTCCTCCTGCTGCTTGAGCATCACCTCCTCTTACTGCATCATCTCCTCCTGCTACTTGAGCATCACCTCCTCTTAATGCATCATCTCCTCCTGCTACTTGAGCATCACCTCCTCTTACTGCATCATCTCCTCCTGCTACTTGAGCATCACCTCCTCTTACTGCATCATCTCCTCCTGCTGCTTGAGCATCACCTCCTCTTACTGCATCAACTCCTCCTGCTACTTGAGCATCACCTCCTCTTACTACATCAACTCCTCCTGCTACTTGAGCATCACCTCCTCTTACTGCATCATCTCCTCCTGCTACTTGAGCATCACCTCCTCTTACTGCATCATCTCCTCCTGCTGCTTGAGCATCACCTCCTCTTACTGCATCATCTCCTCCTGCTACTTGAGCATCACCTCCTCTTACTGCATCATCTCCTCCTGCTGCTTGAGCATCACCTCCTCTTACTGCATCATCTCCTCCTGCTATTTGAGCATCACCTCCTCTTACTGCATCATCTCCTCCTGCTACTTGAACATCACCTCCTCTTACTGCATCATCTCCTCCTGCTACTTGAGCACCACCTCCTCTTACTGCATCATCTCCTCCTGCTACTTGAGCATCACCTCCTCTAACTGCATCATCTCCTCCTGCTCCTTGACCATCATCTCCTCTTACTTCATCTTCTCCTCCTGCTGCTTGGGCATCACCTCCTCTTACTGCATCATCTCTTACTGCTACTTGAGCATCACCTCCTCTTAATGCATCATCTCCTCCTGCTACTTGAGCATCACCTCCTCTTACTGCATCATCTCCTCCTGCTACTTGAGCATCACCTCCTCTTACTGCATCATCTCCTCCTGCTGCTTGAGCATCACCTCCTCTTACTGCATCAACTCCTCCTGCTACTTGAGCATCACCTCCTCTTACTGCATCAACTCCTCCTGCTGCTTGAGCATCACCTCCTCTTACTGCATCATCTCCTCCTGCTACTTGAGCATCACCTCCTCTTACTGCATCATCTCCTCCTGCTGCTTGAGCATCACCTCCTCTTACTGCATCATCTCCTCCTGCTGCTTGAGCATCACCTCCTCTTACTGCATCATCTCCTCCTGCTGCTTGAGCATCATCTCCTCTTACTGCATCATCTCCTCCTGCTACTTGAGCATCACCTCCTCTTAATGCATCATCTCCTCCTGCTACTTGAGCATCACCTCCTCTTACTGCATCATCTCCTCCTGCTACTTGAGCATCACCTCCTCTTACTGCATCATTTCCTCCTGCTGCTTGAGCATCACCTCCTCTTACTGCATCAACTCCTCCTGCTACTTGAGCATCACCTCCTCTTACTGCATCATCTCCTCCTGCTACTTGAGCATCACCTCCTCTTACTGCATCATCTCCTCCTGCTGCTTGAGCATCACCTCCTCTTACTGCATCATCTCCTCCTGCTGCTTGAGCATCACCTCCTCTTACTGCATCATCTCCTCCTGCTGCTTGAGCATCACCTCCTCTTACTGCATCATCTCCTCCTGCTACTTGAGCATCACCTCCTCTTAATGCATCATCTCCTCCTGCTACTTGAGCATCACCTCCTCTTACTGCATCATCTCCTCCTGCTACTTGAGCATCACCTCCTCTTACTGCATCATCTCCTCCTGCTGCTTGAGCATCACCTCCTCTTACTGCATCAACTCCTCCTGCTACTTGAGCATCACCTTCTCTTACTGCATCAACTCCTCCTGCTACTTGAGCATCACCTCCTCTTACTGCATCATCTCCTCCTGCTGCTTGAGCATCACCTCCTCTTACTGCGTCAACTCCTCCTGCTACTTGAGCATCACCTCCTCTTACTGCATCATCTCCTCCTGCTACTTGAGCATCACCTCCTCTTACTGCATCATCTCCTCCTGCTGCTTGAGCATCACCTCCTCTTACTGCATCATCTCCTCCTTCTACTTGAGCATCACCTCCTCTTACTGCATCATCTCCTCCTGCTATTTGAGCATCACCTCCTCTTACTGCATCATCTCCTCCTGCTACTTGAACATCACCTCCTCTTACTGCATCATCTCCTCCTACTACTTGAGCATCACCTCCTCTTACTGCATCATCTCCTCCTGCTACTTGAGCATCACCTCCTCTAACTGCATCATCTCCTCCTGCTCCTTGAGCATCATCTCCTCTTACTTCATCATCTCCTCCTGATACTTTAGCATCACCTCCTCTTACTGCATCATCTCCTCCTGCTGCTTGAGCATCACCTCCTCTTACTGCATCATCTCCTCCTGATACTTGAGCATCACCTCCTCTTACTGCATCATCTCCTCCTGCTACTTGAGCATCACCTCCTCTTACTGCATCATCTCCTCCTGATACTTGAGCATCACCTCCTCTTACTGCATCATCTCCTCCTGCTACTTGAGCATCACCTCCTCTTACTGCATAATCTCCTCCTGCTACTTGAGCATCACCTCCTCTTACTGCATCATCTCCTCCTGCTACTTGAACATCACCTCCTCTTACTGCATCATCTCCTCCTGATACTTGAGCATCACCTCCTCTTACTGCATCATCTCCTCCTGATACTTGAGCATCACCTCCTCTAACTGCATCATCTCCTCCTGCTACTTGAGCATCACCTCCTCTAACTGCATCATCTCCTCCTGCTACTTGAGCATCACCTCCTCTTACTGCATCATCTCCTCCTGATACTTGAGCATCACCTCCTCTTACTGCATCATCTCCTCCTGCTACTTGAGCATCACCTCCTCTTACTGCATCATCTCCTCCTGCTACTTGAGCATCACCTCCTCTTACTGCATCATCTCCTCCTGCTGCTTGAACATCACCTCCTCTTACTGCATCATCTCCTCCTGATACTTGAGCATCACCTCCTCTTACTGCATCATCTCCTCCTGATACTTGAGCATCACCTCCTCTTACTGCATCATCTCCTCCTGCTACTTGAGTATCACCTCCTCTTAATGCATCATCTCCTCCTGCTACTTGAGCATCACCTCCTCTTACTGCATCATCTCCTCCTGCTACTTGAGCATCACCTCCTCTTACTGCATCATCTCCTCCTGCTGCTTGAGCATCACCTCCTCTTACTGCATCAACTCCTCCTGCTGCTTGAGCATCACCTCCTCTTACTGCATCAACTCCTCCTGCTGCTTGAGCATCACCTCCTCTTACTGCATCATCTCCTCCTGCTACTTGAGCATCACCTCCTCTTACTGCATCATCTCCTCCTGCTGCTTGAGCATCACCTCCTCTTACTGCATCATCTCCTCCTGCTGCTTGAGCATCACCTCCTCTTACTGCATCATCTCCTCCTGCTGCTTGAGCATCACCTCCTCTTACTGCATCATCTCCTCCTGCTACTTGAGCATCACCTCCTCTTAATGCATCATCTCCTCCTGCTACTTGAGCATCACCTCCTCTTACTGCATCATCTCCTCCTGCTACTTGAGCATCACCTCCTCTTACTGCATCATCTCCTCCTGCTGCTTAAGCATCACCTCCTCTTACTGCATCAACTCCTCCTGCTACTTGAGCATCACCTCCTCTTACTGCATCAACTCCTCCTGCTACTTGAGCATCACCTCCTCTTACTGCATCATCTCCTCCTGCTGCTTGAGCATCACCTCCTCTTACTGCATCAACTCCTCCTGCTACTTGAGCATCACCTCCTCTTACTGCATCATCTCCTCCTGCTACTTGAGCATCACCTCCTCTTACTGCATCATCTCCTCCTGCTGCTTGAGCATCACCTCCTCTTACTGCATCATCTCCTCCTGCTACTTGAGCATCACCTCCTCTTACTGCATCATCTCCTCCTGCTGCTTGAGCATCACCTCCTCTTACTGCATCATCTCCTCCTGCTACTTGAGCATCACCTCCTCTTAATGCATCATCTCCTCCTGCTACTTGAGCATCACCTCCTCTTACTGCATCATCTCCTCCTGCTACTTGAGCATCACCTCCTCTTACTGCATCATCTCCTCCTGCTGCTTGAGCATCACCTCCTCTTACTGCATCAACTCCTCCTGCTACTTGAGCATCACCTCCTCTTACTACATCAACTCCTCCTGCTACTTGAGCATCACCTCCTCTTACTGCATCATCTCCTCCTGCTACTTGAGCATCACCTCCTCTTACTGCATCATCTCCTCCTGCTGCTTGAGCATCACCTCCTCTTACTGCATCATCTCCTCCTGCTACTTGAGCATCACCTCCTCTTACTGCATCATCTCCTCCTGCTGCTTGAGCATCACCTCCTCTTACTGCATCATCTCCTCCTGCTATTTGAGCATCACCTCCTCTTACTGCATCATCTCCTCCTGCTACTTGAACATCACCTCCTCTTACTGCATCATCTCCTCCTGCTACTTGAGCATCACCTCCTCTTACTGCATCATCTCCTCCTGCTACTTGAGCATCACCTCCTCTAACTGCATCATCTCCTCCTGCTCCTTGAGCATCATCTCCTCTTACTTCATCTTCTCCTCCTGCTGCTTGGGCATCACCTCCTCTTACTGCATCATCTCTTACTGCTACTTGAGCATCACCTCCTCTTAATGCATCATCTCCTCCTGCTACTTGAGCATCACCTCCTCTTACTGCATCATCTCCTCCTGCTACTTGAGCATCACCTCCTCTTACTGCATCATCTCCTCCTGCTGCTTGAGCATCACCTCCTCTTACTGCATCAACTCCTCCTGCTACTTGAGCATCACCTCCTCTTACTGCATCAACTCCTCCTGCTGCTTGAGCATCACCTCCTCTTACTGCATCATCTCCTCCTGCTACTTGAGCATCACCTCCTCTTACTGCATCATCTCCTCCTGCTGCTTGAGCATCACCTCCTCTTACTGCATCATCTCCTCCTGCTGCTTGAGCATCACCTCCTCTTACTGCATCATCTCCTCCTGCTGCTTGAGCATCATCTCCTCTTACTGCATCATCTCCTCCTGCTACTTGAGCATCACCTCCTCTTAATGCATCATCTCCTCCTGCTACTTGAGCATCACCTCCTCTTACTGCATCATCTCCTCCTGCTACTTGAGCATCACCTCCTCTTACTGCATCATTTCCTCCTGCTGCTTGAGCATCACCTCCTCTTACTGCATCAACTCCTCCTGCTACTTGAGCATCACCTCCTCTTACTGCATCATCTCCTCCTGCTACTTGAGCATCACCTCCTCTTACTGCATCATCTCCTCCTGCTGCTTGAGCATCACCTCCTCTTACTGCATCATCTCCTCCTGCTGCTTGAGCATCACCTCCTCTTACTGCATCATCTCCTCCTGCTGCTTGAGCATCACCTCCTCTTACTGCATCATCTCCTCCTGCTACTTGAGCATCACCTCCTCTTAATGCATCATCTCCTCCTGCTACTTGAGCATCACCTCCTCTTACTGCATCATCTCCTCCTGCTACTTGAGCATCACCTCCTCTTACTGCATCATTTCCTCCTGCTGCTTGAGCATCACCTCCTCTTACTGCATCAACTCCTCCTGCTACTTGAGCATCACCTTCTCTTACTGCATCAACTCCTCCTGCTACTTGAGCATCACCTCCTCTTACTGCATCATCTCCTCCTGCTGCTTGAGCATCACCTCCTCTTACTGCGTCAACTCCTCCTGCTACTTGAGCATCACCTCCTCTTACTGCATCATCTCCTCCTGCTACTTGAGAATCACCTCCTCTTACTGCATCATCTCCTCCTGCTGCTTGAGCATCACCTCCTCTTACTGCATCATCTCCTCCTTCTACTTGAGCATCACCTCCTCTTACTGCATCATCTCCTCCTGCTATTTGAGCATCACCTCCTCTTACTGCATCATCTCCTCCTGCTACTTGAACATCACCTCCTCTTACTGCATCATCTCCTCCTACTACTTGAGCATCACCTCCTCTTACTGCATCATCTCCTCCTGCTACTTGAGCATCACCTCCTCTAACTGCATCATCTCCTCCTGCTCCTTGAGCATCATCTCCTCTTACTTCATCATCTCCTCCTGATACTTTAGCATCACCTCCTCTTACTGCATCATCTCCTCCTGCTGCTTGAGCATCACCTCCTCTTACTGCATCATCTCCTCCTGATACTTGAGCATCACCTCCTCTTACTGCATCATCTCCTCCTGCTACTTGAGCATCACCTCCTCTTACTGCATCATCTCCTCCTGATACTTGAGCATCACCTCCTCTTACTGCATCATCTCCTCCTGCTACTTGAGCATCACCTCCTCTTACTGCATAATCTCCTCCTGCTACTTGAGCATCACCTCCTCTTACTGCATCATCTCCTCCTGCTACTTGAACATCACCTCCTCTTACTGCATCATCTCCTCCTGATACTTGAGCATCACCTCCTCTTACTGCATCATCTCCTCCTGATACTTGAGCATCACCTCCTCTAACTGCATCATCTCCTCCTGCTACTTGAGCATCACCTCCTCTAACTGCATCATCTCCTCCTGCTACTTGAGCATCACCTCCTCTTACTGCATCATCTCCTCCTGATACTTGAGCATCACCTCCTCTTACTGCATCATCTCCTCCTGCTACTTGAGCATCACCTCCTCTTACTGCATCATCTCCTCCTGCTACTTGAGCATCACCTCCTCTTACTGCATCATCTCCTCCTGCTGCTTGAACATCACCTCCTCTTACTGCATCATCTCCTCCTGATACTTGAGCATCACCTCCTCTTACTGCATCATCTCCTCCTGATACTTGAGCATCACCTTCTCTTACTGCATCATCTCCTCCTGGTACTTGAACATCACCTCCTCTTACTGCATCATCTCCTCCTGCTGCTTGAGCATCACCTCCTCTTACTGCATCATCTCATCCTGATACTTGAGCATCACGTCCTCTTACTGCATCATCTCCTCCTGCTACTTGAACATCACCTCCTCTTACTGCATCATCTCCTCCTGATACTTGAGCATCACCTCCTCTTACTGCATCATCTCCTCCTGCTACTTGAGCATCACCTCCTCTTACTGCATCATCTCCTCCTGCTGCTTGAGCATCACCTCCTCTTACTGCATCATCTCCTCCTGCTACTTGAGCATCACCTCCTCTTAATGCATCATCTCCTCCTGCTACTTGAGCATCACCTCCTCTTACTGCATCATCTCCTCCTGCTACTTGAGCATCACCTCCTCTTACTGCATCATTTTCTCCTGCTGCTTGAGCATCACCTCCTATTACTGCATCAACTCCTCCTGCTACTTGAGCATCACCTTCTCTTACTGCATCAACTCCTCCTGCTACTTGAGCATCACCTCCTCTTACTGCATCATCTCCTCCTGCTGCTTGAGCATCACCTCCTCTTACTGCGTCAACTCCTCCTGCTACTTGAGCATCACCTCCTCTTACTGCATCATCTCCTCCTGCTACTTGAGCATCACCTCCTCTTACTGCATCATCTCCTCCTGCTGCTTGAGCATCACCTCCTCTTACTGCATCATCTCCTCCTTCTACTTGAGCATCACCTCCTCTTACTGCATCATCTCCTCCTGCTATTTGAGCATCACCCACTCTTACTGCATCATCTCCTCCTGCTACTTGAACATCACCTCCTCTTACTGCATCATCTCCTCCTACTACTTGAGCATCACCTCCTCTTACTGCATCATCTCCTCCTGCTACTTGAGCATCACCTCCTCTAACTGCATCATCTCCTCCTGCTCCTTGAGCATCATCTCCTCTTACTTCATCATCTCCTCCTGATACTTTAGCATCACCTCCTCTTACTGCATCATCTCCTCCTGCTGCTTGAGCATCACCTCCTCTTACTGCATCATCTCCTCCTGATACTTGAGCATCACCTCCTCTTACTGCATCATCTCCTCCTTCTACTTGAGCATCACCTCCTCTTACTGCATCATCTCCTCCTGATACTTGAGCATCACCTCCTCTTACTGCATCATCTCCTCCTGCTACTTGAGCATCACCTCCTCTTACTGCATCATCTCCTCCTGCTACTTGAGCATCACCTCCTCTTACTGCATCATCTCCTACTGCTACTTGAACATCACCTCCTCTTACTGCATCATCTCCTCCTGATACTTGAGCATCACCTCCTCTTACTGCATCATCTCCTCCTGATACTTGAGCATCACCTCCTCTAACTGCATCATCTCCTCCTGCTACTTGAGCATCACCTCCTCTAACTGCATCATCTCCTCCTGCTACTTGAGCATCACCTCCTCTTACTGCATCATCTCCTCCTGATACTTGAGCATCACCTCCTCTTACTGCATCATCTCCTCCTGCTACTTGAACATCACCTCCTCTTACTGCATCATCTCCTCCTGCTACTTGAGCATCACCTCCTCTTACTGCATCATCTCCTCCTGCTACTTGAACATCACCTCCTCTTACTGCATCATCTCCTCCTGATACTTGAGCATCACCTCCTCTTACTGCATCATCTCCTCCTGATACTTGAGCATCACCTTCTCTTACTGCATCATCTCCTCCTGGTACTTGAACATCACCTCCTCTTACTGCATCATCTCCTCCTGCTGCTTGAGCATCACCTCCTCTTACTGCATCATCTCCTCCTGATACTTGAGCATCACGTCCTCTTACTGCATCATCTCCTCCTGCTACTGAACATCACCTCCTCTTACTGCATCATCTCCTCCTGATACTTGAGCATCACCTCCTCTTACTGCATCATCTCCTCCTGCTGCTTGAGCATCACCTCCTCTTACTGCATCATCTCCTCCTGCTGCTTGAGCATCACCTCCTCTTACTGCATCATCTCCTCCTGCTACTTGAGCATCACCTCCTCTTACTGCATCATCTCCTCCTGCTACTTGAACATCACCTCCTCTTACTGGATCATCTCCTCCTGCTGCTTGAGCGTCACCTCCTCTTACTGCATCATCTCCTCCTGATACTTGAGCATCACGTCCTCTTACTGCATCATCTCCTCCTGCTACTTGAACATCACCTCCTCTTACTGCATCATCTCCTCCTGCTACTTGAGCATCACCTCCTCTTTCTGCATCATCTCCTCCTGATACTTGAGCATCACCTCCTCTTACTGCATCATCTCCTCCTGCTACTTGAGCATCACCTCCTCTTACTGCATCATCTCCTCCTACTGCTTGAGCATCACCTCCTCTTACTGCATCATCTCCTCCTGCTGCTTGAGCATCACCTCCTCTTACTGCATCATCTCCTCCTGCTGCTTGAGCATCACCTCCTCTTACTGCATCATCTCCTCCTGCTACTTGAGCATCACCTCCTCTTAATGCATCATCTCCTCCTGCTACTTGAGCATCACCTCCTCTTACTGCATCATCTCCTCCTGCTACTTGAGCATCACCTCCTCTTACTGCATCATCTCCTCCTGCTGCTTGAGCATCACCTCCTCTTACTGCATCAACTCCTCCTGCTACTTGAGCATCACCTCCTCTTACTGCATCAACTCCTCCTGCTACTTGAGCATCACCTCCTCTTACTGCATCATCTCCTCCTGCTGCTTGAGCATCACCTCCTCATACTGCGTCAACTCCTCCTGCTACTTGAGCATCACCTCCTCTTACTGCATCATCTCCTCCTGCTACTTGAGCATCACCTCCTCTTACTGCATCATCTCCTCCTGCTGCTTGTGCATCACCTCCTCTTACTGCATCATCTCCTCCTGCTACTTGAGCATCACCTCCTCTTACTGCATCATCTCCTCCTGCTATTTGAGCATCACCTCCTCTTACTGCATCATCTCCTCCTGCTACTTGAACATCACCTCCTCTTACTGCATCATCTCCTCCTACTACTTGAGCATCACCTCCTCTTACTGCATCATCTCCTCCTGCTACTTGAGCATCACCTCCTCTAACTGCATCATCTCCTGCTGCTGCTTGAGCATCACCTCCTCTTATTGCATCATCTCCTCCTGATACTTGAGCATCACCTCCTCTTACTGCATCATCTCCTCCTGCTACTTGAGCATCACCTCCTCTTACTGCATCATCTCCTCCTGATACTTGAGCATCACCTCCTCTTACTGCATCATCTCCCCCTGCTACTTGAGCATCACCTCCTCTTACTGCATCATCTCCTCCTGCTACTTGAGCATCACCTCCTCTTACTGCATCATCTCCTCCTGCTACTTGAACATCACCTCCTCTTACTGCATCATCTCCTCCTGATACTTGAGCATCACCTCCTCTTACTGCATCATCTCCTCCTGATACTTGAGCATCACCTCCTCTTACTGCATCATCTCCTCCTGCTACTTGAACATCACCTCCTCTTACTGCATCATCTCCTCCTGCTGCTTGAGCATTACCTCCTCTTACTGCATCATCTCCTCCTGATACTTGAGCATCACGTCCTCTTACTGCATCATCTCCTCCTGCTACTTGAACATCACCTCCTCTTACTGCATCATCTCCTCCTGATACTTGAGCATCACCTCCTCTTACTGCATCATCTCCTCCTGCTACTTGAGCATCACCTCCTCTTACTGCATCATCTCCTCCTGCTGCTTGAGCATCACCTCCTCTTACTGCATCATCTCCTCCTGCTACTTGAGCATCACCTCCTCTTACTGCATCATCTCCTCCTGATACTTGAACATCACCTCCTCTTACTGCATCATCTCCTCCTGCTGCTTGAGCATCACCTCCTCTTACTGCATCATCTCCTCCTGATACTTGAGCATCACCTCCTCTTACTGCATCATCTCCTCCTGATACTTGAGCATCACCTCCTCTTACTGCATCATCTCCTCCTGATACTTGAGCATCACCTCCTCTTACTGCATCATCTCCTCCTGCTACTTGAACATCACCTCCTTTTACTGCATCATCTCCTCCTGATACTTGAGCATCACCTCCTCTTTCTGCATCATCTCCTCCTGCTACTTGAACATCACCACCTCTTACTGCATCATCTCCTCCTGCTACTTGAACATCACCACCTCTTACTGCATCACCTCCTCCTGCTGCTTGAGCATCACCTCCTCTTACTGCATCATCTCCTCCTGATACTTGAGCATCACCTCCTCTTTCTGCATCATCTCCTCCTGATACTTGAGCATCACCTCCTCTTATTGCATCATCTCCTCCTGATACTTGAGCATCACCTCCTCTTTCTGCATCATCTCCTCCTGATACTTGAGCATCACCTCCTCTTATTGCATCATCTCCTCCTGATACTTGAGCATCACCTCCTCTTTCTGCATCATCTCCTCCTGATACTTGAGCATCACCTCCTCTTATTGCATCATCTCCTCCTGCTACTTGAGCATCACGTCCTCTTACTGCATCATCTCCTCCTGCTACTTGAACATCACCTCCTCTTATTGCATCATCTCCTCCTGATACTTGAGCATCACCTCCTCTTTCTGCATCATCTCCTCCTGCTACTTGAGCATCACCTCCTCTTACTGCATCAACTCCTCCTGCTGCTTGAGCATCACCTCCTCTTACTGCATCAACTCCTCCTGCTACTTGAGCATCACCTCCTCTTACTGCATCAACTCCTCCTGCTGCTTGAGCATCACCTCCTCTTACTGCATCAACTCCTCCTGCTACTTGAGCATCACCTCCTCTTACTGCATCATCTCCTCCTGATACTTGAGCATCACCTCCTCTTAGTGCATCATCTCCTGATACTTGAGCATCACCTCCTCTTACTGCATCATCTCCTCCTGCTGCTTGAGCATCACCTCCTCTTTCTGCATCATCTCCTCCTGATACTTGAGCATCACCTCCTCTTACTGCATCATCTCCTCCTGCTACTTGAGCATCACCTCCTCTTACTGCATCATCTCCTCCTGCTACTTGAGCATCACCTCCTCTTTCTGCATCATCTCCTCCTGATACTTGAGCATCACCTCCTCTTAGTGCATCATCTCCTCCTGATACTTGAGCATCACCTCCTCTTACTGCATCATCTCCTCCTGATACTTGAGCATCACCTCCTCTTAGTGCATCATCTCCTCCTGATACTTGAGCATCACCTCCTCTTACTGCATCATCTCCTCCTGCTACTTGAGCATCACCTCCTCTTACTGCATCATCTCCTCCTGCTACTTGAGCATCACCTCCTCTTTCTGCATCATCTCCTCCTGCTACTTGAGCATCACCTCCTCTTAGTGCATCATCTCCTCCTGCTACTTGAGCATCACCTCCTCTTACTGCATCATCTCCTCCTGCTACTTGAGCATCACCTCCTCTTAGTGCATCATCTCCTCCTGCTACTTGAGCATCACCTCCTCTTACTGCATCATCTCCTCCTGCTACTTGAGCATCACCTCCTCTTACTGCATCATCTCCTCCTGATACTTGAGCATCACCTCCTCTTACTGCATCATCTCCTCCTGCTACTTTTCTTTTTTAAATCAGATAGATTTTTATTCAAGAAAAAGAAAACACCTATATTGAATATAAATACATCTTTTCTTTTCTTATAACCAGTAACAATCTTTACCCCCCCTCCCACCTCCGCCTCCCACCATACCTTTTAATCAAACCCTTATTATTGAATGAAAACAGCACTCTCAGGAACTCATCCTGTCTCTAACCAGGGCTTCCATAACTTATCAAACATATTGTCTTTTTTCCTTTTAGTATAAATTTATTTTTCTAATTGAATAATAAAAGCCGCCTGTCTTATAAACTCTTGTCGTGTTGGAGGCTCGTCCTGTATCCAATGCCTCGCAATGACTTTCCGCGCAATATACAGTAATCTGGCAATAGCTATTTTCAACACATTATTAACTCGGACCTCCTCCACATACCCCAGGACACATATCAAGGCATCCCTGTCTATTATACATCCATACGCTCCCTCTGTGGTATGGAGGACCGACAAACAGTAGGCCAACCTAGGACAAAGCCACAACATATGAAGGAGTCCTGCTTGTTCCACCTGGCACCTTGGACACCTTGAGGTCGGTCTTAACCCTGCCTTATACAATATCGGGGGGGTTTTATACACTCTATGTATCACAAAGAGCTGTGAAAGTCTTCCCGGCTCACTTAGTGATAGCTGCTGTACACATTCCAAAATTGAATCCCACTTCTCCTCCTCTATGCTCCCTATGTCTTCCTCCCATTTCGATTTGGCCTGATACGTATGCATGAGGTCTCTATAGACCTCTGAGACCACCCGTTAGGTTTCTCCCTCCCCACAAATACATTCCACTAGTATATCTCTCTGAACTGTCATATTAACCGATTTACTCTGTCTAACATACACATGTTTGATCTGTCTATGTTGGAAGCTACATACGTTGGGCATCGCACTGTTAAGGGGATGGTTGCAAACAACTTTATTAAATAATGGAAAGCAACCGACCCCGGGGTCCGCGATGCAGCCTGGTGGACTGCGGCCGAACACCTTCCGGGTGAGAAGGTAAAACAACCAACTTAAATAATAATCCCTTCCGTTTTACTGCACACCGGAACGGGAATAGGGATTCGCACTATCTCCGTTAACTGCACGAGAGATGTGCGATAAATAATGTATCTGTAGTCCTGTTTACTGCACAGGGACTACGCAGCAGGCACTAGGATGTGTGTGTGATTCATGCCGGCGTATACGTGCTCCCAGCCGGCGTGCTACCGGACTGAGGAGTATCTCTCCACGTGGCTTACAGGCGGTGCCGGGAATACGGCATCTGCAGACTGCTCGGGGTGTATGGCGACCCCTTTGTCGGAGCCAGACTGTCAGATGAAGCTACCTGCCTCCCTCCATCTAAGGCTGCCTATCCCCCGCTAAACCTGCCTGACAGAAGCTAAAGCACACGTGGAGCCCAAACGATCAAGCGTCCACACAACACCATCACTGCTCAATGATCAGAGCCACCGCCATGTTTGTGGGCGGGCTATTTAAAGATTAAGCCCTGCCCACCGTCGCACTATTGGTGACCAATCAGGCGGTGCCAGGTCACCGGATCAGCTGACTCCCAAACCACCAATCACGGTCCGCCATGTCACGGGCATGCTCAGTGCAGACAATCCTGGACTTAGGCTGTAGCAGCCCTGTTTCCCTCTGCAACCTATCCTTCATGTTGCTAGGAACAAAGACCCCCAGAGACAACCTGTTCATCTCGTGCACCAGCTAGGCATTGGGACTGATGATGATGCTGAGCAGCATCTGCCCCAGCTGGACCAGAATGGGAGACCACAGAATCCACTGATGATTCTGAACCCATTTTAGATCCAGCAAACACCTAACACGCATATACCGACTGCATATTCTCAAATGTTCTAAAGACATTTTCCTCCAGCTGCTGGTAAACATATTGAACTCCCATTCCCCTCCAATATTTAAATCCGCCCATTTTATCAAATACAGGCAGTTTATCATTGATGTGTCACATGACCCTCTTCCCATTGAAAAAAATAAAGTTGGATCCAAAATGGCCGACTTCAAAATGGCCACCATGGTCATCACCCATCTGGAAAAGTTTTCCTCCTCCCATATACTAATGTGCCACAAACAGGAAGTTGATATCACCAACCATTCCCATTGTATTTAGGTGTATCCATATAAATGGCCCACCCTGTAGATCCCTCAGACAAGCCTCGTACATTCCCGCTGAATATCTTGATGCTACTCCCCATAGTGCTTCCTTGTGCCCCGTATCTCCCTCCTCCTTTCTTCTCTGTGCTCTTCTGTATGTAGTCTCCCCAACCCCCTTTTACCTTCCCCTTGAACATCATAAATTTCCCTTCCTTCCCTCCTGCCCCTTCCCCCTAACAGTAACTAAACACATTTCACAACTTTCCCTTTTCTTTTCTCCTCTCTACCCTAGAGAGCGGGTAAGATTATTCCTAGCTAAACTCAACCTAGTACAGTAGTACAACAGCCATATGCGAATTTCCCAGCTATCCTGCCGCCTGTTGAACAACAAGAGTCCGTAATATAGTCACGTGTACATGTCCCTCAGAATGTTCCAAGAACAAAGTTCTCCTCCTCTACACCATCTTCTTTGGTTGAAGCTCCGTCCACCACCATAGTTCTGTTCACTTTCCTCTGGCCCGTTCGGACCTGATCCTCTTGCCATTTCGATCCAGCCATTTAGTAGCCTCCTCTGGATTTGGGAAGAAATGGACTATCCGCATAGCTACCACTCTGAGCTTTGCAGGATATAGTGTCGAATAGGCCAGACCTAAGTCTCTCAATCTTCTCTTCACCTCTCCGTAGCTCATCCTCAGTCTCTGGACCTCGGCCAAGTAATTAGGATATAGGGAGATTTTCTGTCCGTTTATATTCAGCTCCTTCGTCTGCCTTGCTCTCCTCAGTGTAGTATCCCTGTCTCTGTAGTTTAAGATCCTGGCAAGGAAAGTGTGAGGGGGGGCACCAGGTGGGAGAGGTCTCATTGGGACACGGTGCGCTCTTTCCACAGCAAATACCTTTGACAAGTTTTTAGCTCCAATAGTATTACGCAACCAGTCCTCGATAAACGCCGTGGGGTCATTTCCTTCAGATTTTTTGGGTATGCCCACCAATCTAACATTATTCTGCCGAGAGCGGTTTTCCAAATCGTCTGCCTTATCTGCCAGAGCTGCACCTTTCTGTAAGCGCTGAGTCTGCACAATTATCCTCCACTGTGCTCACTCTTTCCTCAATAGCTCCTGCATCAGCTTTGTGCATGGCTTCTTTCGTGCTGCCTGTTTCCTCCTTTAATCCATCCACCCTCTGTGTTAGGGTGGTTAGGGCAGTTTCACAGAAGACAACAATATTGTAGATGTCTCTCATTGTGGGCTCCCCTCCTTGCTCTCCTGTGATCTCCTGCACCTCTCCCACTGTATCCCGCGGCCCCCCTCTCCCTCCAGCACCTCCTTCACTGCTCCTTCATTCAGGCTGTTGCTGTCCTCCTCCTCTTCAGCTTCCTCTTCTCCCCAGTTAGCCACTTGCTTCATTCCTCCTTCCACCCTTGCAAACTTCTCTAACTTTGCAGCAATTTCCAACCTTTTAGCATATGCAACGTTCAGCTTCTCAGAAACCTCCATGCTCTCAGTGCCATCTTGGGTCTGTATCCCTGCTCCAGCTCCTGCATCTGACTGGCATCTCCTCACCATTCTCACTGTCCATGGTGCTCATCTGTGCTGCTTCCCGGGAATTTCCCCCGCAGGTACAGGGGCTTAACTGTTCACTGGCCGGACTCTATGCCGGATAACCGGAGGATTAGCAGCAGAGGATCTCCAGGTCCCAACTGCTCATGTCTTGTGCTAGGCCATGCACCCCCTCCTGCTACTTGAGCATCACCTCCTCTTACTGCATCATGTCCTCTCTTTACTGCATCATCTCCTGCTCTTACTGCATCACGTCCTCTCTTTACTGCATCATCTCCTCCTCTTACTGCATCATGTCCTCTCTTTACTGCATCATCTCCTCTTACTGCATCATGTCCTCTCTTTACTGAATCATCTCCTCCTCTTACTGCATCATGTCCTCTCTTTACTGAATCATCTCCTGCTCTTACTGCATCATGTCCTCTCTTTACTGCATCATCTCCTGCTCTTACTGCATCATGTCCTCTCTTTACTGAATCATCTCCTGCTCTTACTGCATCATGTCCTCTCTTTACTGCATCATCTCCTGCTCTTACTGCATCATGTCCTCTCTTTACTGAATCATCTCCTGCTCTTACAGAATCATGTCCTCTCTTTACTGAATCATCTCCTGCTCTTACAGCATCATGTCCTCTCTTTACTGCATCATCTCCTGCTGTTACTGCATCATGTCCTCTCTTTACTGTATCATCTCCTGCTTTTACTGCATCACGTCCCCTCTTTACTGCATCATCTCCTCCTCTTACTGCATCACGTCCTCTCTTTACTGCATCATCTCCTCCTCTTACTGCATCACGTCCTCTCTTTACTGCATCATCTCCTGCTCTTACTGCATCACGTCCTCTCTTTACTGCATCATCTCCTCCTCTTACTGCATCACGTCCTCTCTTTACTGCATCATCTCCTCCTCTTACTGCATCACGTCCTCTCTTTACTGCATCATCTCCTGCTCTTACTGCATCACGTCCCCTCTTTACTGCATCATCTCCTGCTCTTACTGCATCATGTCCTCTCTTTACTGCATCATCTCCTGCTCTTACTGCATCACATCCTCTCTTTACTGCATCATCTCCTCTTACTGCATCACATCCTCTCTTTACTGCATCATCTCCTGCTCTTACTGCATCACGTCCCCTCTTTACTGCATCATCTCCTGCTCTTACTGCATCATGTCCTCTCTTTACTGCATCATCTCCTGCTCTTACTGCATCACATCCTCTCTTTACTGCATCATCTCCTCTTACTGCATCACATCCTCTCTTTACTGAATCATCTCCTGCTCTTACTGCATCATGTCCTCTCTTTACTGCATCATCTCCTGCTCTTACAGCATCATGTCCTCTCTTTACTGCATCATCTCCTGCTCTTACTGCATCACATCCTCTCTTTACTGAATCATCTCCTGCTCTTACTGCATCATGTCCTCTCTTTACTGCATCATCTCCTGCTCTTACAGCATCATGTCCTCTCTTTACTGCATCATCTCCTGCTCTTACTGCATCATGTCCTCTCTTTACTGCATCATCTCCTACTCTTACTGCATCACGTCCTCTCTTTACTGAATCATCTCCTGCTCTTACTGCATCACGTCCTCTCTTTACTGAATCATCTCCTGCTCTTACTGCATCATGTCCCCTCTTTACTGCATCATCTCCTCCTCTTACTGCATCATGTCCTCTCTTTACTGAATCATCTCCTGCTCTTACAGCATCATGTCCTCTCTTTACTGCATCATCTCCTCCTCTTACTGCATCATGTCCTCTCTTTACTGAATCATCTCCTCTTACTGCATCATGTCCTCTCTTTACTGCATCATCTCCTCCTCTTACTGCATCATGTCCTCTCTTTACTGAATCATCTCCTGCTCTTACAGCATCATGTCCTCTCTTTACTGCATCATCTCCTGCTCTTACTGCATCATGTCCTCTCTTTACTGCATCATCTCCTGCTCTTACTGCATCACGTCCCCTCTTTACTGAATCATCTCCTCCTCTTACTGCATCACGTCCTCTCTTTACTGCATCATCTCCTCCTCTTACTGCATCACGTCCTCTCTTTACTGCATCATCTCCTCCTCTTACTGCATCACGTCCTCTCTTTACTGCATCATCTCCTGCTCTTACTGCATCACGTCCTCTCTGTACTGCATCATCTCCTGCTCTTACTGCATCACGTCCCCTCTTTACTGCATCATCTCCTCCTCTTACTGCATCATGTCCTCTCTTTACTGAATCATCTCCTGCTCTTACAGCATCATGTCCTCTCTTTACTGAATCATCTCCTGCTCTTACTGCATCACGTCCTCTCTTTACTGCATCATCTCCTGCTCTTACTGCATCATGTCCTCTCTTTACTGAATCATCTCCTCCTCTTACTGCATCATGTCCTCTCTTTACTGCATCATCTCCTGCTCTTACTGCATCATGTCCTCTCTTTACTGAATCATCTCCTGCTCTTACTGCATCATGTCCTCTCTTTACTGAATCATCTCCTCCTCTTACTGCATCATGTCCTCTCTTTACTGCATCATCTCCTCTTACTGCATCATGTCCTCTCTTTACTGCATCATCTCCTCTTACTGAATCATGTCCTCTCTTTACTGCATCATCTCCTGCTCTTACTGCATCACGTCCTCTCTTTACTGCATCATCTCCTGCTCTTACTGCATCATGTCCTCTCTTTACTGCATCATCTCCTGCTCTTACTGCATCACGTCCTCTCTTTACTGCATCATCTCCTGCTCTTACTGCATCACGTCCTCTCTTTACTGCATCATCTCCTGCTCTTACTGCATCACATCCTCTCTTTACTGCATCATCTCCTGCTCTTACTGCATCATGTCCTCTCTTTACTGCATCATCTCCTCCTCTTACTGCATCATGTCCTCTCTTTACTGCAACATCTCCTGCTCTTACTGCATCATGTCCTCTCTTTACTGCATCATCTCCTGCTCTTACTGCATCATGTCCTCTCTTTACTGCATCATCTCCTGCTCTTACTGCATCATGTCCTCTCTTTACTGCATCATCTCCTGCTCTTACTGCATCACGTCCTCTCTTTACTGCATCATCTCCTGCTCTTACTGCATCACATCCTCTCTTTACTGCATCATCTCCTGCTCTTACTGCATCACGTCCTCTCTTTACTGCATCATCTCCTGCTCTTACTGCATCACGTCCTCTCTTTACTGCATCATCTCCTGCTCTTACTGCATCACGTCCTCTCTTTACTGCATCATCTCCTGCTCTTACTGCATCATGTCCTCTCTTTACTGAATCATCTCCTCCTCTTACTGCATCATGTCCTCTCTTTACTGCATCATCTCCTGCTCTTACTGCATCATGTCCTCTCTTTACTGCATCATCTCCTGCTCTTACTGCATCATGTCCTCTCTTTACTGCATCATCTCCTGCTCTTACTGCATCACGTCCTCTCTTTACTGCATCACATCCTCTCTTTACTGAATCATCTCCTGCTCTTACTGCATCATGTCCTCTCTTTACTGCATCATCTCCTGCTCTTACAGCATCATGTCCTCTCTTTACTGCATCATCTCCTGCTCTTACTGCATCATGTCCTCTCTTTACTGCATCATCTCCTGCTCTTACTGCATCACGTCCTCTCTGTACTGCATCATCTCCTGCTCTTACTGCATCACGTCCTCTCTTTACTGCATCATCTCCTGCTCTTACTGCATCATGTCCTCTCTTTACTGCATCATTTCCTGCTCTTACTGCATCACGTCCTCTCTTTACTGCATCATCTCCTGCTCTTACTGCATCACATCCTCTCTTTACTGCATCATCTCCTCCTCTTACTGCATCATGTCCTCTCTTTACTGCATCATCTCCTCCTCTTACTGCATCATGTCCTCTCTTTACTGCATCATGTCCTCTCTTTACTGCATCACATCCTCTCTTTACTGCATCATCTCTCCCTTTTAGGTCATCACCTGGAGTGTTTAAACTAGGGATTGGGGGGGAGGGTATTCATTTTATAGGTGGGAAAGATAGTGCAGATAGTGACCTGGGCACAAATAAAGAAATTGGGGGTGGGGTTAGAACAGTCAATAAAGTAAGAAGGAATAGAGGTACAGAGATACATAAAATGCATGTACACTAAAGCCAGAAGCCTCACCAACAAAATGGAGGAATTAGAATTAATTTTGTTGGAAAATAATTCTGACATGGTGGGGATGAGACGTGGCTGGACGAGAGCCATGACTGGGCAGGTAATTTACAGGGCTATAGTCTGTTCAGAAATGACCGTACAAACAAGCGGGGGGGGGGGGGTGTTTATATGTAAAATCATCCTTAAAACCTGTCTTGCGGGAGGATATATGTGAATCTAATGGAAATATAGAGTCCCTGTGGGTGGAGATAAGGGGAGGGGGAAAAAATAATAAATTACTGATAGGGGTTTGTTATAAGTCTCCAAAAATAATGGAAGCAGCGGAGAATATCCTCATAAAGCAAATAGATGAAGCAGCGACTCAAGGAGAAGTCATTATTATGGGGGACTTCAACTACCCTGAAATACATTGGGGGACAGAAACATGTAGTTCAAGCAAAGGTAATAGGTTACTGACAACTATGAGAGACAATTACCTTTCACAACTGGTTCAGGACCCAACAAGAAGGGGGGCAGTGCTAGACCTAATATTAACCAACAGGCCAGACCGTATATCAAATATACGAGTTGGGGGTCACTTGGGTAATAGTGATCACAAAATAATACGTTTTCATGTAACCTTTAATAAGATGTGTAGTAGAGGGGTTATAAGGACACTAAACTTCAGGAAAGCAAATTTCCAACGGTTGAGAGATGATCTTAGTGCAATAAACTGGGACGATATCCTGAGACATAAAGCTACACAAAGCAAATGGGAGACATTTATTAGCATCCTGAATAGGACCTGTGTACAATATATACCCTATGGGAATAAACATGCTAGAAATAGGAGGAAACCACTATGGCTAAATAGAGCTGTAAGGGGTGCAATAAGTGACAAAAAGAAAGCATTTAGAGAACTAAAGCAAGTAGGTAGTGATGAGGCATTAAATAAATACAGAAAATTACATCAATTCTGTAAAAACCAAATCAAGGCAGCAAAGATTGAGACAGAGAGACTCATTGCCAGAGAAAGTAAAAATAACCCCAAAATATTATTTAACCCCAGAACACATGACCATAAAAATCTACTTTTTCACATACCTGGGGCCTTTTAGGCCCGTGTGCAAATAACATGGAATAACTCAAACAAAAATGACAAACAACTATATACCTGAGGAATACCTAGAGTTTCAAAATTCTAACTAAAGTAATCTTGCAGAAAATAGAAAACAATTAACAGGGCGGGCCTGCGAGGCCCCAGGTATGCGTTCTAGGGTTAACTACATAAATAGTAAAAAATTAAAAAATGATAGTGTTGGCCCCCTTAAAAATAGTCTGGGTGAAATGGTGGATGAGGATGAGGAAAAAGCCAATATGCTAAATGATTTTTTTTCAACCGTATTTACACAAGAAAATCGCATGACGGAAAACATGATCAGTGATGACAAAAATTCTCCATTAAATGTCACTTGCTTCACCCAGCAGAAAGTGCAGCGGCGTCTAAAAATCACTAAAGGTGACAAATCCCCGGGCCCGGATGGGATACACCCGCGAGTACTGCAGGAATTAAGGAACGTCATAGATAGACCATTATTTTTAATCTTTAAAGATTCCATCTGATCAGCTTTTATGAGGAGGCAAGTTCGGGACTGGACCAATGAAATGCAGTGGATGTTGTGTATATGGACTTTCCAAAAGCTTTTGATACGGTTCCACACAAAAGGTTGATACATAAAATGAGAACAATGGGGATAGGGGAAAATATATGTATGTGGGTTAAGAACTGGTTCAGTGATAGGAAACAAAGGGTGATTATTAATGGAACACACTCAGACTGGGTCTCAGGTAACAGTGGGGTACTGCAGGGGTCAGTATTGGGCCCCCTTCTTTTTAACATATTTGTTAATGACCTTGTAGGGGGCATACAGAGTAATATTTCAATATTTGCAGATGACACTAAACTCTGCAGTGTAATCAATACAGAGGAGGACAATTTTATATTACAGGAGGATCTATGTAAACTAGAAGCTTGGGCTGATAAATGGCAAATGAGCTTTAATGGGGATAAATGTAAAGTAATGCACTTGGGCAGAGGAAATAAAATGTATAATTATATGCTTAATTGTAAAACACTGGGCAAAACTGTCACTGAAAAAGACCTGGGTGTATTGGTGGATGACAAGCTCACGTTTGGTGGCCAGTGTCAGGCAGCTGCTGCAAAGGCAAATAAAATAATGGGATGCATTAAAAGAGGCATAGATGCTCACGAGGAGAAGATAATTTTACCTCTATACAAGTCACTAGTGCGACCACATTTAGAATACTGTGTACAGTTCTGGTCTCCGGTGTATAAGAAAGACATAGCTGAACTAGAGCGGGTGCAGAGAAGAGCGACCAAGGTTATTAGAGGACTGGGGGGTCTGCAATACCAAGACAGGTTATTAGAGGACTGGGGGGTCTGCAATACCAAGACAGGTTATTAGAGGACTGGGGGGTCTGCAATACCAAGACAGGTTATTAGAGGACTGAGGGGGTCTGCAATACCAAGACAGGTTATTAGAGGAGTGGGGGGTCTGCAATACCAAGACAGGTTATTAGGGGACTGGGGGGTCTGCAATACCAAGACAGGTTATTAGAGGACTGGGGGGTCTGCAATACCAAGACAGGTTATTAGAGGACTGGGGGGTCTGCAATACCAAGACAGGTTATTAGAGGACTGGGGGGTCGCGATATCAAGACAGGTTATTAGAGGACTGTGGGGTCTGCAATACCAAGACAGGTTATTAGAGGACTGGGGGATCTGCAATACCAAGACAGGTTATTAGAGGACTGGGGGATCTGCAATACCAAGACAGGGTATTAGAGGACTCGGGAGTCTGCAATACCAAGACAGGGTATTAGAGGACTCAGGGGTCTGCAATACCAAGACAGGTTATTAGAGGACTGGGGGGTCTGCAATACCAAGACAGGTTATTAGAGGACTGGGGGATCTGCAATACCAAGACAGATTATTAGAGGACTGTGGGGTCTGCAATACCAAGACAGGTTATTAGAGGACTGGGGGGTCTGCAGTACCAAGACAGGGTATTAGAGGACTCGGGGGTCTGCAATACGAAGACAGGTTATTAGAGGACTGTGGGGTCTGCAATACCAAGACTGGTTATTAGAGGACTGGGGGGTCTGCAATACCAAGACAGGTTATTAGAGGACTGGGGGGTCTGCAATACCAAGACAGGTTATTAGAGGACTGGGGGGTCTGCAATACCAAGACAGGTTATTAGAGGACTGGGGGGTCTGCAATACCAAGACAGGTTATTACACTTGGGGTTATTTACTGTGGAAAAATGAAGGCTTAGGGGTGATCTTATTACTATGTACAAGTATATGAGGGGACAGTACAGAGACCTTTCTACTGATCTTTTTACTTTGAGGCCTGAGACGGGGACAAGGGGGCATCTTCTACGTCTGGAGGAAAGAAGGTTTAATCATAATCACAGACGGGGATTCTTTACTGTAAGAGCAGTGAGACTATGGAGCTCTCTGCCGCATGATGTGTAATGAGTGATTCACTACTAACATTTAAGAAGGGCCTGGATGCCTTTCCTGAACAGTATAATATTACAGGTTATATATACTAGATTCCTTGATCCAGGGAACTAGTCTGATTGTCGTATGGAGTCAGGAAGGAATTTTTTTTCCCAATGTGGAGCTTAGTGTTTGCCACATGTTTTTTTTTGCCTCCCTCTGGATCAATATGTTAGGCTATGGGGTGAACTAGATGGACTTAGTATTCCTTCAACCTTAAATACTATGTTACTATGTTACCTCCTCCTCCTACTTCATCATCTCCTCCTCATACTTGAGTGTCTCCTCCACTTACTGCATCATCTCTTCCTCTAACTTCATTATCCCCTTTTCTTACTGCATCATCTCTTCCTCTAACTTCATTATCCCCTTTTCTTACTGCATGATCTCTTCCTTTTACTTGATCATCTCCTCCTCTTACTGCATCATCTTCTCTACTTACTGCATCATATTTTCATTCTACTTCATCACCACCTACTCCTACTGCATCATCTCCTTCTACTTTATCATCTCCTGCTCTTGCTGCTTATCTCTGGGACCCTCCCCCCTCTATATCTTGTGCTCTTCTTTCCTCCATATCTGGGCCCCTGTCTCCTCCATATTTTACTTTATCATCTCCTCCTCTTGCTGCAACATTTCCTCCTTTTATGTTATCATATCTTCCTACTGCATCATCTCCTCCTTTTACAGCATCATCTCTTCCTCCTACTTTATCATCTTCTCCTTTTACTGCATCTCTTCCACCTCCTGCTGCATCATCTCCTTCTACTAATGCATCGTCTACTCCTCCTCTTAGTGCATCATCCCCTTCTCCTCCTCTTACTGCATGTCAGGGTTTCCAACACAGGGAGAAGACACCGGGGAGATCACGTGATATCTCACCGTGCCGTCACGCTGTCAGTATTTCGTCTGGATTCGCGAGCACGCGATGCAGACTACTCGCTGCGTAGGTATCGGTAAGCGACCAGTTAGCGTATGGTGTTACACCTCTGGATTCCAAAAACTGGAATCCATGTTTAACGACCTCTGTACAGTCACTGTCAGCTTCACGATAGCCCAATTATTATTATTCTCTGCCACCACCGGCCGAGTTTGAAATATAATACATGCCTGGGCGGACGCCTGCGTTTTGGTAGCATATATGGCTTCAGGGAAGTGAACGATTACAAAACAAAAGAAACAGAACTATTAAATTTTATATTTAATCCAAAAGAGAGGCAGTGTTTAGGAAAAATATATACAAGGATGTTACAAAGGAGACATTAAAATTACATAAGCAGTTACATAAAATAAACAGGATAAAAAGGTGAAACTTACACTATAAGGTCCGCTGTGACAACTCAGTATAGTTGGAGGGGAGACGCTCTGTTTACTGTTATTGAACAGGGTCCTTCGCTATGATAGACATACACTCCAGGGGGAGACCCCCCTGTGATGACATCACAGGGGCTGGGCTTCACCCTTCAGATTTGTATTAAAAACCTGTTTTTTGGGATAACTCATCGCGCATTGAGCACAGAAGCCCAAAAGTGATATCATATTTTCTATTATGATTTTACCTTCATGTAGAGACCACACATCACATAGTTGCAGTCTGCAATTCTGGTGTTTTTGCGCTACAGCTCCTTGATTTTGCTTACAGCCCTGGAAAAGTACATATACATTCCTGGGCTGATTTGGTCACTAAACATACGGGTCCCGTTACTGTCAGACGTATATGTAGCACCCCGAGGACTCGGCTGCTACAGGGGTATTGCACCTCGATCCAGAGGTGTGGTATTCCACTCCCGGGTAAGGATGGAATGTGGAACTGGGCTCAGTTAGCTGCATGCACTACACTCACCCCATTTCCGGGGGACAGACCAACGGTACTCCCACCAGATAGATGTGCAGGTACGACAGCTTCTGTCCCTGGCTGGAGTGGGAGGGGGGAGGAACATCCCAGTGGTGTAGGAGCAGACAGGGGAGGGACTCTGGGCATAGGTAGGAGCCCATTGGGTGAGGGTCACCTGGGCTCGGGTGTCTGAAGGGAGTATATAAGGTGGGCACCATCTTAGATCAGGGTCTGTCTGTTCAGAGAGGAGCTCAGCCAGAGAGGGCTGACAGGGAGCTGTGGCTCAGTCTGGGCCCAGCTCCAGAGCCAGGCCTGGAGTGGAGGCCTGAAGCAGAGAAAGAGAGAGAAGTAAGAGGAAGAAGGAACAGAAACACCAGGAAAGGCCCAGAGACGCAGGAAAAGAGGGAACCCTAACATCCCACGGAATAACGGGTGAAGGGTTGGCAGAACAGGGTGCTGGATCCCAAACTGGTGGAGGCCAATTATCCTTAGCCAGGAACCGGAGGTCGTGGACAAGTTTTGGCGCGACCCCTCGCCATATCTACCAGGAAGGCATACCATATAGGGTCAGGGAAACCGGGAAAGGTTTCACCACCAGAAGGCCCGAGGGAGCTGGACAAAGGTGGATCCCTGGTGGGGACGGCCAGTAGGAAGGAAGAGAGGGGAGCTCAGGACCACGCTCTGGAACTGCCTGGGAGTTGGCCGAGTCCCGCACCTGGTGGACGCAGCACGGCTCGGGTGGTCCTAACTGTGCACAAGGGACCTGATAAAGAACTGTGAGTAAAGCTGTGAAAACTGCAATTGCAAGTCTCAGTGATTCCTTGTCGCACCGGTACCATCAGTGCTGGGACATACACACCATCTCTCCCAACATCATTCTCATCCTCTGCCCTGAGGCTATACCCCTCCCGTTGGGGGTTATACCATCCACGCTGCACATCCGTACCACCGGCCTCAGCGGACTGCCCTGCAGCGGCGGCTTCATAGCCGCAATCAACGGGTGGCGTAGTCGGACACTAATACCATCATACCAATAACGCCACTTAGTTTGACACCCTGGGCACGGACCGGGTCACCGCCACGAGGACTACTACCCCTATCGGATCCGGCTCCGGGTATTCCCCGCGTGCGCAACGCTACACAACATGGCCCAGGGGGCGCGTCATATAGAACTCACAATACTTCATATTTAATTTCGGAGTCAACCTGGCTATGGCTGGTGGCCGGGAATTGTTTGTGAGTGCCTTTGAACTTAACAAACCATTTCCTCTTTCATCCAAACTCTGGCCTGGGAGAAGGTGTCAATCTATCTCAGGTCTGTGTTAAGAGGAAATACATTTGAATTTTAGCTTGTAACACTTCATGCCTGGCATGTTTGTGTAAGTCCTCCCTCATGACTGTGGTAATTGGGGCTTTTGTGCTGAGCAGAAGGGGAATAACGGAGCGGGGTGAACATCTATGTCAGGCAAATATGGACGAACATTTTCCTGACATTAATATTTCCCTGACATCATCTCCTTATTCTGCTGCATCATTCCCTTCTCCTACTGCATCAGCTCCTCCTACTTTATCATCTCCTCCTCTTAGTGCATCAGCTCCTTCTTCTTTTCTTACTGAATAATCTTCTCTTCCTCATACTGCATGATCCCCTCATCCTCCTGCATCATCTACTCCTCTTAGTGCATCATCTCACCATCTTCCTGCATCATACACTTTACTGCATAATCCAAATTATGAAAGAGCTTTCCATAAAGCAATTGTACAAGTAAATGTAAGACTCTTGTCCATTTTTGCTTACCCCACGGTTGAATTTACAGATAAGGTGTTAAATACTGTTGTATAATATCCTCCATGCTATTGCTTTATTGTCAGTGTTTCATCTTGCCCCAGAGATGGCTTCATTGTCACACAGCTCAGTATTGCTGTAAAATATTAATCCTCCATGAGGCTGCTGCTTATAGTAAGATATTATCTCACCCCAGTGCTGGATCCACAGCAACACAGCTAATTGCTGCTGTATAATGTTCTCTATGGTGCTACTTTCTAGTACGAGTACTCATGGTAGTGCTCAATTAACAGATAATAAAGTCAGTTCTGTAGTTTATTATCTAGGTGTCACAGTTTCAGCACTTACTGTGGCCTAGGGATGCTGTGAGTGACTGCTCAGCCACTCTACGGGATCTGGCATGTGCTGGACTGTCAGTGTTGTGAGTGACAGTCCAGTCATCCAATCTGATGCTGAGGTGTGCTGGCTTGCCATTATTTTGATTGACAGCCCTACTGCACAATCTGGCCTAGCCTGCGGGCATTTCCTCAGTTGCCTTCTGTCCTTAGTGATTTCCTAGCTATTTAGCTGGCTATCTGTGAGCAGTCCAGTGTCAGATGTAGCTTAGCTTAGTTTGGTGTGTGCTTAGCACTGTGTCTCCTATTGTCTAATTCTCTGATCTTGTTTCCGGACCTAGGATTTGTAGTGACCATTCGTGTGGATTATCCCTTCTGCTCTTGACGCTTTCTGACTTCAGGTACCTGACCCAGGACTTGGCTTCTGACTATCTGTTTTTCTTACTCCCTTGTCTTGACGTCCCCTCGTGGCATTTGACCCTGGAATGTCACATGACCACTAGTGATGAGCAAGCATACTCACAAGTACTCGCCCGAGCATCTCAGTACTCGAGATGCTCGGAGCTCGCCGAGTACCTGCGAGCTGCTCGGGCGGATGCTCGGGTCCCCTCCCTGCATGTTTGGCGCTCTTTAGAGCGCCAATCAACATGCAGGGATTGCCTGCCACTCATTGTAATGCCGCAGCCATGGTGGTTGTGGCATTACAGTGATTGGCTGGCCGCACAGCGTCATCAGGTCTATATCAGACCTGGCACCGCCATGCTCGTCACAGTCACTCCGGAATCAGGCAGAGTAGGGAGAGCTGCTGCTGCGTCAGGGAGAGATTTGCTTGTGTATTAGGTAGTGTAGGGAGAAAAAACGGACATTACACATGTCCATCTTAACAAACAGTCCTTTTGAGGACTAACTAATCCATCTGCTGAGATATCAGGCAGGCAGTGTATATAGCAGACTGCAGTGCATATAGCACAAGAGGCTCCATTCCAGTTCTGCCTTCTGCTGCTGTTATATTTCTAGAAATCGGCCCAGGTCTCAGGGGCCAGGAATACTTTTTTTTGGATCTTTATCCTCATTATTTGCTTAAAAAGCAATCCAGAGAACACCGTTTTTCTGCGCCATTTGCTTGTTGGCGCTGCAGAATACAGCCAGGTCCTTTCCATATTACAGCGCTAGAAATCCAGCTATTTCAAACTCTGTTTTCTCCATCACACGGATCACATATACGTATTCAGAAAATACTGCCATTTCTGTTCTCCATTCCAATTTTTTTTCACTGTGTCAGCGAAGATTTTGACAGCAGTTTGCTGTTCAAACTACTTACCTACAGGCCAGGTATTTAAAACTCTGTTTTCTCCATCACACGGATCATATATAAGTTCGCTCCAAACTCTGTCATTTGTAGTGAGCGTGGAAGACACTGTCCTCCATTTAAAATGGGCAAGGCACATGGCAAGGGACGGGGAACTGGACGTGATGGTGATGGTGCATGCAGAGGCCGAGGACAAGGCCGTGGGCAAGCTGAAATTGTGCCACAACAAACACTCACATCTTCTCGCCCGACCTTCTTGTCCCAATTCCTAGGGGACCACAGCACACCACTATTGAACCCAGAGCAGTGTCAAAAGGTTGTTGGTTGGATAGCGGATAATGCTTCCAGTCATTTAGCCACCACCACCACCACCCTGTCTTCCACACGGTCGTCTCAGTAGCCGTGAGTCTGGACCGCATATTCCTCACCCTGATCCTCCTTCCTCCCACCATGCCAAGTGCCCAGAGGCAACTGATCCCACACTTTGACACTCTGAAGAGCTGTTCACTTTTCCATTTATACATTCGGGCCTCTCGCCCGGTCCACTTGAAGCAGAGCAAGAGGAGATCGCATGCAGCGATGCCCAAATATTTGAGCAGCCACAGTCACACAAAGGGGAAAGTGTCACAAGAGGTGGACGATGATGAGACACAATTGCCAGAAAGTCAGGAGGAGGACCAGGGTGTGGAAGTGGAAGACGAGGTGGTGGATGATATAGTAACTGACCCAACCTGGCAGGAGGACATGCAGAGCGAGGACAGCAGCACACAGCGGGAGGGAGGCAGAGCACCCCAACAGGCAGGAAGAAGCAGTGTGGTGGCCGCAGACAGAAGGCAGAAAACCATTTCCCGTAACACCAACACGAAGGAAGTTGCCAGTTCAACTGTTAGGTTTTCCTGAGTCTGGTTGTTTTTTAAAGACTCTGCCGATAACCCCAAAAAGACCATTTACACCTGCCAGGCCAGCATCAGCAGGGGTGGCAAAACGACCAGCCTGACCACCACCAGCATGATCAGGCACATGGCAGAAAAGCACCCGAATTTGTGGGCCGAACCCCAGGGTCCAGGAACAGTGTCTGCGGGTGGCACCATTGCTTCTTCCGCTGTTGTGCATGCAAGCCAATCCCCTGTCCATGGTGCATGCGAAGATGCCTCCTGCCCTGCACTTGTCATTGCACACTCTCAAGTAGCAGCATCAGGAAGCACGTCCATGTCCTTGTCCCAGCGCAGCGTTCAGTTGTCCATACCCCAGTCCTTGGAACGCAAGCGCAAATATGCAGCCAACGCTCTACGGGCCACACTACTAAATTCTCACATTTCACGACTGCTTGCGCTCGAAATGTTGCCTTTTAGGTTCAGCGGTTTCTCAAATCCTACCCGGAGCAACCGGATCTCCTTGATAAAGTACGCCGCCTGTGTGCCCATTTTAGAAAGTCACCTACAGCTTCAGCCGCCCTTGCAGTGTTTCAGCAGCTTTTGCAGCTTCTGGCTCACAGACTGGTGTGTGATGTCCCCATGCGTTGGAACTCTACACTGCAGATGTTGGGAAGGATTTGTGAGCAGAAGAGGGCAGTTGTTGAGCACAAGCATCAACAAGGCCATCGGTATTCAGTTCAGACTCCACACATAAGACCTCAGGAGTGGACATGGATGTCAGACATATGTACCATCCTCCAAAACTTTGAGGACTCCATCAAGATGGTGAGCATCACCATCCCGCTTCTCTGTGTTCTGAAACGCTCTCTGCTCACAATCAAAGAGGATGCATTGCAGGCGGAGCACGATGACATGGAGCAAGGAACCATACAGGGTGATTACACACAGCCCAGCCTCATCTCATCCCAATGTGGATTAGGTGACAATGAGAAAGAGGAGGAGGAGAAAGGACAGAAGCTAGTTTCATGAGCTACTGACGGTACTACCTGCACAGCTGTCATACCGTCTGTTCAGCGTGGATGGCCAGAGGACAGAGAGGAGGAGGAGGAGAGCATGGTCAGTCATCCTCTTGGTGAGGACACGGAAGTCTTGCCTGTTAGTAGTCTGACACGCATGGCTGAGTTCATGTTACGCTGCCTTTCCCAAGACCCTCGCGTTCTCAAAATATTGGGTGACAGTCATTACTGGTTGTTGACACTTCTCGAGCCACGCTACAAGGAGAAGTTTATATCTTTTATTCCTGACTCTGACAGGTCTACAAAAATGGGGCTGTACCAGAAGGCCCTTGTTGCGGAACTATTAAAAAAAATTCCCATCTGAAAATGCTGGCGGCAGAGGGCACACTTCGTTGGACAACCAAGGAGTACAGGCGAGAAAGACACAACTTCAGTCCAGTCGAGGCAGGGGAACACTGTCAAAGTTCTGGGAGAGTTTTCTCAGCCCCTCCCATCGCACAGGCCCTGAGGCGTGGGGTACTCTCACAAGGAGTGCAAAGTTTGGGAAGATGCTGAGGGAGTACCTTGCCGACCGTACCAACGTCCTCCGTGATTCCTCTGTGCCTTATAATTATTGGATATCCAAGCTGGATACGTGGAATGAACTGGCTCTCTACGCCTTGGAGGTCCTGGCCTGCCCTGCCGCCAGCGTTTCATCAGAGCGGGTTTTTAGTGCCGCTGGTGGAATTATAACTGATAAGTGCATCCACCTGTCAACTGAAAATGCTGATAGGCTGACTCTTATAAAAATGAACAAGGGCTGGATTGGGCCAGACGTCTCAACACCACCGAATGATAGCAGCGTAACATAAACTCAAATCCAGTGTCTTTTCTTGGGAGGTGTATTCCCATGCACCTTTTCACACCCAGACATGGGAATACGCTTCCTGATTTTGGCTATTTGCTGTTGTCCTCCTCCTTCTCCTCATCCTCCACCACCATATCTCCAGGGTGACCGTGGTCCGTGATGCAACACCCACATAATTTTTTTAAAGGGTGTTTATGATGCCCGTAAAAAAATAAAATTTATACAGTATGTTCATGTATACAGTACAGACCAAAAGTTCGGACACACCTTCTCATTTAAAGATTTTTCTGTATTTTCATGACTATGAAAATTGTACATTCACACTGAAGGCATCAAAACTATGAATTACCACATGTGGAATTATATACTTAACAAAAAAGTGTGAAACAACTGAGAATATGTCTTATATTCTAGGGTCTTCACAGTAGCCACCTTTTGCTTTGATGACTGCTTTGCACACTCTTGGCATTCTCTTGATGAGCTTCAAGAGGTAGTCACCCGAAATGGTCTTCACTTCACAGGTGTGCCCTGTCAGGTTTAATAAGTGGTATTTCTTGCCTTATAAATGGGGTTGGGACCATCAGTTGTGTTGTGCAGAAGTCAGGTGGATACACAGCTGATAGTCCTACTGAATAGACTGTTAGAATTTGTATTATGGCAAGAAAAAAGCAGCTAAGTAAAGAAAAACGAGTGGCTATCATTAGTTTAAGAAATGAAGGTCAGTCAGCGCGAAAAATTGGGAAAACTTTGAAAGTGTCCCCAAGTGCAGTTGCAAAAACCATCAAGCGCTACAAAGAAACTGGCTCACATGAAGACCGCCCCAGGAAAGGAAGACCAAGAGTCACCTCTGCTTCTTAGGATAAGTTTATCCCAGTCACCAGCCTCAGAAATCGCAGGTTAACAGTAGTGTTGAGCCACCCCCGTAGTGTTCGAGTTCGGTTCGGTTCGTCGAACACTCGTGTGTTCGCCGAACTGTTCGTCGAACTGTTCGTCGAACACCTTCGAACACCGTTAAAACCAATGGCAGGCAAACAAAAACACATAGAAACACATAGAAAACACCTTCAAAGGTGTCCAAAAGCTGACAAACTGCTCAGAAGACACAACTAACACATGGAAAAGTGACAAGTACATATAGTCATGCGAAAAGAAAAGAGGTGGAGGAGTAAAAGGAGGGGGAGACACAGATATAGGCATGTCATGCCCTTCTAAAATCCAAAAAGTGAGAAGCCGACACGTTCAGTCCGCTCCTGCCCGTGCCACCTCCGTGTCGCCGGGTTTGTGCCAGAGCCGCGGTGAACCCTGACGGCCAGCCCCCCTCTCCCAATACTGGTGCCTGTCCACTGGTGGGTCGAGCGAGCCCCCCTGTGGTGGAGGCAGTTCTAAGCTTTTTAATTTAAATTGTCTCTCTAATTTGAATGAATACACTTTAAATCCATTTACAAGGATCTATTGGAGGGCAAGTCTCATGCCAGCAGCCGCGGTAATTCCAGCTCCAGTAGCGTCCACTAAAGCTGCTGCAGTTAAAAAGCTTTTATAAAGATCGAGCTCGGCTGTCCACCGCAAGGCATCCTACTGCCAGTCCCAGCCGCTATGCCTTGGGGTGCCTCCTGATGCTCTTCACTAAGTATCCCATGGTCCCGAAGCATTTCCTTTGAAAAAATTAAGTGTCTAAACTACAGGTGGTGTAGCTTGCTTAACAGCCGGGATAATCCGCTGACTAGCAGACACTGCTACTAGGCACAAAGTATTTCCTGGGCTAGATGCAGTTAAAAATTTGTAATTAGATACTCTCGTTGGATGCTGAGAAAGCATTCCATAGAGTCTCCTGGCACGCCATATATGATTCTCTTAAAAAGCTTGGGGTAGGGGTCTAGGGGACCCTTTTATAGCCAAAATCACGGCCCTGTATCGCAATACGTCACCTAGGCTGAAGATAAATGGAACTGTAGCACCCTGAGGGCTCGGTTGCTACAGACGTATTGCACCTCACCCAGAGCTGTGATATCTCACTCTCAGGTAAGGATGGAGTGTGGATCAGGACCCGACACCTGCATGCATTACACCACATTGCCGTGGGGCAGGGCGACCAATATGCCCCTGAGATGGGCACGACAGTCCCTGTCCCTGGCTGGAGTGGGGGGAGGGAACACTGAGGAAGGGGAACCCTGTAGTGCAGGAGCAGGGAGGAAGCAGTTCCTGGGTGCATTGAGAAGGGAGTATAAAAGGTGGGCACCATCTTAGTTCAGTGCAGAGAAGTCTGAGCAGAAGTGGCAGGGAGCAGGGGCTCTGCATGAGCTCTGCTCCGGAGGCGGGCCTAGTAACAGAGGCCTGGAAGAGGGAGAAGGAAGGAAGAGGAGCGGAGAAGGCTCCAGGAACGAGGAACGAAGGGATCTCAGGGGTGCAGACGGGCGAGTCGCCACCGCACGCCCGAATCCACCTGCGTGGAGGGGTCAGGCCAAAGGGGGAGACTGCTCCCCGAACTAGTGGAGGCAGGAAACGACCCTCAGCTAGAAACCGGAGGCTCTGACATTTTATGTGGCGCAGCCCCTCGCTACACCCGCTAGGAAGGCACCACATAGGGTCAGGGAAACTGGCGCCAAGTTTACCAAGAGGAGGCCCGAGGCAGCCGGACAGAAGTGTTGGTAAGAAAGGCCAGACAAAGGACACACAAAGGGGGTCCTGTGAAGCGCTCCAAAGTTATCTGGGAGTTGTCTGAGCCCCTCACCTGGTGAGCACAGTACGACGTGGGCAGCCGTTACCTGCAGACGTGGTCTGGATAATAAGAACTGTGAGTAAAGGCCCTGGACTGCATCACTGACTCCGTGTCGTTACTGCTGCTGCCCTGCACCATCACCCCCATCCTCCGCATACACTGCCCTGAGGCTATACTCCTCCCGTGGGGAGTTATGCTACGCTCTGCTGCACCCACAACACCAGCCTCAGTGGTCTGCCCTGCAGCGGCGGTTCACTCTGACCGCAATCCACGGGTGGCGTAGTCGGACATTTAAACATCAAAACCACATAAATAGTTCCGCCACTGGTTTGACCACCCTGAGCCACGGAACCGGGTCGCCGCCACGAAGACTACAACCACCAGCATCCACCAAAAAGGGTCCGGCTCCGGGTGTCCCAAGGCCCAGGGGGTGCATCAGAACATTTTCATCACCTTTCACAATCACCAATGGGACAAGGCAGGGATGTCCTCTGTCCCCTCTCTTATACATCCTAGTGATGGAGCACCTGCTCTCATCAATTCGCCATAACCCCAATATTAGGTGGATTGAGGTGGGAGGCACCGAGTACAAGTGCTCTCTATTTGCTGATGATGTCCTAGTATATATCACTCAATCACATATATCCATCCATGCTGTTATGGCTGAAATAGATCACTTTGTTACATGGTCAAATTTTAAAATCAATGCAGCGAAGTCTGAGGCCCTCGATGTCTCCCTCCCCAAATCCATATAGGATTCCATCCAGTCCAACTTTCCCTTTGCCTGGCCCTCACAGGGTATCAAATACTTAGGAATTCCTATTCATAGAGACCTCTCCCATCTATGTTATCTTAATTTTGGGCCCTTTATTGAACAACTCCATACAGACCATGGTTGGCAAGTTAGAACTGTAAGATTCACTACGTGAACCACTGGTGTTTTGTGGAAAAGCACATGTACACTGCGTTCCAAATTATTATACAAAAAGTGTTTAGGAGTGATAAGGGAAGAATTTGTTTGTTTGTCAGTTAAACTCATTGATGGTGATGTGTGTCAGGGCTCTTTATATCACTGTAAGCAATTGCAGACACCTGTGCTAATTAGTTTGGCAGGTGTGTCCAATGAAAGGCAAGACTACTTAAGAAGGCTGTCTCACATTATTAAGCAGCCTACATTTTCTGCCAAAATGGGAAAGAAAAAGGATGTGTCGTCTGCTGAGAAGCAACAAATTGTGGAGTGTTTAGGTCAAGGCATGACTACAATCAACATTGTGCGATGATCAGGATGAAGTGTCTTGGCAATCAAGAAGTATGTAGCTGATTCACAGTACACACGTGTGCGTGCTGATAAGGGCAAATTGAGGACTCTTTCCTACAGGCAATTACGTCAGGTTAAAAGAGCAGCGGCAAGAAAGCCTTGTCATAGCAGCAGACAAGTTTTTGAAGCTGCTGGTGCCTCCAACGTCCCCCGAACAACAAGATGCAGGGTCCTTCAGAGGTTTGCAGCTGTGCATACGCCATCCTGTCGACCTCCTCTATCCACTTCACACAAGCAGAAACGGCTCCAGTGGGCCAAACATTACATGAAGACTGATTTCAAAACTGTTTTGTTCACGGATGAGTGCTGTGCAACGCTCGATGGTCCAGATGGATGGAGTGGAGGATGGCTGGTTGATGGACACCCCACGCAAACACGGCTACAGCGCCAACAAGGAGGAGGTGGAGTAATGTTTTGGGCTGGAATCATGGGGAGAGAGATAGGATCCCTGAAGGCGCTAAAGATGAACTCCATAATGTATGTGGATTTTCTCAAACAGCACTTCCTGCCATGGTTCAAGAAGAAGAACCGTGTATTTCACAGCAAGATCATTTTTGTGCATGATAATGCACCATCTCATGCTGCACATAAAACATCTGCATCTCTGGCTGATATGGGCATAAAAGGGGACAAACTTATGGTGTGACCCCCATGCTCCCCTGACCTCTACCCCATTCAGAACCTTTGGAGCATCATTAAAAGGAGTGTCTATGATGGCGGGAGGCAGTTCACATCTAAGCAACAGCTCTGGGAGGGTATTCTGTCCTCATGCAAAACAATTGAAGCAGAAACCATCCAAAACCTGACAAATTCAATGGACGAGAGAGTTCAGAAGCTCCTTTCGAACAAGGGGTCCTATGTGAAAATGTAACATCACCTAGAATAAAGTTTTGAGTTGAAAACTGTTTGATTTCAGTTTCTAACAACCTGCTAATGCTTATAATTTCAAAAATGACCATTTTTTTGGTCTTTATTAAAATGAAAAGGTTGATCGAAAAGTTTGGGGGATCTAAGAGTGTGGCAACCCAGTAGTCATGATTACTTCGAATTCTGACAATATGAGGGTCATGCTGCAGGTAGTGCAGCAAGAAGGCACTCATGTGTGTTGCGCATCCAGGAGCACCAAGTCCCTGTTGTGTTGGTGGCGAGGTAACAATCATGCTTCCTTCCTCTGTCCTCTCCCCCCAACCTCGCACAACAGAAATGTGATCAAGGTCTCCCTCATCTGATGAGTCTTCCATCAGTTCGTCCTCCACTTCTTCCTGGGCTCCTGCACCTTCCTCACTAGTTTGGCTGCTACCATGCGCCCTGGTAAAACCATCTCCCCCACCCTCACATGCCTGCCGCCTTGGTGCTGCCGACCGTCTGGACCTTGCAGATGTTAGCCCTTCCGCATACAACTCCTCCTCCTCTACTTCCTCCACCTCCTCTTGTGCCACCACCTGACTCCGAATTCTGTTTAACATGTGCTCCAGCATGTAAATCACCGGAATAGTCATGCTGATAATGGCATCGTCAGCACTAAACATCTTCGTCGCCATTTCAAAACTGTGCAGAAGGGTGCATAGGTCCCTGATCTGAGACCACTCCTCCAGCGTGATTTGCCCCACCTCTGAATCTCGTTGGCCCAGGCTATACGTCAGAACGTATTGCACCAGGGCTTGTCGGTGCTGCCACAGTCGCTGCAACATGTGCAGAGTTGAATTCCACCGGGTAGGCACATCGCATTTTAGCCGGTGAAGTGGCAGGCCCAACGACTTCTGTAGAGATGTAAGTCGCTGAGCTGCGGGATGCGAACGGCGGAAGTGAGCACACAGCGACCGTGCCCTCTGCAGAAGGCCATCTAGTCTGGGATAGTGGGCTAAAAATTGCTGGACAACCAGGTTCAACACGTGAGCCATACAAGGCACGTGTGTGACATTGCCCCGGCGAAGGGCCGCACCCAGGTTTGCAGCATTGTCGCACACGGCCTTCCCTGGTTTCAGGTCCAGTGGAGACAACCATTCATGAAATTGGTTCTCCAGAGCTGACCACAACTCCTCAGCTGTGTGACTCACATTTCCCAGACATTTCAAAGTAAAAACCGCCTGATGACGTTGAGCCCTACTGCCAGCATAGTAAGGAGGTGTGCAGGATCCCTTCTGCGCAGTTAGAAAGCTTGTGGCATGACCAGACAGGCTTTGGGTGCAGGTGGAAGACCGAGAGGAGGTTGAGGAGGCAGAAGCAGTGGAGGAACTTTGACATAAAGAGGATTGACGTACAACTCGTGGGGACGGCAAGACTTGGACAGCAGCCCCTTGTCCTGCTGTCACCATAGTTACCCAGTGCCCAGTCAGCGACATGTAACGCCCCTGTCCATGCCTACTCGTCCAAGTGTCTGTGGTGAAATGGACCCTGTCACACACAGAGTTTCTCAAAGAAGCGGTGATGTTGTGTGCGACATGCTGGTGGAGCGCAGGCACATCTTTCTTTGAGAAGTAGTGCCGACTGGGCATCTGGTACTGGGGCACTGCGACGGACATAAGGTCTCGAAAATCCTCTGTGTCCACCAGGCGGAAAGGCAGCATTTCTGTAGCCAAGAGCTTGCAGATGGTGAAATTCAACCTCTTAGCTTTCTCATGGCTAGGAGGAAATGGTCTTTTACTTGTCCACATCTGAGGGACCGAGGGCTGGCTATTGTGCTTAGACGGGGTTGATAAGGGTGTCCCCGGCAAACTGCCGGTCTGTGAGGAAGATGCAGGCGGACATGTTAGGTTGCCTTGATCCAAAGGTGGTGCTATCGATGTCGGACAGCGCTCAACACCAGCTGGTGTTACCACCTCCAAAGAAAATGATGACCTGTCAATCACGCTGGCTGTTGCGGGTAAAGAGGTGGCAGGTCTGCGCCCCAAAACAGGTGTGACTGCTGTCCCCCCAGTCACAGAGGATGAAGAGGCCGCGGATGCACAAGATATGGCAGACGGTGGTTGGCCCGGCCGGCTAGGCCGCATTGTAGCACACTGAGCTTCCCACTGCAACTTATGCTTCATGTCCATGTGCCGGTTCATGCATGAAGTACTCAAACTATGTATTTTTTGGCCTCTACTTAGCTTTTGCTGACAAATATTACAGATAACACGAGTTGGGTCATCTTTATCGATCTGAAAAAATGCCCAGGCTATGCAAGGCTTAGCACCCATGCGACCTGAAGAGCCACCACGACTGGTGGTGAGAGGCAGAGTTGTGTTTGAGGATGCAGTTGTTGACGTGCTTCCAGTACTACGTCTCTGTCCAGGAAGGCGCAACCTGACCTCGTCGTCACTAGCATCTTCCTCCACCTCCTCTGCTGACCTCATCTCTTGGCTGACTGTGGGTTGACAGTAAGTGGGATCTCCAACCTCATCATCATCACCCTGTGCGTTATCACACCCGTCGTCCTCAGAGCCAACCTGTTCCTGCCCTGACAAAAAACTAAAGTTGTCGCTCCAATCAGGTATTTGAGTCTTATCATCGTCTTCCTCATTGTCTCCACCAACAGGAGTTACAGTTTGGGAATGAGGGTCTACATTATGGTCAGAACCTTCTGCGTCTGGTCCTGGATCCGACTCATAAAGATTCTGGGCATCAGTGCAGATCATTTCCTCGTCTGGATTCACAGAAGCGCTGGAGTCGACCTCTGATTCCCAGGCTATAGTATGAGTAAACAGCTCTGCAGACTCAACCATCTGTTCTACCTCATACTCAGACGGGCAGCTGGAGATTTGGGAGCTGTGAGGAAGCAAGTGCGATTGGGGTGACACCTTTGAGGACTGGAGTATTTGTGATGTTGAAGTTGATGTGGAGGAGAGCCCACTTAAAGGAGCACTTGATATCCGTTGAAGCACCTGCTGTTTTTGTGCCTCATCTGGAATTTGTAGCGATTGGTGTGGCCGTAAGAAAGGGATCTTATCACATTGTCCGCTAAAAGAAGTAGACATTTTAGTTTGGCTGGAAGATGGTCTTTCTTCTGCAGATGTTACTGTTGCTTTAACACCTACCCCACGGACACAACCTTTTTTCCCCTTCCCAACACGCCTATTCCCCTTTCCACCAGCAGCAGGCCTTTTTCCACTCATTTTGGTGGTTAACTAATTCACAACTCTGGAGTTGTTTGCACAAAAAAACAATGGATGGGAACCGAGCAGAGCTGAGTGGCCAAACTGTGGTATTAGGCCAAAACTATTGGCTGGGTTAGATGCAGAAAAAAATTATTTTTAATTTGCAACCTGCTGGAGGTCAGTATAGATGGACTAATAGACCAAGTCCCACACACTGCTAGAAGCCCAAATATTTTTTCAGAGGTAGATGCAGAAAAAAATTATATTCAGTTTGCAACCTGATGGAGGTCAGTATAGATGGACTAATAGAATGATGCTATGCCCAAAAGATTTTACTTCACTAGGTGCAGTAAAAAAATTGGTATTCTATACACAGGTGGTATATCTTGCAACACAGATAGGCTACTCCACTGACTAACACACTCTGCAATAGGCCAAAAAGGATTAGCTTTGCTAGATTCAGCCAAATGCTGTGAAAAAAACTTGCACAGCACTGGCACAGACCTGCCTGGCAAAAACTGATAGGAACTGATGTAACCTAGTCCTGAAAAGGACTCCAATTACAATTAGTCTTTACTCCCACAATCTATCTATTTATGAGCACAGACCTGCCTGATAAAAGTCGTAGGAAATGCTGTAACCTAGTCCTTAAAAGGACTGCAATCACAACTATTCCCTACTCCCAAGCTATCTGTAGATTTGTGCGAAAATTGGCTTGAAATTAACAAGGTATAGCGCACACAGCAACAGCGGTGCCGTCTAACACGCAGCTGCAGCAGTGAGAAAATGGTGGCGACGGGGAAAATGGCTTGGTCTTATAGGGCAAGGACATGTGACATACACTGCCAATCACACATGCCCTTGCTTGTGTGAAAAAAAGCACTTCGCTCCGTGTGTGCGCTGCTGATAGGCTGACAGATTGCACCTCCCCACTGCAAATGCGGGAAAGAGAAAAAAAAATGGAGATCTTCATTGTTCCTGCAGAGATCCATCCCCTGCCCCTCCCCCCGCCCCGCTGTACACTCAAACTGCGTATTAACATTAATTTTCATCATTACTGAGAAAAAATCCAGTTATGATTTTGGTGCACGAACAGTTATCGAACATAACCTCGAACAGCCGAATTTTTCTCAAATTGTTCGTGTTCGCCGAACGGCTCGAACACCGCCCAAAACAGCTCGAATTTGAGATTGGTGAACAGTTCAAGTAGAACAACGCTCATCTCTAGTTAACAGCAGCTCAGATTAGAGACCAGGTCAATGCCACACAGAGTTCTAGCAGCAGACACATCTCTACAACTGTTAAGAGGAGACTTTGTGCAGCAGGCCTTCATGGTAAAATAGCTGCTAGGAAACCACTGCTAAGGACAGGCAACAAGCAGAAGAGACTTGTTTGGGCTAAAGAACACAAGGAATGGACATTAGACCAGTGGAAATCTGTGCTTTGGTCTGATGAGTCCAAATTTGAGATCTTTGGTTCCAACCACCGTGTCTTTGTGTGACGCAGAAAAGGTGAACGGATGGACTCTACATGCCTGGTTCCCACCGTGAAGCATGGAGGAGGAGGTGTGATGGTGTGGGGGGGCTTTGCTGGTGACACTGTTGGGGATTTATTCAAAATTGAAGGCATACTGAACCAGCATGGCTACCACAGCATCTTGCAGCGGCATGCTATTCCATCCGGTTTGCGTTTAGTTGGACCATCATTTATTTTTCAACAGGACAATGACCCCAAACACCTGCAGGCTGTGTAAGGGCTATTTGACCAAGAAGGAGAGTGATGGGGGGCTACGCCAGATGACCTGGCCTCCACAGTCACCAGACCTGAACCCAATCGAGATGGTTTGGGGTGAGCTGGACCGCAGAGTGAAGGCAAAAGGGCCAACAAGTGCTAAGCATCTCTGGGAACTCCTTCGAGATTGTTGGAAGACCATTTCCGGTGACTACCTCTTGAAGCTCATCAAGAGAATGCCAAGAGTGTGCAAAGCAGTCATCAAAGCAAAAGGTGGCTACTGTGAAGAACCTAGAATATAAGACATATTTTCAGTTGTTTCACACTTTTTTGTTAAGTATATAATTCCACATGTATTATTTCATAGTTTTGATGCCTTCAGTGTGAATGTACAATTTTCATAGTCATGAAAATACAGAAAAATCTTTAAATGAGAAGGTGTGTCCAAACTTTTGGTCTGTACTGTACCCCCCGGGGGTAAATGTTTGTCAGCCCATACACTTAGTGCATGGGCATTACAAGTATAGGAGGCCCGCTCCTTACTAATGAGAACATTTTTTTTATGAGGCCCTCCTCCACGTCTCTTCCAAGGGGCATTGAAGTGCCTCCAAATTTTTGGCAACCCTTTCATTCACTGCATAGGCCAACACTATGGGAGACTCACTTCCTAATAACGGGAACATTGTTTTCAGGAGGCCCTCTGACCTCCATGTCTCTTCCAAGGGGCATTGAAGTGCCTCCAAATTTTTGGCAACCCTTGCATTCACTGTATAGGCAAACACAATGGGAGACCCACTTCCTAATAATGGGAACATTGTTTTCAGGAGGCCCTCCTCTAAGTCTCTTCAAAGGGGCATTGAAGTGCCTCCAAATTTTTGGCAACCCTTTCATTCACTGCATAGGCCAGCACTATGGGAGACCCACTTCCTAATAATGGGAACATTGTTTTGAGGAGGCCCTTTGACCTTCATGTGTTTTCCATGGGGCATTGAAATGCCTCCAAATTATTGGCAATCCTTGCATTCACTGCATAGGTCAACACTATGGGAGACCCACTTCCTAATAATGGGAACATTGTTTTGAGGAGGCCCTCTGACCTCCATGTCTCTTCCAAGGGGCATTGAAGAGCCTCCAAATTTTTGGCAACCCTTGCATTCACTGTATAGGCAAACACAATGGGAGACCCACTTCCTAATAATGGGAACATTGTTTTCAGGAGGCCCTCCTCTAAGTCTCTTCAAAGGGGTATTGGGGTGCATCCAAATTTTCAAAGTGGTATTGGGGTGCGTCCAAATTTTGGGCAGCCCTGGCACTCACTGCATATGCAATAACAGTATAGGAGGTCCACTCTTTAGTAATGGAAACAATAAAGCATAGCCGGCTGATGGCTCTTTAAGAATAGTGAGGGCCGACTGCTGGTCCTTTAAGAATAGTAAAGGCTGCCTGATTGCCCTATAAAAACAGGCTTTGTGACTTTCAGAGTCCCTCCTTCATAAATGAAACACGATGTGTCTGATGATATCTCACACAGCACATGGCCAGATAAGGTTGTAAAATGTTAAAATGACATTTCCCGGTGAATGCATTTGTCACGGTTGAAAGCAATACAAAAGTGCAAAAATGCATCAAAAACGCTACGTGTGAACATAGCCCAAGGAGTGGAGGAGCATTTTTGTTTTTGGTTATTTATTTTGCCTTATATACAAGTCATTACCCTGGAAAGGATGTTCCTTAACATATTTTTCAGGAAAATCCATTTTGGATTCGTTTTTGTATGTTTTATTGTGAATCCGTAAAAGTGGCGTAATACTATGACAATGTTGTTGACAGCAGTGACCTGGGGGTCAGAAATGCTTCCAGGGGTCTTCCCCATGCTGTTCCCATGTCATTTGAGCACTGTTCCCAGCGATTTGGGCAATTTTCAGGCCCTCTGCAGACCGACGGGGGGAGCCGTCTGAAAAATGCTGGAGTTTCCCATAGACTTACATTGGGCTCGTTGCTCGGGTCGAGCACTCGAGTATTCCAATCTGCTGGACCCGAGCATCGAGCACCCGAGCATCTTCGTGCTCGCTCATCACTAATGTCCACGCCTTTGTCCTGCATCACTAGGCAGCATGAATCACATACTGACTCTAATTCCAGCCAGGTACGTTTTACTCTGAGATCCTGTGGCATTTAAGTGTCAACTTACAAATAAAAGCTGGACATGGACCATGTGGTTCAGTGACAAGTTCAAGAAGGTGGTCACTAGTGGATTCTCTCTACCCCACTGCCCTTGAGTGACAAGGTCTCTCATTGCATTTGTGTATTGGGGGGACCAGGACAGAGAGAAACTGCCGACCTCTTGGACGAGTCAACCAAGTGGCATGATCCCCTGCCCGCTAGTAAATGTATGTTTTCTTAGGAATGCCACAGTATTTCAGAGTAAAACATACCTGACTGAAATGATGGAGGCCGACTCTGGTTCATGCTATCCGTAGTTTGTGTACCATGAATCAGCTGTAATGTTTTTATCAATGAAATGACAGATGTTTTATGAGTGGCAAAATCAAAAAATGAACACAGCTGTGAGCTCAGAAACAAGCTGGAGGAGCACAGAGGATACTGAGAGTGAAGATGGCGAGATTCATGACGCCTCATCCCCGTCCATCACACATCTGATTGCCACATTTCTACTGTTGGAACTGTTCCTTCATTTCAGTGGTCAAGACTGACAACGAGGAGCGGAGTGGTGACATCAGTGCTCTCACTGCCCTGCTCACACCGAAGAACGGAGTGGTGACATCAGGGCTCTCACTGCCCTGCTCACACCGAAGAACGGAGTGGTGACATCAGGGCTCTCACTGCCCTGCTCACACCGAGGAGCGGAGTGGTGACATCAGGGCTCTCACTGCCCTGCTCACACCGAGGAGCGGAGTGGTGACATCAGGGCTCTCACTGCCCTGCTCACACCGAGGAGCGGAGTGGTGACATCAGGGCTCTCACTGCCCTGCTCACACCGAAGAACGGAGTGGTGACATCAGGGCTCTCACTGCCCTGTTCACACCGAGGAATGGAGTGGTGACATCAGGGCTCTCACTGCCCTGCTCACACCGAGGAGCGGAGTGGTGACATCAGTGCTCTCACTGCCCTGCTCACACCGAGGAGCGGAGTGGTGACATCAGGGCTCTCACTGCCCTGCTCACACCGAGGAGCGGAGTGGTGACATCAGGGCTCTCACTGCCCTGCTCACACCGAGGAGCGGAGTGGTGACATCAGGGCTCTCACTGCCCTGCTCACACCGAGGAACGGAGTGGTGACATCAGGGCTCTCACTGCCCTGCTCACACTTAACATATTACAGATATACCATGCATCATACATAACCTATACACATTGTTAAAGAAATGGTTCAGCTCTAGGCATTACCTTTAAGGAAATTATTTTATTATACTTCTCTTAGTACAGCTCATCTTGTTTTTCTAAAAGATTGCAAGAGTGACCTGTATACTTACTTACAAGTTGGCTTGCAAACCTATAATTATCATGCTTGTCCAAATCTGTCCAGAAGTGACAAAGAACATCATCTCTATTCTCCACTCATCAATTCCAGGAAAAACTCCCTAAATGTCCCCAAGATTGGAATGTACCAAAAATAAGTGGTTAGCCAAGGATTGGCAATTTCCCCAAGATTCTATGTGTGTGAAAGGATGTATCCCGCACTATCACAGTGACCTGATAATAGTTACACAACTGACTCCTTTAACCCAAATGTCTGTCTAAATGTCTGACAAGTACCATATGTGGTTTACGCAAATTCACCTAATCCTACCCCCTGATACAAAGGTATAAAACCTCGGGGTTTCTAATAAGAAATCAGATCATTCTTTTGAGACAGTCTTTTGTGAGTTGTCTTATTTGAAGCCTCATTACTTGAGATCTCAAGACATCCTAATCTACCTGAGAGAAGTAAGATCCCCACCTTCTTCAACAACACATAAAACATATACTGTATATAAACTGATACAAATATAACATAAGATATAGAAAATATATATCATATGTAATATGCAACTTTTAAAACATTTATTTTTGATTAGAAGATATTTTCATGTTTAACAAGTAATTGATCATCCGTAGCGCATCGTGGTACAACCAACCTGAGAAAGGCTGTTATGACTATTCATCATCGACTCCCCGATACCACACATGTCCAAAGCCTGGTCCGATCTTACCTTCTAGAGATCCCAAGATCATCATGAATGCTGCCAGTCCCCTCATCATCTTCCTCCGCTGACCAGAGGTGGGGGTGAAGGAGACAAGGGGACGGTGAAGATTTAGAGGAAATGGATGAATGGAGATAAGGTAACTAACTGAGCAGTGGAGTTGAGTGAATTATGCAGATGAGAGGATCATAAAGATAAGTAGATGATGGGGATAAGAGTGGAGATTAATGGACGATGAAGATGAAGGTGAGTGAACTTGTTGACAGCTCTTCTCAAATGGCTCAGTTCTGCAACTAGAGATAAAGGAGACCGACTAAGGGAACAAAGTAAACCGCACGAGGCTCAAAGCACGAAACAGAAAATGATCTGACAGATTGAAGATCTTGGTACCAACTAGTGATGAGTGAACGCGCTCGCCACTACTCGGTACTCGCCCGAGCATGATGGTGCTTGACAAGCTCGGCGCTCGGCGAGTATTTCCGGGTTGCTAACTCGGGTCCCCTCCCTGCATGTTTGGCGTTCTTTAGAGAGCCAATGAACATGCAGGGATTGCCTGCCACTCACTGTAATGCAGTACCCATGTTGGTTTTGGCATTACAGTGATTGGATGGCCGCACAGCGTCATCAGGTGTATATCCGACCTGGCGCCGCCATGCTCGTCACAGTCACTCCGGATCAGACAGTGTAGGGAGAGGTGCTGCTGTGTCAGGGAAAGATTCGCTTGTGTATTAGGTAGTGTAGGGAGAAAAACCGTACATTACACATATCCATCTCAACAGATAGTCCTTCTGAGGACTAATCCATCTGCAGAGATATCAGGCAGGCAGTGTATATAGGCAGGCAGTGTATATAGGCAGGCAGGCAGGGTATATAGCAGACTGCAGTGCATACAGCACAAGAGGCTCCATTCCAGTTCTGCCTTCTGCTGCTGTTAGATATTTCTAGACATAGGCCCAGGTCTCAGGGGCCAGGAATACTTTTTTTTAGACCTTAATCCTCATTATTTGCTTAAAAAGCAATCCAGAGAACACCGTTTTTCTGCACCATTTGCTTGTTGGCGCTGCAGAATACAGCCAGGTCCTTTCCATATTACAGCGCTAGAAATCCAGCTATTTAAAACTGTGTTTTCTCCGTCACACGAATCACATATACGTATTCAGAAAATACTGCCATTTCTGGCCTGCATCAAAAAATTTCTTTCAGTGTGTCAGTGAAGCAATTCACAGCAGTTTGCTGTTCAAACTAGTTACCTACAGGCCAGGAATTTAAAACTCTGTTTTCTCCGTCACACGGATCACATATAAGTTCACTCCAAACTCAGTCATTTGTAGTGAGAGTGGAAGACACTGTCCTCCATTTAAAATGGGCAAGGCACGTGGCAAGGGACGGGGAACTGGACGTGATGGTAATGGTGCATGCAGAGGCCGAGGACAAGGCCGTGGGCAAGCTGAAATTGTGCCACAACAAACACCCACATCTTCTCGCTCGACCTTCCTGTCCCAATTCCTAGGGGACCACAGCACACCACTATTAAACCCAGAGCCATGTCAAAAGGTTGTTGGTTGGATAGCGGATAATGCTTCCAGTCACTTAGCCACCACCACCACCCTGTCTTCCACACGATCAAGTCTCAGTAGCCGTGAGTCTGGACCGCATATTCCTCACCCTGATCCTCCTTCCTCCCACCATGCTGAGTACCCAGAGACAACTGATCCCACTCTTGGACACTCTGAAGAGCTGTTCACTTTTCCATTTATAGATTCGGGCCTCTCGCCCGGTCCACTTGAAGCAGGACAAGAGGAGATCGGTGTAGCGATGCCCAAATATTTGAGCAGCCACGGTCACACAAAAGCGACGGTGGGAAAGTGTCACAAGAGGTGGGCGATGATAAGACACAATTGTCAGAAAGTCAGGAGGAGGACCAGGGTGTGGAAGTGGAAGACGAGGTGGTGGACGATATAGTAACTGACCCAACCTGGCAGGAGGACATGCAGAGCGAGGACAGCAGCACACAGCGGGAGGGAGGCAGAGCACCCCAACAGGCAGGAAGAAGCAGTGTGGTGGCCGTAGACAGAAGGCAGGCAACCGTTCCCGGTAACACCAACACAAGGGACGTTGCCACTACAACTGTTAGGTCTTCCCTAGTCTGGTTGTTTTTTAAAGACTCTGCCGATAACCCCAAAAAGGCCATTTGCACCACCTGCCAGGCCATCATCAGCAGGGGTGGCAAAACGACCAGCCTGACCACCACCAGCATGATCAGGCACATGGCAGCAAAGCACCCGACTTTATGGGCCGAACCCCAGGGTCCAGGAACAGTGTCTGCGGGTGGCAGCGTTCAGTTGTTCATACTCCATTCCTTGGAACACAAGCGCAAATATGCAGCCAACGCCCCACAGGCCACACTACTAAATTCTCACATTTCACGACTGCTTGTGCTCGAGATGTTGCCTTTTAGGCTCGTGGAGACGAAGCATTCCGCAACCTGATGGCGGCGGCCGGCCCTCGGTCCCCAGCCGCCACTATTTCTCCCGGTGTGCTGTCCCCGCATTACACAAGCACGTGTCCCAAAACATTAGCCGTGCTCTCAACAATGCAGTTACCGGTAAAGTCCACCTAACCACGGACACGTGGATAAGTGCTTGCGGGCAGGGACGGTACATCTCGCTGACGGCACACTGGGTTAACATAGTGGAAGCCGGGACCCAGTCGGACCTTGGGACGGAACACGTCCTCCCGACACCAAGGATTGTTGGCCCTAGGTCAATCAGGGTTGCGCCCACGGTCTACAGCTCCTGCACCTCATCCTCCTCCTCCTCTTCAGCCTCCATCTCCGAAATGACCACATCAGTCACAAGCTGGAAGCACTGCAGCACTGCCTCGGCCAAGCGGCAACAGGCTGTGCTGAAGCTAATATGCTTAGGTGAAAAACCGCACAACGCTGAAGAGTTGTGGACAGTTCTGAAAGAGCAGGTTGATCTGTGGCTCACACCGCTGAACCTACAGCCAGGCATGGTCGTGTGTGACAATGGCCGGAACCTGGTGGCGGCTCTGAGGCGAGGCAAGCTCACACACGTACCATGCCTGGCCCGTGTGCTTAACCTCGTGGTTCAGCGGTTTCTCAAATCCTACCCGGAGCTTCCGGATCTGCTTGTTAAAGTACGCCCATTTTAGAAAGTCAGCTACAGCTTCCGCCGCCCTTGCAGTGTTTCAGCAGCGTTTGCAGCTTCCAGCTCACAGACTGGTGTGTGATGTCCCCACGAGTTGGAACTCTACACTGCAGATGTTGGGAAGGATTTGTGAGCAGAAGAGGGCAGTTGTTGAGTACCAGCATCAACAAGGCCGTCAGTATTCAGTTCAGACTCCACACATAAGACCTCAGGAGTGGACATGGATGTCAGACATATGTACCATCCTCCAAAACTTTGAGGACTCCACCAAGATGGTGAGCGGCGATGACACCATAATTAGCGTCCCCATCCCACTTCTCTGTCTTCTGAAACACTTTCTGCTCACAATCAAAAAGGATGCATTGCAGGCGGAGCATGATGAGATGGAGTAAGGAACCATGCAGGGTGATTACACACAGTCAATCTTCATCTCATCCCAATGTGGATTGGGTGACAATGAGGAAGAGGAGGAGGAGGAGGAATGACAGGAGCTAGTTTCATGCACTATAGATGGTACTACCTGCACAGCTGTCATACCGTCTGTTCAGCGTGGATGGCCAGAGGACAGAGAGGAGGAGGAGGAGAGCATGGTCAGTCGTCCTCTTGGTGAGGACATGGAAGTCTTGCCTGTTAGCAGTCTGGCACGCATGGCTGAGATTATGTTACGCTGCCTTTCCCATGACCCTCGCATTCTCAAAATTTTGGGTGACAGACATTACTGGTTGTTGCCACTTCTAGACCCACGCTACAAGAAGAACTTTATATCTCTTATTCCTGAGGCGGACAGGTCTACAAAAATGGGGCTGTACCAGAAGGCCCTTGTTGCGGAACTATTAAAAAAATTCCCATCTGAAAACGCTGGCGGCAGAGGTCAGAGTTCTTTGGACAAACCAGGAGTATAGGCGAGAGAGACACAACTTCAATCCAGCAGAGGCAGGGGAACACTGTCAAAGTTCTGGGAGAGTTTTCTCAGCGCTTTCCATCACACAGGCCCTGAGGCGCGGGGTACTCTCACAAGGAGTGGAAAGTTTGGGAAGATGCTGAGGGAGTACCTTGCCGACCGTACCAACGTCCTGCATGATTCCTCTGTGCCTTATAATTATTGGTATCCAAGCTGGATACGTGGAATGAACTGGCTCTCTATGCCTTGGAGGTCCTGGCCTGCCCTGCCGCCAGCGTTTTATCAGAGCGGGTTTTTAGTGCCGCTGGTGGAATTATAACTGATAAGCGCATCCACCTGTCAACTGAAAATGCCGACAGGCTGACTCTTATAAAAATGAACAAGGGCTGGATTGGGCCAGACTTCTCAACACCACCGAATGATAGCAGTGTAACATAAACTCCAATCCAGTGTCTTTTCTTGGGAGGTGTATTCCCATGCCCCTTTTCACACCCAGACATGGGTATACGCTTCCTGATTTTGGCTATTTGCTTTTGTCCTCCTCCTTCCCCTCATCCTCCACCACCATATCACCAGGGTGACCGTGGTCCGTGATGCAAAACCCACATAATTTTTTTCAAGGGTGTTTATGATGCCCGTAAAAAAAAAAAAAATTATACAGTATGTTCATGTATACCCCCCAGGGGTAAATGTTTGTCAGCCTATACACTTAGTGCATGGGCATTACAAGTATAGGAGACTCGCTCCTTTCTAATGGGAACATTTTTTTATGAGGCCCTCCTCCACGTCTCTTGCAAGGGGCATTGGAGTGCCTCCCAATTTTTGGCAGCCATTGCTTCACTGCATAGGCAAACAGTATGAGAGACCCTCTCCTTTCTAATGGGAATTTGTCGTTACTGTGGCCCTGCTCTATGTGTCTTTAAATTGATAGTGGGTTTTTCCCAAATTTTGGCAGCCCTTGCAGTCACAGCATGGGCAATATCACTATAGGAGACCCACTCCTTATATAATGGGAACATTTTTTTTTACTGAGACCCTCCTCTGTCTCTTGAAAGGGGTATTGGGTTGCATCCGAATTTTTGGCAGCCGTTGCAATAACAGTATAGGAGACCCACTCGTTAATAATGGGAACAACAAGGCATAGCCGGCTGATGGCTCTCTAACAATAGCGAGGGCCGACTGCTGGCCCTTTAAGAATAGTAAGGGTTGCATGATGGCCCTATAAAAATAGGCTTTGTGACTTTCAGAATCCCTCCATCATAAATGAAACAGGATGTGTCTGATGATGTGTCATACACCACATGGCCAGATAAGGTTGTAAAATGTTAAAATGACATTTCCCGGTGAATGCATTTGTCTTAAAAAATAACGTTAAAAAGAACAGTAAGATATTTCTTTAGTATAAAAAAGAGAGTCGCCAATGTAACTCAATGTAATCACATTGTTCAGCTCCTGCACCTCCTCCTCCATCTCCGAAATGACTACATCAGTCACAAGCTGAAAGCAGTGCAGCACTGCCTTGGCCAAGCGGCAACAGGCTGTGCTGAAGATAACATGCTTAATGCTTAGGTGACAAACCGCCCAGCGCTGCAGAGTTGTTGAAAGCTGTAACACAGCAGCCTCATCTGTGGCTCTCACTGCTGAACATACAGCCAGGCATGGTCATGTGTGACAATGGGTGGAACCTGGTGACGGAGAAATGACAGCCGGGATAGATACGGTTTCCCTCTATGCCAGTCCTTTCACCGAGCAAAAGAATATGGCTGTGGTGAAATACCACTCCCACTGAGAAGCAGTTTCAAACTGAAAAACATTGAACCCACCAGAGGATTTTATTCTGAGGGCTCACCTTTTCCCCCGCTCAAGAGCCCCATAGCTGCTGCAAAGTTTGCGCTATCATGAACTCTCCTGATGGAGAAACCAGGGCCCACCGGAGGACTCTCTGGTGGGACCGTTCAACCCTGCCGAGAAGCAGTCCTGGCTAAGAAAAGTGTGTGGGAAGGTTCCCGGACACTCTATGGCTCCACACACTATGGCTTTTTTTACTGAGGTGCAAACCCATGCAAACACGGGGAGAACATACAAAATCCTTGCAGATGTTGTCCTTGCTTAAATTTGAACCCAGGATTCCAGAGCTGCAAGTCTTCAGTTCTAATCACTGATCCAATGTGCTGCCGTTCACCCTATGCTATATAACAGGCTGGAGAAATTTGCACCTACTGCCACTCTATCTTCAGCTACTTTGTGAGAAACTAATGTAGTTGGGCAGCCACTCAGTCTACCAAATAAAATTCCTGAGAAAGAAATTCGGGATGGCTTCGCTACTGTTATTGGGGGCAGTGCTAAAACCATGGCGTCGTACCATAGTTTACTGGAAATATTACAGGCTGGTAGGAGGCAAGCAAATTCCCACAGAAAAGTACCAGCAGTAATGTTCAAGGACCCGCGCTTGTAGAAGGTGAGATAATACCGGGAGTATGGACACCCAGCCAAGGCTTTCATGAGGTTGTGGACAGCTTCCTCCTCAATGAGCCTAAAAGGCCACATTTCAAGTGCAAGCAGCTTTAGAAGACTTCCTGGGAGAAATGAGAGCTGAAGTAGATACCGTTTCCCAAGTCCTTTCACCAAGCTAAAGAATATGGCTGCGGTGAAATACAACTCAGCAAAAAAAGCTGTGGACTGGCTCCGCACCGTCCCTGGCCACATTCACTTTTCCACGTGTTTGTGGTTAGGCTGTCCTTCCCAGTAAGTAAACTGGGGAGGGCACGGGTAATGTTGTAGGACCCATGCTTGTGGAAGGCGGAGACGACACCGGGACAAATAGTGACGGCTGGGTACCGAGTATGGATACCTGGTTGCCGCCATAAGGTTGTGGACAGCTTCCGCCTCCATGAGCCTAAAAGGCCACTTTTCAAGTGCAAGCAGCTGTCAAAAATTTGGGAGTATTGCAGCCTGTGAGTGGGTGGGTGGCTGCCTGCATACTTATGCTCGAATTCCAAGTAATGGGGTAGGGACAACTGAACGCTGCAGTGGGACAAGGACGTGGACGGTGATTGTTGCAAGTCTGCAACGACAGGTGCATGGCGGGAGGCATCTTAGCATGTGCCAAGGATCACTTATGATGGACACACTTTTAGGCAGTGACCTGGGAGTCAGAGATGCTTCCAGGGGTCTTCCCCATGCTGTTCCCATGTCATTTGAGCACTGTTCCCATTGATTTTGGCAATTTTTAGGCCCTCTGCAGACCGCCGAGGGGAGCCGCCTGAAAAATGCTCGAGTTTTCCATAGACTTACATTGGGCTCGTTACTCGGGTCGAGCACCTGAGTATTCCAATGTGCTCGACCCGAGCATTGAGTACCCGAGCATTTTAGTGCTCACCCATCACTACTGATCACCATTCATGGCAAGATTCTGTTGAGACAGTTGACTGCTGAGAACACGGATTGGAACACTCCACTACAGTCCCAGAAACCACAAAGGTGGGAAACATGGAAGACGTCTCCGAAGATCTTGGATCATCCCATCTCGTTCCTATCTGTTTCTGCCATACGGTCTCTTTCAGCCGCCACAAGAAGAGAAGTCCACATTCTCTCTGACGCATCTGCAAGGGTCACAGCTGCAGTAGCCTACCTGAAGACCTCGTGAATCTGTCCTGGACAGGACCAAACTAGCCTCAAGGCCTGCTCACACTGCACCAAGACTTGGTCTTTGTGCTGCTGCACTAGTGGTGTCGGTCACAGAAGTTGCTCCTGAGCTGCGGCACCACATCTCCACTGACTTACATCCAACTCACACAGAAACAGGACTCATGGTTGTACCCAGCCTTCGTGACAACACCTGGCCGTCACCCCCAAGTTTTGTTCTTGAGGACCCTTTTTCTGTCAATACTGGCAGCACACTTAAACTTGAGGAACTAGTCACTGACGGAAAGACCAGACCCGTCATCTCTACACCCAGCATACCTGTGACTCCAAAGTTGAAGCTGAGGCCTCATCTCTCTGGACGCTTCTTGAGCTGGTCACCAGTTGTGCAGGCTGATATTCACCTGACATATACCGCCAAGTGCTTCATGGGAGAAGGCATCACATGAAGGACATCGCTTCTGGACACAGCTTATGGCAGGGAACTTACCGTCATTCGTCATTGTTGGGTTTGTGGAAGTGTTTGCACCTTGCGGATCTCCCTATCTGAAGATGGGTTTCATTTGGACTCGGACTATCCGACTGTTGAGGACTTCAGGCCTCGAACTAAAAAATTGGACTACATCTATTGGACTACAACTGTTGTTGTTGTTATTGTTTGCATACCCGTATGTTTCTTTTGTTTTTGTCTTTCAGGTCTACTGTGACATCTCCAAAAGACACCACGTCAGGAATTCTTGAAATCGAAAGATTTGAGACAGGGAGTGTTCTGTCCCATGATCGGGGCATTTACCGACTATAATGACCTTTTTACAGTTGCTATGTACTGCTGTTTATTTGCATAGGTCATGTGCTCTCAGCCTATCTGAGGAAAGTTCCTTTTTACCAGCTGATGTTATGCATGTATTCACAAGATTCCTGTAAGAAAATAAACCCTCTTCTGGATTCTTCTCAATGTGTGTGCCTGCAGCTGAGTGAAGCTATCTGTGACCATCATCATTGTAAGTACAGGTGAAGAGACCCAGCATTTCTCAGAAACATATTTACAGCCACAAGCCATGGGGACAGAATAAGGAGAGATTTTCTTTCCAATTAATTAAGGCCTGGGAGGAGGTCGAAACGCGTCTTTGGCAGCCAGTGCCTGGGCCCAAACAGTTTCTAACCACAGATGTAGGAAGGCCCCTGAGTTTGGTGTGGGGGATTTTGTGTTGTTGTCCTAAAAAAAATCTACGCTTTAAGGTCACGTCTAGGAAGTTTGCACCTAAATTTATAGGTCCTTTTAAAATGATTACAATGTTAAATCCTGTGACGGTTAAGTTGCCACTTTCCATTGCCTGGAGAATCAAAAATTCTTTCCATTCTTCCCTTTTAAAAAACTTTGTCCTCAAGACATAACTGAGGTGGATTTGGAAGGGGATGGGGAGTATGAGGTAGAGCAAGTTCTTGGTTCCAGGCGCCGGCTGCAGTATCTCTAACAGTGGAAAGGTTATGGTCCTGAAGATAACTCCCTCGGACGTCTGCAGCAGCGCTGGTACCCATTACCGGGAACCACAGGTGGCGTCATGAGATAAAACCATTTATCATACCTTCAAGCAACACCCCTTTTAAGAGTGACCCCAGGGTACGGGCCCGGGAGCTGACCACCGTGACATCCCAAGAAGGTAAAGGCCTGGGTACCGAGTCCCCCATATCCCCCTGGGCGAGTCACATGCATGCCAGGATAGGGATTAGGGGTGCCATTCATACCAGGATAGGGATTAGGGGTGCCATGCATACCAGAATGGGGATTAGGGGTGCCATGCATACCAGGACACGGATGAGGGGTGCCATGCATACCAGGACAGGGATGAGGGGTGCCATGCATACCAGGACAGGGATGAGGGGTGCCATGCATACCAGGACAGGGATGAGCGGTGCCATGCATACCAGGACAGGGATGAGGGGTGCCATGCAAACCAGGACAGGGATGAGGGGTTCCATGCATACCAGGACAGGGATGAGCGGTGCCATGCATACCAGGACAGGGATGAGGGGTGCCATGCATACCAGGACAGGGATGAGCGGTGCCATGCATACCAGGACAGGGATGAGCGGTGCCATGCATACCAGGACAGGGATGAGGGGTTCCATGCATACCAGGACAGGGATGAGCAGTGCCATGCATACCAGGACAGGGATGAGGGGTGCCATGCAAACCAGGACAGGGATGAGGGGTTCCATGCATACCAGGACAGGGATGAGCGGTGCCATGCATACCAGGACAGGGATGAGGGGTGCCATGCATACCAGGACAGGGATGAGGGGTGCCATGCATACCAGGACAGGGATGAGCGGTGCCATGCATACCAGGACAAGGATGAGGGGTGCCATGCATACCAGGACGGGGATGAGGGGTGCCATGCATACCAGGACAGGGATGAGCGGTGCCATGCATACCAGGACAAGGATGAGGGGTGCCATGCATACCAGGACGGGGATGAGGGGTGCCATGCATACCAGGATGGAGGGGTGCCATGCATACCAGGATGGGGATGGGGACCACGTATAAAAGGAAGGGGGGGCATATATACCAGGATGGGGGATATTGTCAGAATTGGGGGACATTACCCTTATACCAGTGTCAGCAGAAGACCCCCTCCCCCTTAAAAGTGCATCATGAACACATTTTTTGCTTAATTTTTTTTTTATTTTCCTTCTCTAAAACCTAGGTGCGTCTTATAGTCTGAAAAATACGGTAAATAGACATATCATTCAAGTATAGGAGCGCAAAAACCAACCTCTGACATGATATGACCGGGATACAACGTCATCATGGAAAAAAACATATCCAGACATTGATACCAATTATATGAAAACCGTATCATAAATTGAACGGATATCAAAAGAAAAAAAAAGAAAAAAAGGAAGAAAAATATAGAGAAAAAGAAGGAATTAAGACAACTTCCTATAGTACCCTTTTAAAATAGGAGGATTCGGAGTATAGATGGTTAGAACAATAAGCTTTATTAATACAAAGTGACAAAATCTAAAATAACAGACAGACAAATAACAACCACTGATTATCAAAGAGTATATAAAGAGTTGTATTATATGGGCAGATCAAGCCATTCCTCGATTCTAATAGTATCCAATAAAGTGTCTCAAGTAATATGCAGCTGTGTTTTTCTTGGTTCCGATAGCACCCTACAGTACCCAAGAAGGACATCGCTTGTGACGCGCCCCTGGGCCTACTTAGTGTAGCGTTGCGCACGCGGGAGCCTACCCGGAGCCGGATCTGATAGGGGTAGTAATCTCGTGGCGGTGACCCGGTCCGTGCCCAGGGAGTCAGACTAAGTGGCGGTATATTAGCAGTAGATGTAGGACGACTACGCCACCCGTTGAATGCAGCTATGGAGCTGCCGCTGCAGGGCAGACCGCTGAGGCCGGTGGTAGGATAGTGCAGCGTAGATGGTATAACCCCCAACGGGAGGGGTATGGCCTCAGGGCAGCCGACGTGGATGATGGGGGTAGCAGGAACCACTCAGAGACGATGCGGTGTAGTTCAGGGTCTTTACTGGTGACAAAGATAGACCCTCCCGGAGTACTGGCTAGCGGTCGGGGCCTGGTCAGTCCTTGAGCAGATGGGATCCCCCTTGGCCAGGCTGAGTTGTAGGCCTCCCCAACTAATTGTACTCTTCTGGCTTCCTTGCTAGAGGCGGGTAAAGGTAGCCCACGTCCCTGAGTGTACCGTGTGGTGCTCACCCGTATGGCCGGTGACTCGGGGCCTTCTAGTGGCTTCCGCTCCACGACGGCGGTGCTGGTCCCACGCGTGTGACCGTGCCTTCGGGTTTCTTGGCCAGAGGACCTGAAATCCCCTGCCGGGTGGTTTCTGCTACTGGGTCTGGGTTAATCCCCACAGCCTCGGACTCCCGGTCCGGTGGTAACTCTTCAATCAGGGCGAGCTCTTCAGCTGCCAGCCCCTGATTCCTTTTAGCACTCCTCCCACAGAGCTCCTGATCTCTCTTTCCTATAGCTGCTTCTCTTCTTCTCAACTCTACTCTACTCACTAACCCCGCCTCAGCCCCAGCTTTATATAGGGGAAGTTCTTCCCCTCCCAGGACTGGGCAGGAGGTGTGGCATGCATAGGATTCCTGACCAAGAGACCTCCCACCTGCTCTCAGACATAACATTGCTATTACTGTGGAGACCAGACCCCTGGGGTGCCACACTTGCCTCTTGGTCTTGGGGGCAGGTCAGGAGGCGACAGCATCAACCTTTCCGGGCTTTGGCATCAGAGTTCCGCCACCTACTTGGTGACCGAGGTATTGTATCTCTGTCATGACTATTTGACATTTTTTCAGGCTTTATAGGCAAACCAGCGCCCTGGATCCGCCTGAGCACCTAGTCCAGGTGCCCCATGTGTTCCCTCCAGGAGGGACTGAAGACGGCAAAGTCGTCCAGGTAAATGACAGCAAACCCATCTAGTCCCTCGAGCAGCTGGTTGACCAATCGCTGGACGGTGACAGGAGCATTTCTCATATCAAAGGGTAGGGTGAGGGATTTGTACAGTCCGAATGGGGTGATGAAGGCAGACTTACCTGTGCCTCCTGAAACATAGGAATCTGCCAGTAACCTCAACTCAGGTCCATGATTGTGATGGTATTTAGCCTCCAGTAGTCCAGACAGAATCGAGTTGTCCGTTCCTTTTTCAGGACCAAGACTTCAGGTGAGGACCACACCCATGAATAGCATTTTGTCTATCTCCCTTTTGATGTATTTTTGCACCTCCAGGTAGACCTGGTATGCAAATTGTCGGGGGAGGTGTGTGATTACCTGTGTCTACCTGTGGATGGCTTACTGGTACACTAGTGAAGATTGTCAGGTAAGGCCAAAGCACCTCCTAAAGCTGGGACCTCTGGTTCACAGATGCAGGTTGAATTCCGCCTCCTCAATAGACTCTTCATCTCAGGCTGCTGCTGCTAGCAAGTCCACCAGGACTTCACTTTCACCTTCATCGAGAAGGCTACACACAGGAAGGGCATAGGCTTCCCCCTCATGATTTCATCATGTTGACATGGAAGACATTCTGCGTCTTCCTGGCATGGTCAATGGTGACCACCTAATTAATGACAGTGAGGCACTGATGCACAAGGTATGGACCTTCCCAGGCCGTCTGAAGCTTGTTCTGGGTAATTGGGACTTGGACCCACACCTTCTAACCCACTTCATACATCTGCTTCCGGGCGTTCCGGTTGTACCACTGCTTCTGCACCATATTTTCATGCACCGGCTGCATCAACGACTGTATTTTGTCACTGAGCCATATGAAATACTTGATAACAGAAACTTTGGGGTGTTCAGTTCCCCTTTCCAGGAGTCCCTTGCCAAACCAAGGGGCCCGTAGACTTGTCTGCTGTACAGGAGCTCAAAACGGGAGAACCCCTGGGGGCCTGTGGTTCCTCTCTGTAAGCAAACAGTAGGTGTGGAAGGTACCTCTCCCAGTCAAGTCTATGGGACTGACCAGCATCTTAAGCCCTTGCTTTAGAGTACCATTGAATCGTTCATACAAAACATTGGTCTGTGGGTGATACAACATTCCCATGTTCCCAGAATACCCTCTCCTTGTTAGACTCAGAGATGGACTTCTCTGCAATGCCTCTAGACTGGCATCTGAGTGCAGAGCCACCTGGAACTCCTGGTTAGATACAGCCAGAAGTGACGTTAAGGCACCAACCTTACTGGACCCCTCAGGGACCTGCACTGGGTCTGTAACTGGTTCTGTTACCCCACCAGATGCTGAGGGTCCAGAAGGCAGTGCATTACCTGTGTTCTGGGCACTCTGATTGCGGGTGACAGCAGTTATGTATGCTGTCTCCCCGGGGAATAACACCTTCCCCTCTTCCTGACAAGCTGTGGATAACACTTTCCCACCATCCTGACAGGCTATAGGTATCACTTCCCCCATCACCCTGACAGGCTGTGAATAACACTTTCCCATCCTCCCCTGATACCTCAGGAGCAGTGCTAATCATGGGGCAGCTACCACCTGCTATGTCATCGTCATTCATGACACTGGTCAGCTGCACGGGACCATCTTCATCGTGGTCCTCATGCTTGTCCCCATCACCCTTAGCACTGATTCTCACTCCTTTTAGGGTATCCTCAGCTACATCACCCTGTAGCGTGACATGTCTGAATTAACCTGTATAATGAAACACATTATCATCATGCATAACATTGATATTCTCATAATCAGCATTTGAATCACCTGCAGCGCCAGATCTGGGAGGTTTGTCAGGGACATATTGAGCGACCAACCATCCCAGATCGGTCCCCAATAAAACATTTTGTAGGGGGTTCTTTGACACCACCACTTCCCTCAACTGTCGCTCGGCACCCCAGTCTATGAAAACCTGGGCCATCGGCAAAGGTAGGTGAACAGCCCCAATCCCAGTGACAGTCAGGGTCTTCCCAGGGATAAGTTCTTCAGAGGACAACAACGCAGGGCAGATGAGGGTTCTTTCTGCACCGGTGTTCTTGAGCCCCACAGTGACGGTGTCTCCCAAAGTAACGGGCTGTAAGTTGTCACAGGTCCTCCCAACCGCCCCACCCACAAAAAGAACTGGGCCCTGAATGTGGGTTTCGTCTTCTGTTTTGATGGGCAGAAGGTACTAATATGTCCAGTTTCGCTGCAGGTAAAGTGTAATGCACACGCCCGGGCTGAGCGGCGTGTGCGTGTGATTCCACTGGACCGTGCCGGAGAGTGAATGCCTGGAGGGGCGTAACTAGGTATTCACCCGATCCGACCAGGGTCGCACGACGGCATACGACGCCAGTGCACCAAGGAGGAACCGAGCAGAGGGACCAGGTGCTACTCCAGGACAGACCCCGGACACGGCTGTTGACCACACAGGGGAATACAGGAACAGACTGGTTAGGCTGGCACACAGACTGGTGGGAATAGGCAGGCACGACTGGTATGCAGGCAGGCGGGTATGCAGGCAGGGGGGTACAGGCAAGCACGGCTAGAGTGCAGACAGGAAGGCACTAGCAGGTAGGAACACAGGCGGGATAGGACCCAGTACACACTGGGACTCTGGAACAGAACCACAGATGTGGCGGACAAACACAGCAGAGTGAGGCCGCCCAGAGAGGTGAGCGAGAGCAGAGCAGGACGAGACCGCCCGGAGCGGTGAGCAAGAGCAGGGCAGGACGAGACCGCCTGGAGCGGTGAGCAAGAGCAGGACAGGATGAGACCGCCTGGAGCGGTGAGCAAGAGCAGAGCAGGACGAGACCGCCTGGAGCGGTGAGCAAGAGCAGAGCAGGACGAGACCGCCTGGAGCGGTGAGCAAGGGCAGAGCAGGACGAGACCGCCTGGAGCGGTGAGCAAAGGGTCAGAGCTGAGCGAGACTGCCAGAGCAGTGAGCAAGGAGTCAGAGCAGGCCGAGGCCGCCTGGAGCAGTGAGCAAGAGTAGAGCAAGACTGCCAGAGCAGTGAGCAAAAGGATAAGAGCGGAGCGAGACTGCCGGAGCAGTGAGAAAAAGGGTCAGAGCGAAGCAAGGCTGCCGGAGCAGTGAGCAAAAGGGTCATAGCGGAGCAAGGCTGCCGGAGCAGTGAGCAAAAGGGTCAGAGCGGAGCAAGGCTGCCGGAGCAGTGAGCAAGGAGTCAGAGCAGGACGGACAGGGCTCTGTTCACACGGAACAGACAGGAAGGGAAAGGCAGAGCCAGATACCCACAGGGTACTTGCAGTGAAGTAGCAAGTGGACCACAAACTCACAAACGGGAGTACAGAGACAACAAGCAGGAGTTAGGTACGAGTTCAGACTCTGCAGAAAAAGGAAAGGAACGGACATAGAGAAAAAACAGGTAAAAGATAGGAGAGAGTTCAGACTGGAACTGAGTGTACGGAGGAGACCGACACTGCAGCGGGATACAGGAGAGGGTCTGGGAATACGGCCCCCAGAGAGGCGGGACGAACAGGCAAGGAGCGTGTTCAGACAGGACAGACAAGATACAGGAGCGGGTCTAGGTAATCGGCCCCTAGAAGGCGGGAGGAACAGGCTAGGAGCGTGTTCAGACAGGACAGACAAGATACAGCAGCGGGTCTAGGTAATCGGCCCCTAGAAGGCGGGAGGAACAGGCTAGGAGCGTGTTCAGACAGGCCTGGAAATACAGCCTCCAGGATAGGCAGAAGAGAACACAGAACGGGACCTGGCACCTTCAGAGTGAAAGCACACACTGAATGAAACACAATGCTCAGGCAGGGATTGATTGGGGCAGCTGGGTTAAATACCAGGTGACAGACAGCAATAGGCTGAGGACGCACAAGGGGTGTGACCCACAGCAGGTACAAAAAGCAGGAAGTGATCGGGTGCCGCCCTTAAGCAGCAGAAACAGACACAAACAGACAGCATGGAGGGAAGCCAGAGAGACATTCTGGACTGGAGATCAAGTGCGCGCTCTTGCACAGTGGGAGATGGACCACTATGCAAGGACGCCGCCAGGTATGTTACAGTACCCCCCCCTTTACGCCCCCTCTTCTTCAGGCCTGCCAGAATCTTCCGCAGGGAATTCGAGGGCCAATCCTTCACTTCAAGGAGATCACTTCCACTGTCCACAGGAAAAACTGGTCTCATCTGGTTAGCTAGGATGCTACCTCCTATCCAGCCATCCTCAGCAACAGACGAAACGGGTGGAGTACCAGGAACAGCACACAAGGAAGTCTCTTTCCACATATTTTCAGGTGGCACCCCAGAGGGTACAGGAGACAACTGGAAGTCCTCCACCGGGTTGGAGGGGAGCAGAGACTTGGGGGTAATCTCTGCTTCGAGGTACATCTTGTCAAATTCACAGGAAGAAATAGACGGGTTATCAGGTACAGGGTGAGAAAAAGTCACTGTCTCTTTGTTATCTGGTGGTACCCCGGAGGAGTCAGGAAACAACTGGAGGTCCTCTGCCGGGTCAGAAGAGTGCAGAGGCTCGGGGAAAACATCTGCTTCAGAGTACACTAGGTCGGACTCACTGGACGAAGCAGGCGAGGTATCAGGTACCGAGTATTGGAAAGTCTCTGTCCATTCACCACCAGGTGGCACCCCGAAGGGTTCTGGAGACAACTGGAGGTCCTCCGCCTGGTCAGAGGGGTGTAGAGACTCATGGGTAACCTCTGCTTCAGAGTACACTAGGTCGGACTCACTGGACGAAGCAAGCGAGGTATCAGATCCAGGATATAGGAAAGTCTCTGTCCATTCACCACCAGGTGGCACCCCGAAGGGTTTTGGAGACAACTGGAGGTCCTCCGCCTGGTCGGAGGGGTGTAGAGACTCGGGAGTAACCTCTGCTTCGGAGTACACTAGGTGGGACTCACTGGACGGAGCGAGCAAGGTATCAGGTACAGAGTATAGGAGCGTATCTGTCCTTTCGCTACCAGGTAGCAACCCGAAGGGCTCAGGAGACAACTGGAGGTCCTCAGCCAGGTCGGAGGGGTGAAGAGACTCATGGGTAACCTCTGCTTCAGAGTACACTAGGTCGGACTCACTGGATGAAGCAGCCGAGGTATCAGGTACCGAGTATAGGAAAGTCTCTGTCCATTCGCTACCAGGTAGCACCCCGAAGGGTTCAGGAGACAACTGGAGATCCTCCGCCTGATCGGAGGGGTGTAGAGACTCAGGGGTAACCTCTGCTTCGGAGAACACTAGGTCGGACTCACTGGACGAAGCGGGCGAGGTATCAAGTGCAGGGTATAGGGAAGTCTCTCTCCAATTGTCCTCAAGTGGTATCCCGGGGGATTCAGGAGGCAACAGGGGGTCCTCCGGTGTGAATTCTGGGTGGGCAGCAGTCTCTTCGGGCAGGAGAACTGGTGCACTACCCACGCACATTACCCGTTGGGGCTTCTCCAGGATACAGGGAGATGAAGCTTCAGTAGGGACTTCAAGGTTAGGGTCAGGAGGTCTCAGGGAGGACAGACCCTGGCGTGACGGCTTGCCTCTACGTCTAGCATGTCTGGACTGCCTCTTGAGGTTGGGAGAAGTATTCCGGAGAGTGTAGTCACCCTGTGAGGATTCTGGGTGGGCAGTAGTCTCATTGGGCTGGAGGACTATTGCGCTACCACACACATTACCCATCGGGGCTGCTCCGGGATACTGGGAAGTGAAGCTTCAGCAGGAGCCTCCGGGTTAGGATCATCGAAGACCATTAGAAAGGCCACCAGGAAGGCCATTATGTCTAGGACGATAGGATCCTGTGCGTCCCATAGGGGAATGATCCAATTCAAGGCATCACCCGCTAGGTAAGACATCATGAATCCCACCTTAACCCGATCTGTGGGAAAACATAGAGGGTAGAACTTGAAGCGTAGCATGCATTGCTCCACAAATGCACGACTCTGTCTTGGATCCCCATAGTAACGTGGCGGATCCGCAGGAACGAGAGCTGATAGATCCATCTGGACGGGTGCGTAATTCGCCTGGAACTCAGCTAAGGAAAAAAAAAAATTTATTTATTTATTTTTAATGCATGTATTCGCTGGAAAACATCTCAGAGAGCGAAGGCCGTGGGGCTCAACGGGAACCATGGCCTGAGCATGCTGTAATGCACACCCCCGGGCTGAGCGGCGTGTGCGTGTGATTCCACTGGACCGTGCCGGAGAGTGAATGCCTGGAGGGGCGTAACTAGGTATTCACCCGATCCGACCAGGGTCGCACGACTGCATACGACGCCAGTGCACCAAGGAGGAACCGAGCAGAGGGACCAGGTGCTACTCCAGGACAGACCCCGGACACGGCTGTTGACCCACACAGGGGAATACAGGAACAGACTGGTTAGGCTGGCACACAGACTGGTGGGAATAGGCAGGCACGACTGGTATGCAGGCAGGCGGGTATGCAGGCAGGGGGGTACAGGCAAGCACGGCTAGAGTGCAGACAGGAAGGCACTAGCAGGTAGGAACACAGGCGGGATAGGACCCAGTACACACTGGGACTCTGGAACAGAACCACAGATGTGGCGGACAAACACAGCAGAGTGAGGCCGCCCAGAGAGGTGAGCGAGAGCAGGGCAGGACGAGACCACCCGGAGCGGTGAGCAAGAGCAGGGCAGGACGAGACCGCCTGGAGCGGTGAGCAAGAGCAGGACAGGACGACACCGCCTGGAGCGGTGAGCAAGAGCAGAGCAGGACGAGACCGCCTGGAGCGGTGAGCAAGAGCAGAGCAGGACGAGACCGCCTGGAGCGGTGAGCAAGAGCAGAGCAGGACGAGACCGCCTGGAGCGGTGAGCAAGAGCAGAGCAGGACGAGACCGCCTGGAGCGGTGAGCAAGAGCAGAGCAGGACGAGACCGCCTGGAGTGGTGAGCAAGAGCAGAGCAGGACGAGACCGCCTGGAGCGGTGAGCAAGAGCAGAGCAGGACGAGACCGCCTGGAGCGGTGAGCAAGAGCAGAGCAGGACGAGACCGCCTGGAGCGGTGAGCAAGAGCAGAGCAGGACGAGACCGCCTGGAGCGGTGAGCAAGGGCAGAGCAGGACGAGACCACCTGGAGCGGTGAGCAAGAGCAGAGCAGGACGAGACCGCCAGGAGCGGTGAGCAAAGGGTCAGAGCTGAGCGAGACTGCCGGAGCAGTGAGCAAGGAGTCAGAGCAGGCCAAGGCCGCCTGGAGCAGTGAGCAAGAGTAGAGCAAGACTGCCAGAGCAGTGAGCAAAAGGATAAGAGCGGAGCGAGACTGCCGGAGCAGTGAGCAAAAGGGTCAGAGCGGAGCAAGGCTGCCGGAGCAGTGAGCAAAAGGGTCAGAGCGGAGCAAGGCTGCCGGAGCAGTGAGCAAGGAGTCAGAGCAGGACGGACAGGGCTCTGTTCACACGGAACAGACAGGAAGGGAAAGGCAGAGCCAGATACCCACAGGGTACTTGCAGTGAAGTAGCAAGTGGACCACAAACTCACAAACGGGAGTACAGAGACAACAAGCAGGAGTTAGGTACGAGTTCAGACTCTGCAGAAAAAGGAAAGGAACGGACATAGAGAAAAAACAGGTAAAAGATAGGAGAGAGTTCAGACTGGAACTGAGTGTACGGAGGAGACCGACACTGCAGCGGGATACAGGAGCGGGTCTGGGAATACGGCCCCCAGAGAGGCGGGACGAACAGGCAAGGAGCATGTTCAGACAGGACAGACAAGATACAGGAGCGGGTCTAGGTAATCGGCCCCTAGAAGGCGGGAGGAACAGGCTAGGAGCGTGTTCAGACAGGACAGACAAGATACAGGAGCGGGTCTAGGTAATCGGCCCCTAGAAGGCGGAAGGAACAGGCTAGGAGCGTGTTCAGACAGGCCTGGAAATACAGCCTCCAGGATAGGCAGAAGAGAACACAGAACGGGACCTGGCACCTTCAGAGTGAAAGCACACACTGAATGAAACACAATGCTCAGGCAGGGATTGATTGGGGCAGCTGGGTTAAATACCAGGTGACAGACAGCAATAGGCTGAGGACGCACAAGGGGTGTGACCCACAGCAGGTACAAAAAGCAGGAAGTGATCGGGTGCCGCCCTTAAGCAGCAGAAACAGACACAAACAGACAGCATGGAGGGAAGCCAGAGAGACATTCTGGACTGGAGATCAAGTGCGCGCTCTTGCACAGTGGGAGATGGACCACTATGCAAGGACGCCGCCAGGTATTTTACATAATCAGAATCCAGTTGGGTGCTGGAAAATGAGTCGAGATTCCCCAAGGATCTGCTGACAGGTACATTGTTTGCCGATTTATCACCTTTCCAGTTGGCGACAGCTCACTTCCACACCTCAGGTGTATGGTTAGCCTAATAGGTATCAGTAATCTGTGCTGCTTTAGCTGCCTCCTTTGGCTCCCGGTCCATCATGAACTGTCGCACCTCCAGAGGTCAAAGATTCAGAAACTGGTCCTTCAACTCCTCAAAGGTGATAACTGTCCCTGGACCCACTGCTCGTAGTTGGTTCTGAACCCATCCACAAAATCACCACAGCTATCGTCAGATCCATGTTGGAGGGTCTGGAACTTTTTTTGATATGCTTTAGGGGTCATCTGATTTTTCATTATCGGGCCTGCTTGATGGACTCATACTCTCCATCTTGTTCTCGAGGGAGAGTAGCGAATACATCCAGAGCTTTGCCTCATAGTCGTGAGGTTAAGTATTGAGCCAAGTAGTCCTCAAACAAGCGGTACTGTCTTCAGGCCTTTTCAAACCCTCTAAAAAATGTGTCCAGACCCGTGTCCTTTCCCATGACAGGAAAATGCTTTGGATGAAGTTTAAAGATTTGGCATTACTGGACTCACTGCTCAGTGAGGTAGATTGCTCCTTTGGTGGTTCAGCTAACTTTAGCTGGTGGTCTCTGTAATCGTGTCTCTCTCACACCTCTTACTTGGTCTGGGCCTGTCACTCCACAGCCTCTCGCTAGGCTTGTCGCTCGGCTCTCTTAGTTTGTCGCTCAGCAGCCTCTTGCGCTTGGTATCAGCTTCATTCATCCCTCAGAATCATCTAAGTTGAGTTGCACTAGGGCCATCTGCAGGTGGGGGTCCAAGCTACTTTGGCTTCCACCCATAGGTGGGACCTCTGCAGCAGTGCCGGCCAGGCCTTGGCTCGCCTTCCCTTCATCAGTGCTCGGGCGATGGACTTGTTCCTCGTCCTCATTTGCTGCCTGTTTTTGTTAGTGGAGTCAATCTGTCTGATTGTACAGATGGCAGTAATAGCCTCCTTCTTTTGCTGGTTGTACTGGGCCTCCCAAACTACATCCATACAAAAGAGGGGTGTCAAAGATTTACAGCTGGGGGGACGAGGGGAAGTGTGTGTGTGTGTGTGTGTGAGCTCATGCAGATCCCACCACTGTTACCACTTTGTCACAGATGACACCGGAGAGATCACACAGATCCCACCGCTGCCACCAATCTGTCAGGGGAACTCTTCAGGACCATTAATTACACAATTGAGTGACCAGTGATGCACGGTGCCGCCGCTGTTTACACTACTAGACCGGTTATTGTGATAATCACAGTGAGCATATATATATATACCCAGGTACGGTCACGGCCAGCTCCACAATAACAAAAATAACTGAAACACTACTAGCTGCCACCACCAATTGTTTATACAGGCCAAATGGACACTCGTTACAGGTAGCGTGTGGTTTACAGAGCAAGAGGAACAGAGCTATTATATTTTATATATTTAATCCAGAAAGATAGGCCTTGTTTATAAAAGATACGCAAAGATGATACAAAATGGGAGCAAAACAATACAGTACATACAATTACATAAAACAGAAAGAGATAACATAAGAGAATTATTAAACCTGATGTCACAGAAATGTTTCAGAGCTTAGTGGAGGGAAGCACTCCAATTAGGAAAATGAGACACCCGCACAGCAAACTATGTCTTCCAGAATGACCAATGACCCAAACCCAACTATTGCCTTTTATTAGCTCAAAGTTACACCCACACACCGCCCCTTGATTAGCTCACATGGGGGCTGATTGTGGGATATGTTAGGTCTGTTAGAATTTTGTGAGATCCCCAACTTACAGGATATATTCGCCCCTGGAGGTCCAAGGCGGTAGATATTGTCATCATATTTCTTATCACAATTTTACCTTTGCATAGAGATCAAACATGTGAAGGGGTTAGAATGGCCTTATAGTGATGTGAGTGAATGTGTTATGTTTGTGACTTTGTTACGGCACCGAAAATATATCTCCCATAAGTATCGAATCAATGCAAAATCCCAATATAAATATCTTGACACCGAAGACAGAGTGTCTACCTGCAATTCTCCAGTTTTCTTTGATCAGAGGAAGCTCTTTCCTGTGTAAGGGTATTTCCCCACCTCTGCATAAGCAAATCTCAGTCTTACTATCCCTCCTCAAACATTTATCTGCTGTAATTACCTGATCACTGTGGAAGTCTCTGCTTCAAAAGAGGTTGAAATGTCAGCTCTATCTATGTTTATAACTTCCTCAGTTAATTAGTTTCTCCTTTCCCTATTTGTAATTGATCCCATATGTTCAATGTGGAGGTGACATGTCCCCTCCCTGGAGATGTCTTATGGATTTTTAATTTTTCCCAATGAGAAGAATAGAAGGGTGTAACTGCTATAAGTGCAGTAATGTCCCAAGTATAGTTAAACACTAGTGTTGAGCGAGCACTAAAATGCTCGGGTGCTCGAAGCTCGGGCCGAGCTCGCCATGATACTCGGGTGCTCGACCCGAGCAACGAGCCCAATGTTAGTCTATGGGAGACCTGAGCATTTTTGCGGCGGCACCCCCGGCAGTCTGTAGAAAGCCTAAAAAGTTCCCAGAACGATAGTGACAGTGCTCAAATGACATGGGGACAGCATGGGGATCGCCCCTGGAAGCATTTCTGACCCCCAGGTCACTGCTGTCAACAACGTGGTCAGAGGTATTAAGCCACTTTTACCGGCTCACAATAAAGCGTTCAAAAACAAAGTGAAAGTGCTTTCCTGTGAAATATGTTAACCCCTTAACGACCATGGGTCTTTCTGTTTTTGTGTTTTCCTTTTTTGCTCCCCTTCTTCCCAGAGCCAGAACTTTTTTAATTTGCATTCAATATGGCCATGTGAGGGCTTATTTTTTGCGGGACGAGTTGTACTTTTAAACACCATCACTGGTTTTACCATATCGTGTGCTGGAAAATGGGAAAAAAATTCCAAGTGCAGTGAAACTGCAAAAAAAATGCAATTCCACAGTTGTTTTTTGGGTCCTTTTTTTACCACGTTCACAGATTGCTAAAACTGACCTGCCATCATTATTTTCCAGGTCGTTACGAGTTCATAGACACCAAACATGTATAGGTTCTTTTTTATTTAAGTGGTGAAAAAAAATCCAAAGCTTGCTAAAAAAAACAAAAAAAAATGACGCCATTTTCCGAGACCCTTAGCTTCTCCATTTTTCAGGATCTGGGGCAAGGTAAGGGCTTATTTTGTGCGTGCCGGGCTGACGTTTTTATTGATACCATTTTGGGGTAGATCCGATGTTTTGATCGCCCGTTATTGCATTTTATTGCAAAGTTGTAGCAACCAAAAAAACTTAATTCTGGCGTTTAAATTTTTTTTCTCGTTACGCCGTTTACTGATTGTATTAATTCTTCTTTTATATTGATAGATCGGGCGATTCTGAACGCGGCGATACCAAATATGTGTATGTGTTTTTTTTTTTTATATATATATATTTTATTTTGAATGGGGCGAAAGGGGGGTGACTTAAACTTTTATATATTTTTTATTTTTTTAAAAACTTTTTTTTTCCACTTTCTGCTTGCTTCTATAGTCTCCAGAGGAGACTAGAAGCAGCAGTTGTCTGATTGCTTCTACTGCATACAAGCGATGAGCAGATCGCTTGTATGCAGGAGAAATGCTCACTTGCTATGAGCGCTGACCACTAGGTGGCGCTCATAGCAATTGAGACATGACAACCACAGGTGTCTGCTGCAGACCCTGAGTTGTCATGCCCACCCATTGGTGACCCGCGATCACGTGACGGGGTCACTGATGGGCGGGGCTTAGGACTCCCGGAAGCGCGAGTTAAATGCCACTGTCAGAGATTTAACATGTTAACAGCCGCGGGTGGATTGCGATTCCAATAATCAGCTGACATGTGCTCGCTTCAGTGCGGGCTCACCGCCGGAGCCCCCGCTGAACCGGCCTTCCCGACCTGGTGCGTACTATTACTGACCAGGTCGGAAAGGGGTTAAGGAACATCCTTTCCAGGGTAAAGACTTGTGTATAAGGTAAAATAAATAACCAAAAACAAAAATACTCCTCCACACCTTGGGCTATGTTCACAAGTAGCATTTTTTATGCGTTTTTGCACGTTTGTATTGCTTTCAACCGTGACAAATGCATTCACTGGGAAATGTCATTTTAACATTTTACAACCTTATCTGGCCATGTGCTGTGTGACACATGCATACAGTGCTAAAAACACATGGGAACAGCATGGGGAAGACCCCTGGAAGCATCTCTGACACCCAGGTCACTGCCTAAAAGTGTGCCCATCAGAAGTGATCCTTGCCGCATCAGAAGATGCAGACTTGCAACTATCCCCGTGCAAGTCCTTGTCCCAGGGCAGTGTTCAATTGTACCTCCCCCATAACTTGCAATACAAGCGCAAGTATGCAGCCTGCCACCCACCCACCCCCAGGCTGCAATACCATACTGCTAGCTTGCTTGCACTTGAAATTGGGCCTTTTAGGCATGTGGAGGTGGAATCTGGCCACTACGTCATGGCTGCGTCGGTAGCCTGGTATTCATACTCAGTCCCCAGCCGCCCGGCGGCCGGGTGTCCACGCTTGGTCCCCAGCCGCCAGGGGGCGGCCGGGTGTCCATACTCAGTCCCCATCCGCCCCGCGGCCGGGTGCGCACACACAGTCCCCAGCCGCGTGGGCGTGGCCGGGTGTCCATAAACGGTCCCCAGCCGCCCCTATTTGTCCCGGTGCGCCTTATACACAAGCGCGCATACCAAAACATTACCTGTGCCCTCCCCAGTGCATTTAGTGGGAAGGACAGCCTAACCACAAACACGTGGACAAGTGAATGTGGCCAGGAATGGTCCATCTCACTGACGCCTTCACACTGGGTTAATATTGTGGAAGCCGGGACACAGTTGGACACTGGGGTGCAACACGTCCTCCAGACATAGAGGATTGCGGGTCCTGGGTCAATCAGGCTTCAACACAAAGTTCAGAAGGTAGACAGCAGCAGTGGTCGGCCTCCTACACAACGAGTAAATTATTCATGATCATGAGGCCATCCACCTCCTTAGCTTTCTGTTCCTTGGAATGCAAGCGCATGTATGTAGTAGCAGCTAGGCCTGAGGTGGTCAGCGTTTTGGCGCATATTCTACCTCCTTCGAGGATTGCTGGATGTTTTCCTGCTACTATCCCAGTTCTATGACTCCCGTTAAAACAAAGCTTCAGGTGATGAATGATGGATGAGGTGGTGGCAAAGGAGAAAGAGCAGGAGGAACAGGGACCATTCACATCAATATCAGGCCAGCCAACCACACATGTCTTGTAGGATATGTTTCTGTACTAAAAGGAGTGGTTCAGCTACACAGTTATAAGGCATACAATGAGTGCAATGCCTACCAAAAATTTCGAGGCACTCCAATGCCCCTTGGAAGTGACATGGAGGTCAGAGGGCCTTAACTAAACCGTTTTTTCCATTTAAAGCAACTGGGTCTCCTGTACACTGTTGGCCTAAGCAGGGAATGGAAGGCTTTCCAAAAATTATTAGGCACTGCAATGCCCCTTGAAACAGACGTGGATTACAGCGTATTAAAAACCTTCTACCCATTATTGGGGAGTGGGTCTCCCTTAGTGTTCGCCTATGCATTGAAAAGAAAAAGCTGACAAAAATTAGGAGGAAATGCAATGCCCGTTGCAAGAGTCGTGGAGGTTAGAGGTAATTAAAAACAACATGTTAATGCCCTTTGGAAGAGCTGTGGAGTTCAGAGTGGTTTAACAAGATGGTTTTAATGCCCCTTAGAAGAGACGTGGAGTTCAGAGTGGTTTAACAAGACAGTTTTAATGCCCCTTGGAAGAGATGTGGAGGTCGCAGTAGCTTAACAAGACGGTTTTAATGCCCCTTGGAAGAGTGGTGGAGGTTACAGTGGAATAAAAAGACAATATCAACGCCCTGTGGAAGAGACGTGGAGGTCACAATAGCTTAACAAGACGCTTTTAATGCCCCTTGGAAGAGTGGTGGAGGTCGCAGTGGAATAAAAAGACAATATTAACGACCCTTGGAAGAGACGTGGAGGTCACAGTAGCTTATCAAGACGATTTTAATGCCCCTTACAAGAGCCATGCAGTACAGCATATTAAAAACATTATTCCCATTATTGGGGAGTGGGTCTCCCATAGTCTTTGCCTATGCCTTCCAAGCAAAAGCTGCCAAAAATTAGGAAGGGGGAACTTGCAATGTCCCTTACAAGAGCCATGCAGTACAGCATATTAAAAACATTATTCCCATTATTGGGGAGTGGGTCTCCCATAGTCTTTGCCTTTGCCTTCCAAGCAAAAGCTGCCAAAAATTAGGACAGAGGAACTTGCAATGCTGGCAACATGGACCACGGTCACCCTGGTGGTATAGTGGTCGTGGAGGCTGAGGATAAGGAGAAGAGCAAAAAACAGCCGAAATGAGGAAGTGTATACCCATGTGTGGGTGTGAAGCGATGCATGGGAATACACCTCCCGAAATAACACAGTGGATTTGACTTTATGTTACTCTGCTGTCATTTGGTGGTGATGAGAAGTCTGGCCCAATCCAGCCCTTGTTCATTTTGATAAGGGTCAGCTTGTCAGCATTGTCAGTTGACAGGCGAGTGCGCTTATCAGTTATAATTCCCCCAGCGGCACTAAAAACACGCTCCGATAACACGCTAGCGGCAGGGCAGGCCAGGTTCTCCAAGGCATACAGAGTGAGTTCATTCCAAGTGTCCAGCTTGGATACCCAATAATTAAAAGGCACAGAGGAATCACGGAGGACGCTGGTACTCCCTCACCATCTTTTGAAACTTTCCACTCCTTGTGAGAGTACCCTGCGCCTCAGGGCCTGTAAGCTGGGCACGTCTCAGAAAACTGTCCTAGAACATTGACAGTGTTCCCCTGCCTCTGCTGGATTGGAGTTGCGTCTCTCTCGCCTGTATGCCTTAGTTGGGCAGCGAACTGTGACCTCTGCCGCTACCGTGTTCAGATGGGAATTTTTTTAATAGTTCTGCAGCAAGGGCCTTCTGGTACTGCCCCATTTTTGTAGACCTCTCCAACTCAGGAATAAGAGAGTGAAAGTTCTCCTTGTAGAGGGGGTCTAAAAGTGTCATCAACCAGTAATGACTGTCACCCAATATTTTGACAATGCGAGGGTCACGGTTAAGGCAGCGTAACATAAAGTCAGCCATGGGTGCCAGACTGGTAACGGGCAAGATTTCCGTGTCCTCACCAAGATGACGACTGATAGTGTTGAGCGATCACTAAAATGCTCGGGTGCTCGAAGCTCGGGCCGAGCTCGCCGTGATACTCGGGTGCTCGACCCGAGCAACGAGCCCAATGTTAGTCTATGAGAGACCCGAGCATTTTTGCGGCAGCACCCCCGGCAGTCTGTAGAAAGCCTAAAAAGTGCCCAAAACGATAGTGACAGTGCTCAAAAGACATGGGGGCAGCATGGGGATCGCCCCTGGAAGCATTTCTGACCCCCAGGTCACTGCTGTCAACAACGTGGTCAGAGGTATTAAGCCACTTTTACGGACTCACAATAAAACGTTCAAAAACGAAACTGAAACGGTTTTCCTGTGAAATATGTTAAGGAATTTCCTTTCCAGGGTAAAAACTTGTGTATAAGGTAAAATAAATAACCAAAAACAAAAATACTCCTCCACACCTTGGGCTATGTTCACAAGTAGCATTTTTCATGCGTTTTTGTACTTTTGTATTGCTTTCAACCGTGACAAATGCGTTCACCGGGAAATGTCATTTTAACATTTTACAACCTTATCTGGCCATGTGCTGTGTGACACATGCATACAGTGCTGAAAAGACAAGGGATCAGCATGGGGAAGACCCCTGGAAGCATCTCTGACCCCCAGGTCACTGTCTAAAAGTGTGCCCATCAGAAGTGATCCTTGCCGCATCAGAAGATGCAGACTTGCAACTATCCCCGTGCAAGTCCTTGTCCCAGGGCAGTGTTCAATTGTACCTCCCCCATTCCTTGCAATGCAAGCGAAAATATGCAGCCAACCACCCACCCACCTGCAGGCTGCAATACCATACTGCTAGCTTTCACTTGAAATGGGGCCTTTTAGTTTGGAGGAGGCCGAAGCTGACCACTACCTCATGGCCGCTTCGGCAGCGAGGTATCCATACTCTGTCCCCAGCCGCCCGGCGGCCGGGTGTCCACGCTCGGTCCCCAGCCGCCAGGTGGCGGCCAGGTGTCCATACTCAGTCCCCAGCCGCCCTGATTTCTCCTGTCACCTTCCCCCACACTTTTCTTAGCCTGTCCTGCTTTAGGGCAGCATTGGACGAGCCCACCAGAGAACCAGACTCCTCCGGTGGGCCCTGGCTTCTCCATCAGGGGAGTTGAGAGTGCCTAGGTGAGGAGCATGATGATGATGATAGAAGTTAGCATCTGCTTTGTTTTCTTGGAATGCAAGCGCATGTATGTAGTAGCGGCTAGGCCTGAGGTGGTCCGCGTTTTGGCGCATATCCTACCTCCTCCGAGGATTGCTGGATGTTTTCCTGCTACTATCCCAGTTCTATGACTCCCGTTAAAACAAAGCTTCAGGTGATAAATGATGGATGAGGTGGTGGCAAAGGAGAAAGAGCAGGAGGAACAGGGACCATTCACATCAATATCAGGCCAGTCAACCAGATATGTCTTGTAGGATATGTTTCTGTAACAAAAGAAGTGGTTCGGCTACACAGTTATAGGGAATACAGTGAGTGCAATGCCTACCAAAAATTTCGAGCCACTCCAATGCCCCTTGGAAATGACATGGAGGTCAGAGGGCGTTAACTAAACCTTTTTTTCGATTTATAGCTACTGGGTATCCCGTGCACTGTTGGCCTAAGCAGTGAATGGAAGGCTTTCCAAAAATTATGAGGAACTGCAATGCCCCTTACAAGAGCCATGTGTGGCACCCCAGGGGTCTGGTCACCACTGTAATAGAGATATTACGTCGGAGAGCAAGTGGGAGGTTTCCTGGTCAGGATCCCTTAAACATGCAACATCCTCCTGCCCCAGTCCTGGGAGGGGAGAATTCTGCCCTTATAAACTGGATCTGGGGCGGGGTTGAGTGAGTCAGAGAACAGTCAGAGTCAGAGTAAGAGCAAGGGAAAGTAACAGCAAGGAGCTCTGTTGGAGCTAGGAGATAAAGACCAGGGGCTGGAAGCTGAGCAGAGCTCGCCCTGGCAGAAGACAATAGGAACCGGACACAGGAGTCCGAAGCTGTGAGGACTTATATATCCAGCAGCAGAAACCAGCCGGCAGGGGATTTCAGGTCCTCTGGCCATAGAAGCCCGGAGGCTCAGTCACAAGCAAGGGACCAGCACCGCCGTCGTGGAGCGGAGGCTAACAGAAGGCCCCAAGTCACCAGCCATACGGGTGAGCACTACATGGTACACTCAGGGACGTGGGCTACTTCTACCCGCTTACAGCAAGGTAGCCAGGAAGAGTGCAGACAGACGGGGAGGCCTACAACTCCACCTGGCCAGGGGAACTCCTGCTTGCTCACAGACTGACCAGGCCTCTTATGCTAGCCAGTACTCCCGGGAGGGTCTACCTTATAATCATCAGTAAAGACCCTGAACTGCACTGCAAAGACTCTGAGTCGTTCCTGCTGCGCTCATGCACCATCACCCCCATCATCCACACTCACTGCCCTGAGGCTATACTCCTCCCGAGGGGAGTTATCCCATTCTATGCTGCGCACACAACACCAGCCTCAGAGGTCTGCCTCTCAGCGGTGGTACTCCCTGACCGCAATCCACGGGTGGCGCAGTCAGACAATTAACCTCAAAACCTAAGAAAGACTGACCAGCCTGAGCCACGGGACCGGGTCACCGCCACGGAGACTACAGACCCCAGAGACCCAGCACTGGGTATCCCACACACGTGTACACACGGCCCAGGGGGCGCGTCACATGCAGTACAGCATATTACAAACATAAGTCCCATTATTGGGGAGTGGGTATCCCATAGTATTTGCTTATGCCTTGCAAGCAAAAGCTGCCAAAAATTAGGACGGAGCAACTTGCAATGCCCCTTACAAGAGCCATGCAGTACAGCATATTACAAACATAAGTCCCATTATTGGGGAGTGGGTGTCCCATGGTATTTGCTTATGCTTTCCCAGCAAAAGCTGCCAAAAATTAGGACGGAGGAACTTGCAATGCTGGCACCCTGGTGGTATAGTGGTGGTGGAGGCTGAGGATAAGGAGAAGAAGATTAAACAGCCGAAACGAGGAAGCGTATACCCATGTGTGGGTGTGAAGCGGTGCATGTGAATACACCTCCCGAAATAACACAGTGGATTTGACTTTGTTACTCTGCTGTCATTTGGTGGTGATGAGAAGTCTGGCCCAATCCAGCCCTTGTTCATTTTGATAAGGGTCAGCTTGTCAGCATTGTCAGTTAACAGGCGAGTGCGCTTATCAGTTATAATTCCCCCAGCGGCACTAAAAACACGCTCCGATAACACGCTAGCGGCAGGGCAGGCCAGGACCTCCAAGGCGTACAGAGCGAGTTCATTCCAAGTGTCCAGCTTGGATACCCAATAATTAAAAGGCACAGAGGAATCACGGAGGATGCTGGTACGATCGGCAAGGTACTCCCTCACCATCTTTTGAAACTTTCCACTCCTTGTGAGAGTACCCCGCGCCTCAGGGCCTGTAAGCTGGGCGGGTGTCAGAAAACTGTCCCAGAACGTTGACAGTGTTCCCCTGCCTCTGCTGGATTGGAGTTGCATCTCTCTCGCCTGTACGCCTTGGTTGGGCAACGAACTGTGACCTCTGCCGCTAGCGTGTTCAGATGGGAATTTTTTTAAGAATTCTGCAGCAAGGGCCTTCTGGTATTGCCACATTTTTGTAGACCTCTCCACCTCAGGAATAAGAGAGTGAAAGTTCTCCTTGTAGCGGGGGTCTACAAGTGTCACCAACCAGTAATGACTGTCACCCAACATTTTGACAACGCGAGGGTCACGGTTAAGGCAGCGTAACATAAAGTCAGCCATGCGTGCCAGACTGGTAACGGGCAAGATTTCCGTGTCCTCACCAAGATGACGACTGACCATGCTCTCCTCCTCCTCCTCCTCTTCCTCCTCCCCCCTGTCCTCAGGCCACCCACGCTGAACCGACGGTATGACACTTGTACAGGTACTACCGTCTACAATGCATGATAGCAGCTCCTGTTCTTCCTCCTCCTCCTCCTCCTCCTCCTCTCCCTCATTGTCCCCAATGCACGTTGGGATGAGATGAGGCTGGGCTGTGTGTAATCGCCCGCTACGGCTTCTTGATCCATCTCATCATACTCTGGCTGCAATGCCTCCTCTTTAATTCTCTGCAGAGAGCATTGCAAAAGACAGACAAGTGGGATGCTGACACTAATGATGGCGTCATCGCCACTCACCATCTTGGTGGCCTCCTCAAAGTTTGTCAGGATGGTACATATGTCAGACATCCAGGTCCACTCCTGAGGTCTTATGTGTGGAGTCTGACCTGAATATCGACGGCCTTGTTGCAGCTGGTACTCCACAACTGCTCTCTTCTGCTCACAAATCCTTTGCAACATGTGGAGGGTAGAGTTCCAACGTGTGGGGAAATCACACACCAGTCGGTGTGCCGGAAGCTGCAAACGCTGCTGCAACACAGCAAGGGTGGCGGAAGCTGTAGCCGACTTGCGAAAATGAGCTGACAGGCGGCGTACTTTCACGAGCAGATCTGGCAACTCGGGGTACGATTTAAGAAACCGCTGAACCACGAGGTTAAGCACATGAGCCAGGCATGGTACGTGTGTGATCTCACCTCGCCTCAGAGCTGCCACCAGGTTACGGCCATTGTCACACACGACCATGCCGGGATGTAGGTTCAGCGGTCTCAGCCACAGATCTGCCTGCTCTTTCACAGCTGTCCACAACTCACAAGCAGTGTGAGGTTTATCACCTAAGCTTATGAGTTTCAGCACAGCCTGTTGCCGCTTGGCGGAGGCAGTACTGCAATGCTTCCAGCTTGTAACTGATGTGGTGATATCTGAGATGGAGGCTGAACATGAGGAGGAGGAGGAGGAGGATGCGCAGGAGCTGTACACTATGGGGGCAACTCTGACTGACATAGGGCCCGCAATCCTCGGTGTTGGGAGGATGTGTTCCGTCCTAAGGTCCGACTGGGTCCCGGCTTCCACTATGTTTACCCAGTGTGCCATCAGAGAGATGTACCGTCCCTGGCCACAAGCACTTGTCCACGTGTCCGTTGTCAGGTGGACTCTCCCAGTAACTGCGTTGTTGAGGGCACGGCAGATGCTTTGGGACACATGCTTGTGTAGTGCGGGGATGGCACACCGGGCAAAATAGTGTCGGCTGGGGACCGAGTACCGAGGGACGGCCACCGCCATAAGATTGCGGAAGGATTCCGTCTCCACCAGCCTAAAAGGCAGCATTTCCAATGGAAGCAGTCGTGAAATGTGTAAATTTAGGACTGGCCTGTGGGGCGTTAGCTGCGAATTTCTGCTTTCGTTCAAAGGTCTGGGATATGGACAATTGAACGCTGCGGTGGGACGTGGACGTGGACGTTGATGCTGTTTCTTGAGAAACTGCCATAACAAGTGAAGACTGAGAGGAGGGGGCATCTTTACATGCAGTATGGACAGGGGATTGCCTTGCACACACAACAGGGGGTTCTATTGCACACACAACAGCGGAAGAAGCAGTGGTGACACCCGCTGACACTGGTCGTGGACCCTGGGTTTCGCCCCACAAAGTCGGGTGCTTTGCTGCCATGTGCCTGATCATGCTGGTGGTGGTCAGGCTGGTAGTTTTGTCACCCCTGCTGATGCTGGCATGGCAGGTGGAACATATGGCCTTTTTGGGGTTATCAGCAGAGTCTTTAAAAAAATTTCAGACTCTGGAAGACCTACCGCTTGTACTGGCAACGTCCCTCGTGTTGGTGTTACGGGGAACGGTTGCCTGCCTTCTGTCTGCAGCCACCACACTGCTTCTTCCTGCCTGTTGGGGTACTCTGCCTGCCTCCCCCTGTGTGCTGCTGGCCTCACTCTGCATGTCCTCCTTCCACGTTGGGTCAGTTACTAGATCATCCACCACCTCCTCCTCTTCCACTTGCGCACCACGATCCTCCTCCTCACTTCCTGGCAATTGTGTCTCGTCATCGTCCACCTCTTGTGACAGATTGCCAATGTCGACTTCCTGTGGCCGTGGCTGTTCAAATATTTGGGCATCGCAACATGGGATCTCCTCTTCCACCACTTCAAGCGTATTAGGCGAGGGGCCCAAATATGGAAATGGACCAGTGAACAGCTCTTCAGAGTGTCCAAGTGTGGGATCACTTGCTGCCTGACGACACTCGGCATGGTGGGAGGAAGGAGCATCAGGGTGAGGAGGAGTATGCGGTCGAGACTCACGGCTACTAAGAGTTGACCGTGTGGAAGACAGACCGGAGGTGGTGGTGCCCAGGTGACTGGAAGTATTATCTGCTATCCAATTAATAACCTGTTCACACTGATCAGTTCTCAATACTGGTGTTGTTCTGTGCTTCCCTAGTAATTCGGTCAAGAAGTGGGAGCGAGAAGATGTGGCTGTTGGTTGTGGCACATTTTCACCTTGGCCACGGCCCCGTCCTCTGCACGAACCATCACCAGAACGTCCACTTCCACGTCCCTTGCCACGCGCCTTGCCCATTGTAAAGGAAGTAAAATAGCTTACGCTCGCACTATCAATGGCAAAAGGGTAATAAAAAGGAGATTAGAACCGTGGAAGAGGAAAACCACAGTTATTGTTTACTGGGGTATACCACACTTTTTTAAATAGAGATATTTGCGGCTGAACAGTGAGCGACACACTCAAACTGCTTTTTTTTTGGATACCAAAGGCCCAAAACTGGATAGTACAGTGATTTGACCCGTGGAACTGCGAAACCACAGTGGGATGTCGGGCCTACACAAGACTATTTTCAACAGATATATTTTTGTGTCACAACAGTCAGGAGACACTACTGTTTTTCTTTACGGAAAAAACTACCAAAACCTGAATAATAGAGATTTTTTACCGTGGAACAGCAAAACCACAGTTATAATTTACTGGTGTATACCAGGCTTTTTAAAATATACAGTACAGACCAAAAGTTTGGACACACCTTCTCATTTAAAGATTTTTCTGTATTTTCATGACTATGAAAATTGTACATTCACACTGAAGGCATCAAAACTATGAATTACCACATGTGGAATTATATACTTAACAAAAAAGTGTGAAACAACTGAAAATATGTCTTATATTCTAGGTTCTTCAAAGTAGCCACCTTTTGCTTTGATGACTGCTTTGCACACTCTTGGCATTCTCTTGATGAGCTTCAAGAGGTAGTCACCGGAAATGGTCTTCCAACAATCTTGAAGGAGTTCCCAGATGCTTAGCACTTTTTGCCCTTTTGCCTTCACTCTGCGGTCCAGCTCACCCCAAACCATCTCGATTGGGTTCAGGTATGGTGACTTTGGAGGCAAGGTCATCTGGCGTAGCACCCCATCACTCTCCGTCTTGGTCAAATAGCCCTTACACAGCCTGGAGGTGTGTTTGGGGTCATTGTCCTGTTGAAAAATAAATGATGGTCCAACTAAACGCAAGCCGGATTGAATTGCATACCGCTGCAAGGTGCTGTGGCAGCCATGCTGGTTCAGTATGCCTCCAATTTTGAATAAATCCCCAACAGTGTCACCAGCAAACCACCCCCACACCATCACACCTCCTCCTCCATGCTTCACGGTGGGAACCAGGCATGTAGAGTCCATCCGTTCACCTTTTCTGCGTCGCACAAAGACACGGTGGTTGGAACCAAAGATCTCAAATTTGGACTCATCAGACCAAAGCACAGATTTCCACTGGTCTAATGTCCATTCCTTGTGTTCTTTAGCCCAAATAAGTCTCTTCTGCTTGTTGCCTGTCCTTAGCAGTGGTTTCCTAGCAGCTATTTTACCATGAAGGCCTGCTGCACAAAGTCTCCTCTTAACAGTTGTTGTAAAGATGTGTCTGCTGCTAGAACTCTGTGTGGCATTGACCTGGTCTCTAATCTGAGCTGCTGTTAACCTGCGATTTCTGAGGTTGGTGATTCGGATAAACTTATCCTCAGAAGCAGAGGTGACTCTCGGTCTTCCTTTCCTGGGGCGATCCTCATGTGAGCCAGTTTCTTTGTAGCGCTTGATGGTTTTTGCAACTGCACTTGGGGACACTTTCAAAGCTTGCCCAATTTTTCACACTGACTGACCTTCATTTCTTAAAGTAATGATGGCCACTCGTTTTTCTTTACTTAGCTGCTTTTTTCTTGCCATAATACAAATTCTAACAGTCTATTCAGTAGGACTATCAGCTGTGTATCCACCTGACTTCTGCACAACACAACTGATGGTCCCAACCCCATTTATAAGGCAAGAAATCCCACTTATTAAACCTGACAGGGCACACCTGTGAAGTGAAAACCATTTCCGGTGACTACCTCTTGAAGCTCATCAAGAGAATGCCAAGAGTGTGCAAAGCAGTCATCAAAGCAAAAGGTAGCTACTTTGAAGAGCCTAGAATATAAGACATATTTTCAGTTGTTTCACACTTTTTTCTTAAGCGTATAATTCCACATGTGTTAATTCATAGTTTTGATGCCTTCAGTGTGAATGCACAATTTTCAAAGTCATGAAAATACAGAAAAATCTTTAAATGAGAAGGTGTGTCCAAACTTTTGGTCTGTACTGTATATATATTTGCGGCTGAACAGTGAGCGACACACTCAAACTGTTTTTTTTAGATACAAATGGCCCAAAAGTGGATAATACAGAGGTTTGTACCGTGGAACTGCAAAACCACATTTGTATTTCTCGGGCCTACACCAGACTATTTTCAACAGATATATTTGTGTCTGAAAAATCAGGGAGACACTATTTTTTTTTTTTTTACAGCAAAAAATGCAAAAAGCAGGATAATAGAGATTTTTTACCGTGGAACAGCAAAAGCACACTTCTGTCTCTCTGGCCTACACCAGACTATTTTCAACAGATATATTTGTGTCTGAAAAATCAGGGACACACTATTATTATTTTTATACAGCAAAAAATGCCCAAAACAGGATAATAGAGATGTTTTACCGTGGAACATCAAAACCACAGTAATAATTTACTGGTGTATACCAGGCTTTTTAAAATATATATATATTTGCGGCTGAACAGTGAGCGACACACTCATACTGTTTTTTTTAGATACAAATGGGCCAAAAGTGGATAATACAGAGGTTTGTACCGTGGAACTGCAAAACCACACTTCTATTTCTCTGGCCTACACCAGACTATTTTCAACAGATATATTTGTGTCTGAAAAATCAGAGGCACACTTTTTTTTTGGGGGGGGGGGACACCAAAAGGTTAATAAGATGGGTATTTGTACATTGTGAAGGAGGAAAAAAAAAAAGAGGATTTAGAAAAAAAAAAAGGATTTTTCCTGGCCCCCGGGACCTGGAGCTAAGTCCAGCAATTTCAGCAACAGGAGCAGCACACAGGACTGTAATGCAGCGTTTGCTGGTATAACCACTGCGTCTCCTATACAGCCTGCCTGCCTGGTATCTGGGATGGATATTAGTTCTGAGAAGGACTGTTTGCTTGATCTGGCAGCCTTTACAGACCCTACACTAACTATTTTGCAGGATATATCTCTCCCTAAATCAGCAGCGCTGTCCCTACACTGTCTGATCCGGAGCGACTGTGTCCAAGATGGCGGCGCCCGGTTTTAAATACTCGAGGTGACGCTGTGCGGCCAGCCAATCACTGTAATGCCCACAAACAACATGGCTGCGGCATTACAGTGACTGGCTGGCAATCCCTGCATGTTCATTGGCTCTGTAAAGAGCGCCAAACATGCAGGGCGGAGACCCGAGCTCCCGCCCGAGTAAACCGGAAATGCTCGGTGCTCGCCGAACATCCCGAGTAGTGAGATTCTCGGGCAAGTACCGAGCAGTGTCCAGCATGTTCGCTCAACACTATTAAACACTGAGTACGATCCTCAAAACTCTGCACAGAATCCTTACAGGGGCCGTGCAGGTTTTTTAGTGCCAGGAATGATTGCTGGAAACCAGATCACTAAAGCTCTATATCCCATCGCTGCCACCAATTTGTCAGACCGTAACCGGATATATATACAGTATATGTGAAGACCTTGGGTCTCCCGTGGGCATAATACTATTCAGACAACACAGGAAGAGAGTAAAACAGCGTGGCAATACTTTATTGAACCACCAAACAGACAATAAACACACAGAACAGTCCCAGCAAATACCCAAAATAGGGGAAAACTACACAGACTCACCCTTCCGCTGACCCGTCGGGAATAGAACAGCTGCGACTTTGGGACTTCCAGGGCCAACTACCTCAACCAGTGACCCCCTGCTTTTGGCGGGTCCCCACAGAGAGAAGGTAGTGGCAAGCTTAGGAAGCTTAGGCAGTGCATCGAAGTACAAGGCCAGGAGACCCGAGGGTCTCACCCTGGCTTCTCCGAACATCTCCATGCATTCCAGGTGACCGGAGGGTCCCACCTGGCAAGCCCAAACAACATATCTATGGGACCAGGTGACCTCATTGCCCCAACTTGGTTGCCCCAAATGTATTCATGGGTTCTCTGATGGTCAATGGAGCAGATCTGTATCCTTCCAGTCAGGGCCATGTACCCTTAGGCTGGAATCCTGTAGAATCCAAATCTATGACTCTCTTGATAGAGCCATGCTACCAAACAGCTGTCCTGAAGTCTTTCTTTTTGATTCTCTGATTCTCTCATTTTCCTTGCAGCAGGATAGAAAACCTTTTTATGTTTACATATGTGGCTAAGGTCATTATTCACAGGTCAGTGGGAAAGGTGCAGGGCTCAGGTCTCATTGTTTGAGCATTTAATCAATTTACATAGTTGGTATCCCCCTTCTCTTTAAATCAACAACTAGCTGGCTTAGTACATTATGTAAATAGCATTGTTAACAAACATTATTGTTTCCAGACCAAGAGAAGTCAACATTCAAGTTTATACAAATACTAGTATGTCCTTCTTGACACACAATTTCTAAACACACACAAATTCTAAAGTCAACACGAACACAACAGTGTATTTCTCCTGGCTTAACAAATCTAGACGTCTGGCTGATTAAGACTAGATGCTGTGTCATCACAGTACATATATCAAATGTGTTGGAATCAGAGGTGTATATACTATACGCTCACTGTGAGTTCCCCAATAACTGGCCTAGTAGGGGAAGCAGCTGTGGCGTCGCCCATCAATCATTTGTCAATTGCGTAATTGTCCTGACGATTGGAGGCAACGGAATGTTGTTCCCTGACAAATTGGTGGCAGCCAGTGAGAGCTGTGTGATTCCTGGCTGTTTCCCTGACAAATTGAGAGGAAATGGCAAATTGCCATATATATTGTCATCCATCTGCCCAATATTAATATGACGTGCTGCTGCACTGCCCTGTGATATAAGACATTGTGTTGTGTTCGCATATCGGTCATATCTATGCTGTTCATAAAAAAACCCAATATTAATAATTTGGAAAGGGGGACAAAGAAGCTCAAAGCAGTCTGTTTGCAGTTCTGTGACAGAGGTAGACAAGGCCATAAGGCATCTCCACTAGCCATAAATCTGCATACAGGTGAGAAGGCGCAGCCCAGTCACCAAATACTGGTGAGCACATATAGCGAGTCAAATCATACAGGTGAGCACACACTGTCCGGTCACCTCATACAGGCGAGCACACACAGCCCAGTCACCTCATACAGGTGAGTATACAGCCCAGTCACCTCATACAGGTGAGCACACACAGCCCAGTCACCTCATACAGGTGAGCACACACAACCCAGTCATCTCATACAGGTGAGCACACACAGTCCATTTAGCTCATTCAGGTGAGCACACACAGCCCAGTCACCTCATACAGGTGAGCACACACAGCCCAGTCACATCACACAGGTGAGCACACACAGCCCAGTCACTGCATACAGGTGAGCACACACAGCTCAGTCAACTCATACAGGTGAGCACACACAGCCCATTTAGCTCATTCAGGTGAGCACACACAGCCCAGTCACCTCATACAGGTGAGCACACACAGCCCAGTCACATCACACAGGTGAGCACACACAGCCCAGTCACTGCATACAGGTGAGCACACACAGCTCAGTCAACTCATACAGGTGAGCACACACAGCCCAGTCACCTCATTCAGGTGAGTACACACAGCCCAGTCACCTCATACAGGTGTACAGGTGAGTACACACAGCCCAGCCACCTCATACAGGTGACCACACACAAGCAAGTCAACTCATACAGGTGAGCACACACAGCCCAGTTACCTCATACAGGTGAGTACACACAGCCTAGTCACCTCATGCAGGTGAGTACACAGCCCAGTCACCTCATAGAGGTGAGCACACACAGCCCTGTCACTTCATACAGGTGAGTACACACAACCCAGTCACCTCATACAGGTGAGCACACACAACCCAGTCACCTCATACAGGTGAGCACACACAACCCAGTCACCTCATACAGGTGAGCACACACAGCCCAGTCACTTCATACAGGTGAGTACACACAGCTCAGTCACCTCATACAGGTGAGTACACACAGCCCAGTCACCTCATACAGGTGAGCACACACAGCCCAGTCACCTCCTACAGGTGAGCACACACAGCCCAGTCACCTCATAAAGATGAGCACACACTGTCCAGTCACCTCATACAGGTGAGTACACACAGCCCAGTCACCTCATACAGGTGAGCACACACAGCCCAGTCACCTCCTACAGGTGAGAACACACAGCCCAGTCACCTCATAAAGATGAGCACACACTGTCCAGTCACCTCATGCAGGTGAGCACACACAGCCCAGTCACCTCATACAGGTGAGAACACACAACACAGTCATCTCATACAGGTGAGCACACACAGCCCAGTCACTGCATACAGGTGAGTACACAGAGCCCAGTCACCTCATACAGGTGAGTACACACAGCCCAGTCACCTCATACAGGTGAGCACACACAGCCCAGTCACCTCATACAGGTGAGCACACACAGCCCAGTCACCTCATACAGGTGAGCACACACAGCCCAGTCACCTCATACAGGTGAGCACACACAGCCCAGTCACCTCATACAGGTGAGTACACAGCCCAGTCACCTCATACAGATGATCACACACAGCCCAGTAACCTCATACAGGTGAGCACACACAACCAAGTCACCACCTACAGGTGAGCACACACAGCCCAGTCACCTCATACAAGTGAGCAGAAAACCCAGTCATCTCATACAGGTGAATACACACAGCCCAGTCACCTCATACAGGTGAGCACACACAGCCCAGTCACCTCATACAGGTGAGCACAAACAGCCCAGTCACCTCATACAGGTGAGCACACAAAACCCAGTCACCTCATACAGGTGAGCACATACAGCCCAGTCATCTCATACAGGTGAGCACACACAGCCCAGTCACCTCATACAGGGGAGCACACACAGCCCAGTCACCTCATACAGGTGAGCACACACAACCCAGTCACCTCATACAGGTGAATACACACAGCAAAGGTGAGCACACACAGCCCAGTCACCTCATACAGGTGAGCACACAAAGCCCATTCACCTCATACAGGTGAGCACACACTGCCCAGTCACCTCACACAGGCGAGCCCACAAAGCCCAGTCATCTCATACAGGTGAACACACACAACCCAGTCACCTCATACAGGTGAATACACACAGCCCAGTCACCTCATACAGGTGAGCACACACAGCCCAGTCACATCATACAGGTGAGCACACACAGCCCAGTCACCTCATACAGGTGAATACACACAGCCCAGTCACCTCATACAGGTGAGCACACACAGCCCAGTCACCTCATACAGGTGAGCACACACAGCCCAGTCACCTCATACAGGTGAGCACACACAGCCCAGTCACCTCATACAGGTGAGCACACACAGCCCAGTCACACCATACAAGTGAGCAAACACAGCGCACTCACCTCATCCAGGTGAGCTCACACAGCCCAGTCATCTCATACAGGTGAGCACACACAGCCGAGTCACCTCATACAGGTGAGCACACACAGCCCAGTCACCTCATCCAGGTGAGCACATACAGCCCAGTCATCTCATACAGGTGAGCAGACACAGCCCATTCACCTCATACAGGTGAGCACACACAGCCCAGTAACCTCATACAGGTGAATACACACAGTCCAGTCACCTCATACAGGTGAGTACACACAGCCCAGTCACCTCATACAGGTGAGCACACACAGCCCAGTCTCCTCATTCAGGTGAGCACACACAGCCCAGTCACCTCATACAGGTGAGCACACACAGCCCAGTCTCCTCATTCAGGTGAGCACACACAGCCAAGTCACCTCATACAGGTGAGCACACACAGCCCAGTCTCCTCATTCAGGTGAGCACACACAGCCCAGTCACCTCATACAGGTGAATACACCCAGACCAGTCACATCATTCAGGTGAGCACACACAGACCAGTCACCTCATACAGGTGAGCACACACAGCCCAGTCACCTCATAAAGGTGAGCACACACAGCCCAGTCACCTCATACAGGTGAATACACACAGCCCAGTCACCTCATACAGGTGAGCACACACAGCCCAGTCACCTTATACAGGTGAGCACACACAGTCCAGTCACCTCATACAGGTGAATACACACAGCCCAGTCACCTCATACAGGTGAGCACACACAGCCCAGTCACCTCATACAGGTCAGCACACACAGCCCTGTCACCCGATACAGGTGAGCACACACAGCCAAGTCATCTCATACAGGTGAATACACACAGTCCAGTCTCCTCATACAGGTGAGAACACACAGCCCAGTCACCTCAGACAGGTGAGCACACAGCCAGTCACCTCATACGGGTGAGTACACACAGCCCAGTCACCTCATACAGGTGAGCACACAGCCAGTCACCTCATACGGGTGAGTACACACAGCCCAGTCACCTCATACAGGTGAGTACACACAGCCCAGTCACCTCATACAGTAGAGCACACACAGCCCAGTCACCTCATACAGATGAGCACATACAGCCCAGTCACCTCATACAGGTGAGCACACATAACCCAGTCACCTCATAACGGTGAGTACACACAGCCAAGTCACCTCATACAGGTGAGCACACACAGCCCAGTAACCTCATACAGGTGAATACACAAAGCCCAGTCACATCATACAGGTGAGCACACAGACCAGTCACCTCATACAGGTGAGTACACACAACCCAGTCACCCCATACAGGTGAGCACACACAGCCCAGTCACCTCATACAGGTGAATACACACAGCCCAGTCACCTCATACAGGTGAGCACACACAGCCCAGTCACCTCATAGAGGTGAGGACACACAAACCAGTCACCTCATACAGGTGAGTTCACACAGCCCAGTCACCTCATACAGGTGAGCAGAAAACCGAGTCACCTCATACAGGTGAATACACACAGCACAGTCACCTCATACAGGTGAGCACACACAGGCAAGTCACCTCATACAGGTGAGCACACACAACCCAGTCACCTCATACAGGTGAGTACACACAGCCCAGTCACCTCATAGAGGTGAATACACACAGCCCAGTCACCTCATACAGGTGAGCACACACAGGCAAGTCACCTCATACAGGTGAGCACACACAACCCAGTCACCTCATACAGGTGAGCACACACAGCCCAGTCACTGCATACAGGTGAGCACACACAGCTCAGTCAACTCATACAGGTGAGCACACACAGCCCATTTAGCTCATTCAGGTGAGCACACACAGCCCAGTCACCTCATACAGGTGAGCACACACAGCCCAGTCACATCACACAGGTGAGCACACACAGCCCAGTCACTGCATACAGGTGAGCACACACAGCTCAGTCAACTCATACAGGTGAGCACACACAGCCCAGTCACCTCATTCAGGTGAGTACACACAGCCCAGTCACCTCATACAGGTGTACAGGTGAGTACACACAGCCCAGCCACCTCATACAGGTGACCACACACAAGCAAGTCAACTCATACAGGTGAGCACACACAGCCCAGTCACTTCATACAGGTGAGTACACACAACCCAGTCACCTCATACAGGTGAGCACACACAACCCAGTCACCTCATACAGGTGAGCACACACAACCCAGTCACCTCATACAGGTGAGCACACACAGCCCAGTCACTTCATACAGGTGAGTACACACAGCCCAGTCACCTCATACAGGTGAGTACACACAGCCCAGTCACCTCATACAGGTGAGCACACACAGCCCAGTCACCTCCTACAGGTGAGCACACACAGCCCAGTCACCTCATAAAGATGAGCACACACTGTCCAGTCACCTCATACAGGTGAGTACACACAGCCCAGTCACCTCATACAGGTGAGCACACACAGCCCAGTCACCTCCTACAGGTGAGAACACACAGCCCAGTCACCTCATAAAGATGAGCACACACTGTCCAGTCACCTCATGCAGGTGAGCACACACAGCCCAGTCACCTCATACAGGTGAGAACACACAACACAGTCATCTCATACAGGTGAGCACACACAGCCCAGTCACTGCATACAGGTGAGTACACAGAGCCCAGTCACCTCATACAGGTGAGTACACACAGCCCAGTCACCTCATACAGGTGAGCACACACAGCCCAGTCACCTCATACAGGTGAGCACACACAGCCCAGTCACCTCATACAGGTGAGCACACACAGCCCAGTCACCTCATACAGGTGAGCACACACAGCCCAGTCACCTCATACAGGTGAGTACACAGCCCAGTCACCTCATACAGATGATCACACACAGCCCAGTAACCTCATACAGGTGAGCACACACAACCAAGTCACCACCTACAGGTGAGCACACACAGCCCAGTCACCTCATACAAGTGAGCAGAAAACCCAGTCATCTCATACAGGTGAATACACACAGCCCAGTCACCTCATACAGGTGAGCACACACAGCCCAGTCACCTCATACAGGTGAGAACAAACAGCCCAGTCACCTCATACAGGTGAGCACACAAAACCCAGTCACCTCATACAGGTGAGCACATACAGCCCAGTCATCTCATACAGGTGAGCACACACAGCCCAGTCACCTCATACAGGGGAGCACACACAGCCCAGTCACCTCATACAGGTGAGCACACACAACCCAGTCACCTCATACAGGTGAATACACACAGCAAAGGTGAGCACACACAGCCCAGTCACCTCATACAGGTGAGCACACAAAGCCCATTCACCTCATACAGGTGAGCACACACTGCCCAGTCACCTCACACAGGCGAGCCCACAAAGCCCAGTCATCTCATACAGGTGAACACACACAACCCAGTCACCTCATACAGGTGAATTCACACAGCCCAGTCACCTCATACAGGTGAGCACACACAGCCCAGTCACATCATACAGGTGAGCACACACAGCCCAGTCACCTCATACAGGTGAATACACACAGCCCAGTCACCTCATACAGGTGAGCACACACAGCCCAGTCACCTCATACAGGTGAGCACACACAGCCCAGTCACCTCATACAGGTGAGCACACACAGCCCAGTCACACCATACAAGTGAGCAAACACAGCGCACTCACCTCATCCAGGTGAGCTCACACAGCCCAGTCATCTCATACAGGTGAGCACACACAGCCGAGTCACCTCATACAGGTGAGCACACACAGCCCAGTCACCTCATCCAGGTGAGCACATACAGCCCAGTCATCTCATACAGGTGAGCAGACACAGCCCATTCACCTCATACAGGTGAGCACACACAGCCCAGTAACCTCATACAGGTGAATACACACAGTCCAGTCACCTCATACAGGTGAGTACACACAGCCCAGTCACCTCATACAGGTGAGCACACACAGCCAAGTCACCTCATACAGGTGAGCACACACAGCCCAGTCTCCTCATTCAGGTGAGCACACACAGCCCAGTCACCTCATACAGGTGAATACACCCAGACCAGTCACATCATTCAGGTGAGCACACACAGACCAGTCACCTCATACAGGTGAGCACACACAGCCCAGTCACCTCATAAAGGTGAGCACACACAGCCCAGTCACCTCATACAGGTGAATACACACAGCCCAGTCACCTCATACAGGTGAGCACACACAGCCCAGTCACCTCATACAGGTGAGCACACACAGTCCAGTCACCTCATACAGGTCAGCACACACAGCCCTGTCACCCGATACAGGTGAGCACACACAGCCAAGTCATCTCATACAGGTGAATACACACAGTCCAGTCTCCTCATACAGGTGAGAACACACAGCCCAGTCACCTCAGACAGGTGAGCACACAGCCAGTCACCTCATACGGGTGAGTACACACAGCCCAGTCACCTCATACAGGTGAGCACACAGCCAGTCACCTCATACGGGTGAGTACACACAGCCCAGTCACCTCATACAGGTGAGTACACACAGCCCAGTCACCTCATACAGTAGAGCACACACAGCCCAGTCACCTCATACAGATGAGCACATACAGCCCAGTCACCTCATACAGGTGAGCACACATAACCCAGTCACCTCATAACGGTGAGTACACACAGCCAAGTCACCTCATACAGGTGAGCACACACAGCCCAGTAACCTCATACAGGTGAATACACAAAGCCCAGTCACATCATACAGGTGAGCACACAGACCAGTCACCTCATACAGGTGAGTACACACAACCCAGTCACCCCATACAGGTGAGCACACACAGCCCAGTCACCTCATACAGGTGAATACACACAGCCCAGTCACCTCATACAGGTGAGCACACACAGCCCAGTCACCTCATACAGGTTTGCACACACAGCCCAGTCACCTCATAGAGGTGAGGACACACAAACCAGTCACCTCATACAGGTGAGTTCACACAGCCCAGTCACCTCATACAGGTGAGCAGAAAACCGAGTCACCTCATACAGGTGAATACACACAGCACAGTCACCTCATAGAGGTGAATACACACAGCCCAGTCACCTCATACAGGTGAGCACACACAGGCAAGTCACCTCATACAGGTGAGCACACACAACCCAGTCACCTCATACAGGTGAGTACACACAGCCCAGTCACCTCATACAGGTGAGAACACACAGCCCAGTCACCTCATACAGGTGAGAACACACAGCCCAGTCACCTCATACAGGTGAGCACACACAGCCCAGTCACCTCATACAGGTGAGCACACACAGCCCAGTCATCTCATACAGGTGAGCACACACAGCCCAGTCACCTCATACAGGTGAGCACACACAACCCAGTCACCTCATACAGGTGAGTACACACAGCCCAGTCACCTCATACAGGTGAGCACACACAGGCAAGTCACCTCATACAGGTGAGCACACACAACCCAGTCACCTCATACAGGTGAATACACACAGCCCAGTCACCTCATACAGGTGAGCACACACAGGCAAGTCACCTCATACAGGTGAGCACACACAACCCAGTCACCTCATATAGGTGAGTACACACAGCCCAGTCACCTCATAGAGGTGAGCACACACAGCCCAGTAAAATCATCCAGGTGAATGTACACAGCCCAGTCACCTCATACAGGTGAGCACACACAGACCAGTCACCTCATACAGGTGAGCACACACAGACCAGTCACCTCATACAGGTGAGCACACACAAACCAGTCACCTCATACAGGTGAGCACACACAGCCCAGTCACCTCATACAGGTGAGCACACACAGCCCAGTAACCTCAAACAGGTGAGCACACACAGCCCAGTCACCTCATACATGTGAGGACACACAACCCAGTCACCTCATACAGGTGAGTACACACAGCCCAGTCACCTCATACATGTGAGGACACACAACCCAGTCACCTCATACAGGTGAGTACACACAGACCAGTCACCTCATACAGGTGAGCACACACAGCCCAGTCACCTCATACAGTTGAGTGCACACAGACCAGTCACCTCATACAGGTGAGCACACACAACCCAGTCACCTCATACAGGTGAGCATATACAACCCAGTCACCTCATACAGTTGAGCACACACAGCCCAATCACCTCATACAGGTGAGCACACACAACCCATTCACCTCATACAGGGGAATACACAAAGCCCAGTCACCTCATACAGGTGAGCACACACAGCCCCGTCACCTCATACAGGTGAGCACACAGAACCCAGTCAACTCATACATGTGAGCACACACAACCCAGTCACCTCATACAGGTGAGCACACTCAGCCCAGTCACCTCATACAGGTGAGCACACACAATCCAGTCACCTCATAAAAGTCAATACACACAGCCCAGGTGAGCACAAACAGCCCAGTCACCTCATACAGGTGAGCACACACAGCCCATTCACCTCATACAGGTGAGCACACACAGCCCAGTCACCTCATTCAGGTGAGCACACAGCCAGTCACCTCATACAGGTGAGCACACACAGACCAGTCACCTCATACAGGTGAGCACACACTGCCCAGTCACCTCATTCAGACGAGCACACACAGCCCAGTCACCTCACACAGGTGAGCATACAAAGCCCAGTCACCTCATACAGGTGAACACACACAGCCCAGTCACCTCATTGAGATGAGAACACACAGCACAGTCACATCATACAGATCAGCACACACAGCCCAGTCACCTCATACAGGTGAGCACACACAGCCCAGTCACCTCATACAGGTGAGCACACACAACCAAGTCACCTCATACAGGTGAATACACACAGTCCAGTAACCTCATACAGGTGAGCACACACAACCCGTCACCTAATACAGGTGAGTGCACACAGCCCAGTCTCCTCATTTAGGTGAGCACACACAGCCCAGTCACCTAATACAGGTGAATACACCCAGCCCAGTCACCTCATACAGGTAAGTACACAGCCCAGTCACCTCATACAGGTGAGCACACACAGCACAGTCACCTCATACAGGTGAGCACACACAGCCCAGTCACCTCATACAGGTGTATATACAAAGCCCAGTCACCTCATACAGGTGAGCACACACAGACCAGTCACCTCATACAGGTGAGCACACACAACCAAGTCACCTCATACAGGTGAGCACACACAACCCAGTCACCTCATTCAGGTGAGCACACACAGCCGCATCACCTCATACAGGTGAGCACACAGCCCAGTCACCTCATGCAGGTGAGCACAAACAGCCCAGTCACCTCATACAGGTGAGCACACAAAACCCAGTCACCTCATACAGGTGAACACACACAGCCCAGTCACCTCATACCGGTGAGCACACACAGCCAAGTCACCTCATACAGGTGAGCACACACAACCCAGTCACCTCATAAAGGTGAGTACACACAGCCCAGTCACCTCATACAGGTGAGCACATACAGCCCAGCAACCTCATACAGGCGAATACACAAAGCCCTGTCACCTCATACAGGTGAGCACACAGACCAGTCACCTCATACAGGTGAGCACACACAGACCAGTCACCTCATACAGGTGAGCACACACAACCCAGTTTCCTCATACAGGTGAGCACACACAGCCCAGTCACCTCATACAGGTGAGCAAACACAGCCCAGTCACCTTACACAGGTGAGCACACACAGCCCAGTCACCTCATCCAGGTGTGCACACACAGCCCAGTCAACTCATACAGGTGAGGACACACAACCCAGTCACCTCATACAGGTGAGTTCACACAGCCCAGTCACCTCATACAGGTGAGCAGAAAACCCAGTCACCTCATACAGGTGAATACACACAGCCCAGTCACCTCATACAGTTGAGCACACACAGCCTAGACACCTCATACAGGAGAGCACACACAGCCCAGTCACCTCATACAGGTGAACACAAAAAGCCCAGTCACGTCATACAGTTGAGCACACAAAACCCAGTCAGCTCATACAGGTGAGCACACACAGCCCAGTCACCTCATACAGGTGAACACACACAGCCCAGTCACCTCATACAGGTGAGCACACACAGCGAAGTCACCTCATACAGGTGAGCACACACAACCCAGTCACCTCATAAAGGTGAGTACACACAGCCCAGTCACCTCATACAGGTGAGCACATACAGCCCAGTAACCTCATACAGGTGAATACAAACAGCCCAGTCACGTCATACAGTTGAGCACACAAAACCCAGTCAGCTCATACAGGTGAGCACACACAGCCCAGTCACCTCATACAGGTGAACACACACAGCCCAGTCACCTCATACAGGTGAGCACACACAGCCAAGTCACCTCATAAAGGTGAGTACACACAGCCCAGTCACCTCATACAGGTGAGCACATACAGCCCAGTAACCTCATACAGGTGAATACACAAAGCCCTGTCACCTCAAACAGGTGAGCACACACAGCCCAGTAACCTCATACAGGTGAATACACACAGCCCAGTCACCTCATACAGGTGAGCACAAACAGACCAGTCACCTCATACAGGTGAGCACACATAGACCAGTCACCTCATACAGGTGAGCACACACAACCCAGTCACCTCATAAAGGTGAGTACACACAGCCCAGTCACCTCATACAGGTGAGCACACAGGACCCAGTTACCTTATACAGGTGAGGACACACAGCCCAGTAACCGCATACAGGTGAATACACACAGCCCAGTCACCTCATTGAGGTGAGCACACACAGCCCAGTCACCTCATACAGGTGAGCACACACAGACCAGTCACCTCATACAGATGAGCACACACAGCCCAGTCACCTCATACAGGTGAGCACACACAGCCCAGTCACCTCATACAGGTGAGTACACACAGCCCAGTCACCTCATACAAGTGAGCACACACAACCCAGTCACCTCATACAGGTGAGCACACACAGCCCAGTCACCTCATACAGGTGAGCACACACAGCCCAGTCACCTCATACTGGTGAGCACACACAGCCCAGTCACCTCATACAGGTGAGCACACACAGCCCAGTCACCTCATACAGGTGAGCACACACAACCCAGTTACCTCATACATGTGAGCACACACAACCCAGTCACCTCATACAGGTGAGCACACACAACCCAGTCACCTCATACAGGTGAGCACACACAGCCCAATCACCTCATACAGGTGAGCACACACAGCCCATTCACCTCATACAGGTGAATACACAAAGCCCAGTCACCTCATACAGGTGAGCACACAGAGCCCAGTCACCTCATACAGGTGAGCTCACACAACCCAGTCACCTCATACAGGTGAGCACACACAACCCAGTCACCTCATACAGGTGAGCACACACAGCCCAGTCACTTCATACAGGTGAGCACACACAATCCATTCACCTCATAAAAGTCAATACACACAGCCCAGGTGAGCACACACAGCCCAGTCACCTCATACAGATGAGCACACACAGCCCATTCACCTTATACAGGTGAGCACACATAGCCCAGTCACCTCATTCGGATGAGCACACACTGCCCAGTCACCTCATTCAGATGAGCACACAAAGGCCAGTCACCTCATACAGGTGAACACACACAGCCCAGTCACCTCATAGAGGTGAGAACACACAGCACAGCCACCTCATACAGATCAGCACACACAGCCCAGTCACCTCATACAGGTGAGAACACACAGCCCAGTCATCTCATACAGGTGAACACACACAGTCCAGTCACCTCATACAGGTGAGTACCCACAGCCCAGTCACCTCATACAGGTGAGCACACACAGCCCAGTCACCTCATACAGGTGAGCACACACAGCCCAGTCACCTCATACAGGTGAGCACACATAGCCCAGTCACCTCATACAGGTGAGCACACACAGCCCAGTCACCTCATACAGGTGAGTACACACAGGCCAGTCACTGCATACAGGTGAGTACACAGCCCAGTCACCTCATACAGATGATCACACACAGCCCAGTAACCTCATACAGGTGAGCACACACAACCAAGGCACCACCTACAGGTGAGCACACACAACCCAGTCACCTCATAGAGGTGAGCACACACAGCCCAGTCACCTCATACAAGTGAGCAGAAAACCCAGTCACCTCATACAGGTGAATACACACAGCCCAGTCACCTCATACAGGTGAACACACACAGCCCAGTCACCTCATACAGGTGAGCACACACAGCCCAGTCACCTCATACAGGTGAGCACAAACAGCCCAGTCACCTCATACAGGTGAGCACATACAGCCCAGTCATCTCATACAGGTGAGCACACACAGCCCAGTCACCTCATATAGGGGAGCACACACAGCCCAGTCACCTCATACAGGTGAGCACACACAACCCAGTCACCTCATACAGGTGAATACACACAACCCAGGTGAGCACACACAGCCCAGTCACCTCATACAGGTGAGCACACACAGCCCATTCACATCATACAGGTGAGCACACACTGCCCAGTCACCTCACACAGGCGAGCACACAAAGCCCAGTCATCTCATACAGGTGAACACACACAACCCAGTCACCTCATACAGGTGAATACACACAGCCCAGTCAACTCATACAGGTGAGCACACACAGCCCAGTCACATCATACAGGTGAGCACACACAGCCCAGTCACCTCATAGAGGTGAGCACACACAGCCCAGTCACCTCATACAGGTGAGCACACACAGCCCAGTCACCTCATACAGGTGAGCACACACAGCCCAGTCACCTCATTCAGGTGAGCACACACAGCCCAGTCACACCATACAAGTGAGCAAACACAGCCCATTCACCTCATCCAGGTGAGCTCACACAGCCCAGTCATCTGATACAGGTGAGCACACACAGCCCAGTCACCTCATACAGGTGAGCACACACAGCCCAGTCACCTCATCCAGGTGAGCACATACAGCCCAGTCATCTCATACAGGTGAGCAGACACAGCCCATTCACCTCATACAGGTGAGCACACACAGCCCAGTCACCTCATACAGGTGAGAACACACAGCCCAGTCACCTCATACAGGTGAGCACACATAGCCCAGTCACCTCATACAGGTGAGCACACACAGCCCAGTCACCTCATACAGGTGAGTACACACAGGCCAGTCACTGCATACAGGTGAGTACACAGCCCAGTCACCTCATACAGATGATCACACACAGCCCAGTAACCTCATACAGGTGAGCACACACAACCAAGGCACCACCTACAGGTGAGCACACACAACCCAGTCACCTCATAGAGGTGAGCACACACAGCCCAGTCACCTCATACAAGTGAGCAGAAAACCCAGTCACCTCATACAGGTGAATACACACAGCCCAGTCACCTCATACAGGTGAACACACACAGCCCAGTCACCTCATACAGGTGAGCACACACAGCCCAGTCACCTCATACAGGTGAGCACAAACAGCCCAGTCACCTCATACATGTGAGCACATACAGCCCAGTCATCTCATACAGGTGAGCACACACAGCCCAGTCACCTCATATAGGGGAGCACACACAGCCCAGTCACCTCATACAGGTGAGCACACACAACCCAGTCACCTCATACAGGTGAATACACACAGCCCAGGTGAGCACACACAGCCCAGTCACCTCATACAGGTGAGCACACACAGCCCATTCACATCATACAGGTGAGCACACAAAGCCCAGTCATCTCATACAGGTGAACACACACAACCCAGTCACCTCATACAGGTGAGAACACACAGCCCAGTCAACTCATACAGGTGAGCACACACAGCCCAGTCACATCATACAGGTGAGCACACAGAGCCCAGTCACCTCATAGAGGTGAGCACACACAGCCCAGTCACATCATACAGGTGAGCACACACAACCCAGTCACCTCATACAGGTGAATACACACAGCCCAGGTGAGCACACACAGCCCAGTCACCTCATACAAGTGAGCAAACACAGCCCATTCACCTCATCCAGGTGAGCACACACAGCCCAGTCACCTCATACAGGTGAGCACACACAGCCCAGTCACCTCATCCAGGTGAGCACATACAGCCCAGTCATCTCATACAGGTGAGCAGACACAGCCCATTCACCTCATACAGGTGAGCACACACAGCCCAGTAACCTCATACAGGTGGGTACACACAGCCCAGTCACCTCATACAGGTGAGCACACACAGCCAAGTCACTTCATACAGGTGAGCACACACAGACCAGTCACGTCATTCAGGTGAGCACACACAGCCCAGTCACCTCATAAAGGTGAGCACACACAGCCCAGTCACCTCATACAGGTGAGCACACACAGCCCAGTCACCTCATACAGGTGAGCACACACAGTCCAGTCACCTCATACAGGTCAGCACACACAGCCCTGTCACCCCATACAGGTGAGCACACACAGACAAGTCATCTCATACAGGTGAATACACACAGGCAGTCTCCTCATACAGGTGAGAACACACAGCCCAGTCACCTCATACAGGTGAGCACACAGCCAGTCACCTCATACAGGTGAGCACACACAGCTCAGTCACCTCATACAGGTGAGCACACAGAGCCCAGTCACCTCATACAGGTGAGTACACACAGCCCAGTCACCTCATACAGGTGAGAACACACAGCCCAGTCACCTCATACAGGTGAGCACACACAGCCCAGTCACCTCAAACAGATGAGCACACACAGCCCATTCACCTCATACATGTGAGGACACACAACCCAGTCACCTCATACAGGTGAGTACACACAGCCCAGTCACCTCATACAGGTGAGCACACAGGACCCAGTTACCTTATACAGGTGAGGACACACAGCCCAGTAACCTCATACAGGTGAATACACACAGCTCAGTCACCTCATAGAGGTGAGCACACACAGCCCAGTCACCTCATACAGGTGAGCACACACAGACCAGTCACCTCATACAGATGAGCACACACAGCCCAGTTACCTCATACATGTGAGCACACACAACCCAGTCACCTCATACAGGTGAGCACACACAGCCTAATCACCTCATACAGGTGAGCACACACAACCAATTCACCTCATACAGGTGAATACACAAAGCCCAGTCACCTCATACAGGTGAGCACACACAGCCCAGTCACCTCATACAGGTGAGCTCACACAACCCAGTCACCTCATAAAGGTGAGCACACACAACCCAGTCACCTCATACAGGTGAGCACACACAGCCCAGTCACCTCATACAGGTGAGCACACACAATCCATTCACCTCATAAAAGTCAATACACACAGCCCAGGTGAGCACACACAGCCCAGTCACCTCATACAGATGAGCACACACAGCCCATTCACCTTATACAGGTGAGCACACATAGCTCAGTCACCTCATTCGGATGAGCACACACTGCCCAGTCAGCTCATTCAGATGAGCACACAAAGGCCAGTCACCTCATACAGGTGAACACACACAGCCCAGTCACCTCATAGAGGTGAGAACACACAGCACAGTCACCTCATACAGATCAGCACACACAGTCCAGTCACCTCATACAGGTGAGCACACACAACCCAGTCACCTCATACAGGTGAGCACACACAGCCCAGTCACCTCATACAGGTGAGAACACACAGCCCAGGCATCTCATACAGGTGAACACACACAGTCCAGTCACCTCATACAGGTGGGTACCCACAGCCCAGTCACCTCATACAGGTGAGCACACACAGCCCAGTCACCTCATACAGGTGAGCACACACAGCCCAGTCACCTCATACAGGTGAGTACACATAGCCCAGTCACCTCATACAGGTGAGCACACACAGCCCAGTCACCTCATACAGGTGAATACACACAGCCCAGTCACCTCATACAGGTGAGAACACACAGCCCAGGCATCTCATACAGGTGAACACACACAGTCCAGTCACCTCATACAGGTGAGTACCCACAGCCCAGTCACCTCATACAGGTGAGCACACACAGCCCAGTCACCTCATACAGGTGAGCACACACAGCCCAGTCACCTCATACAGGTGAGCACACATAGCCCAGTCACCTCATACAGGTGAGCACACACAGCCCAGTCACCTCATACAGGTGAGTACACACAGGCCAGTCACTGCATACAGGTGAGTACACAGCCCAGTCACCTCATACAGATGATCACACACAGCCCAGTAACCTCATACAGGTGAGCACACACAACCAAGTCACCACCTACAGGTGAGCATACACAACCCAGTCACCTCATAGAGGTGAGCACACACAGCCCAGTCACCTCATACAAGTGAGCAGAAAACCCAGTCACCTCATACAGGTGAATACACACAGCCCAGTCACCTCATACAGGTGAACACACACAGCCCAGTCACCTCATACAGGTGAGCACACACAGCCCAGTCACCTCATACAGGTAAGCACAAACAGCCCAGTCACCTCATACAGGTGAGCACATACAGCCCAGTCATCTCATACAGGTGAGCACACACAGCCCAATCACCTCATACAGGGGAGCACACACAGCCCAGTCACCTCATACAGGTGAGCACACACAACCCAGTCACCTCATACTGGTGAATACACACAGCCCAGGTGAGCACACACAGCCCAGTCACCTCATACAGGTGAGCACACACAGCCCATTCACCTCATACAGGTGAGCACACACTGCCCAGTCACCTCACACAGGCGAGCACACAAAGCCCAGTCATCTCATACAGGTGAACACACACAACCCAGTCACCTCATACAGGTGAATACACACAGTCCAGTCAACTCATACAGGTGAGCACACACAGCCCAGTCACATCATACAGGTGAGCACACACAGCCCAGTCACCTCATACAGGTGAGCACACACAGCCCAGTCACCTCATACAGGTGAGCACACACAGCCCAGTCACCTCATACAGGTGAGCACACAACCCAGTCACCTCATACAGGTGAGTACACACAGCCCAGTCACCTCATACAGGTGAGCACACACAGCCCAGTAAAATCATCCAGGTGAATACACACAGCCCAGTCACCTCATACAGGTGAGCACAAATAGACCAGTCACCTCATACAGGTGAGCACACACAGACCAGTCACCTCATACAGGTGAGCACTCACAACCCAGTCACCTCATACAGGTGAGCACACACAGCTCAGTCACCTCATACAGGTGAGCACACAGAGCCCAGTCACTGCATACAGGTGAGTACACGGAGCCCAGTCACCTCATACAGGTGAGTACACACAGCCCAGTCACCTCATACAGGTGAAAACACACAGCCCAGTCACCTCATACAGGTGAGCACACACAACCCAGTCACCTCATAACGGTGAGTACACACAGCCAAGTCACCTCATACAGGTGAGCACACACAGCCCAGTAACCTCATACAGGTGAATACACAAAGCCCAGTCATATCATACAAGTGAGCACACAGACCAGTCACCTCATACAGTTGAGCACACACAACCCAGTCACCTCATACAGGTGAGGACACACAGCCCAGTCACCTCATACAGGTGAATACACACAGCCCAGTCACCTCATACAGGTGAGCACACACAGCCCAGTCACCTCATACAGGTTTGCACACACAGCCCAGCCACCTCATACAGGTGAGGACACGCAACCCAGTCACCTCATACAGGTGAGTTCACACAGCCCAGTCACCTCATACAGGTGAGCAGAAAACCGAGTCACCTCATACAGGTGAATACACAGAGCCCAGTCACCTCATACAGGTGAGCACACACAGCCCAGTCACCTCATACAGGTGAGCACACGCAACCCAATCACCTCATACAGGTGAGCACACACAACCCAGTCACCTCATACAGGTGAGTACACACAGCCCAGTCACCTCATACAGGTGAGTACACACAGCCCAGTCACCTCATACAGGTGAGCACAAACAGACCAGTCACCTCATACACGTGAGCACACACAGACCAGTCACCTCATACAGGTGAGCACACACAACCCAGTCACCTCATACAGGTGAGTACACACAGCCCAGTCACCTCATACAGGTGAGCACACAGGACCCAGTTACGTTATACAGGTGAGGACACACAGCCCAGTAACCTCATACAGGTGAATACACACAGCCCAGTCACCTCATACAGGTGAGCACACACAGCCCAGTCACCTCATACAGTTGAGTACACACAGACCAGTCACCCCATACAGGTGACCACACACAGACCAGTCACCTCATACAGGTGAGCACACACAACCCAGTCACCTCATACAGGTGAGAATACACAACCCAGTCACCTCATACAGTTGAGCACACACAGCCCAATCACCTCATACAGGTGAGCACACACAACCCATTCACCTCATACAGGGGAATACACAAAGCCCAGTCACCTCACACAGGTGAGCACACACAGCCCCGTCACCTCATGCAGGTGCAGGTGAGCACACAGAACCCAGTCACCTCATACATGTGATCACACACAACCCAGTCACCTCATACAGGTGAGCACACTCAGCCCAGTCACCTCATACAGGTGAGCACACACAATCCAGTCATCTCATAAAAGTCAATACACACAGCCCAGGTGAGCACAAACAGCCCACTCACCTCATACAGGTGAGCACACACAGCCCATTCACCTCATACAGGTGAGCACACACAGCCCATTCACCTCATACAGGTGAGCACACACAGCCCAGTCACCTCATTCAGGTGAGCACACACAGCCCAGTCACCTCATTCAGGTGAGCACACACTGCCCAGTCACCTCATTCAGACGAGCACACACAGCCCAGTCACCTCACACAGGTGAGCACACAAAGCCCAGTCACCTCATACAGGTGATCACACACAGCCCAGTCACCTCATACAGGTGAATACACACAGTCCAGTAACCTCTTACAGGTGAGCACACACAACCCGTCATCTCATACAGGTGAGTACACACAGCCCAGTCTCCTCATTTAGGTGAGAACACACAGCCCAGTCACCTAATACAGGTGAATACACCCAGCCCAGTCACATCATACAGGTGAGTACACAGCCCAGTCACCTCATACAGGTGAGCACACACAGCACAGTCACCTCATACAGCTGAGCACACACAGCCCAGTCACCTCATACAGGTGAATACACAAAGCCCAGTCACCTCATACAGGTGAGCACACACAGACCAGTCACCTCATACAGGTGAGCACACACAACCAAGTCACCTCATACAGGTGAGCACACACAACCCAGTCACCTCATTCAGGTGAGCACACACAGTCGCATCACCTCATACAGGTGAGCACACAGCCCAGTCACCTCATGCAGGTGAGCACAAACAGCCCTGTCACCTCACACAGGTGAGCACACAAAACCCAGTCACCTCATACAGGTGAGCACACACAGCCCAGTCACCTCATACAGGTGAGCACACACAACCCATTCACCTCATACAGGTGAATACACAAAGCCCAGTCACCTCATACAGGTGAGCACACACAGCCCAGTCACCTCATACAGGTGAGCTCACACAACCCAGTCACCTCATACAGGTGAGCACACACAATCCAGTCACCTCATACAGGTGAGCACACACAGCCCAGTCACCTCATACAGGTGAGCACACACAATCCAGTCACCTCATAAAAGTCAATACACACATCCCAGGTGAGCACACACAGCCCAGTCGCCTCATACAGGTGAGCACACACAGTCCAGTCACCTCATACAGGTGAGCACACACTGCCCAGTCCCCTCATTCAGATAAGCACACACAGCCCAGTCACCTCACACAGGTGAGCACACAAAGGCCAGTCACCTCATACAGGTGAACACACACAGCCCAGTCACCTCATAGAGGTGAGAACACACAGCACAGTCACCTCATACAGATCAGCACACACAGCCCAGTCACCTCATACAGGTGAGCACACACAGCCCAGTCATCTCATACAGGTGAACACACACAGTCCAGTCACCTCATACAGGAGATAACACACAGAACAGTCACCTCATAAAGGTGATCACACACAGCCTAATCACCTCATACAGGTCAGCACACACAGCCCTGTCACCTCATACAGGTGAGCACACACAGCCTAGTCATCTCATACAGGTGAATACACACAGCCCAGTCTCCTCATACAGGTGAGAACACACAGCCCAGTCACCTCATACAGGTGAGCACACAGCCCAGTCTCCTCATACAGGTGAACACACACAGCCCTGTCATCTCATACAGGTGAGCACACACAGCCCAGTCATCTCATACAGGTGAATACACACAGCCCAGTTTCCTCATACAGGTGAGCACACACAGCCCAGTCACCTCATAGAGGTGAGCACACACAGCCCAGTCACCTCATACAGGTTTGCACACACAGCCCAGTCACCTCATACAGGTGAGGACACACAACCCAGTCACCTCATACAGATGAGTTCACACAGCCAAGTCACCACATACAGGTGAGCAGAAAACCCAGTCACCACATACAGGTGAATACACACAGCCCAGTCACCTCATACAGGTGAGCACACACAGCCCAGTCACCTCATACAGGTGAGCACACACAGCCCAGTCACCTCATACAGGTGAACACACAGCCCAGTCACCTCATACAGGTGAGCACACACAGCCCAGTCACCTCATACAGGTGAGCACACACAGCCCAGTCACCTCATACAGGTGAGCGCACACAGCCCAGTCATCTCATACAGGTGAGCATACTCAGCCCAGTCACCTCATACAGGTGAGCACACACAGCCCAGTCACCTCATACTGTTGAGCACACACAGCCCAGTCACCTCATACAGGTGAGCACACACAGCCCAGTCACCTCTTACAGGTGAGCACACACAGCCCAGTCACCTCATACAGGTGAGCACACTCAGCCCAGTCACCTCATACAGGTGAGCACACACAACCCAGTCACCTCATACAGGTGAGTACACACAGCCCAGTCTCCTCATTTAGGTGAGCACACACAGCCCAGTCACCTCATACAGGTGAATACACCCAGCCCAGTCACGTCATAAAGGTGAGTACACAGCCCAGTCACCTCATACAGGTGAGCACACACAGCACAGTCACCTCATATAGGTGAGCACACACAGCCCAGTCACCTCATACAGGTGAATACACACAGCCCAGTCACCTCATACATGTGAGCACACACAACCAAGTCACCTCATACAGGTGAGCACACACAACCCAGTCACCTCATTCAGGTGAGCACACACAGCCCAGTCACCTCATACAGGTGAGCACACACAACCCATTCACCTCATACAGGTGAGCACACACAGCACAGTCACCTCATACAGGTGAGCACACAGCCCAGTCACCTCATACAGGTGAATACACACAGCCCAGTCACCTCATACATGTGAGCACAAACAGACCAGTCACCTCATACAGGTGAGCACACACAACCAAGTCACCTCATACAGGTGAGCACACACAACCCAGTCACCTCATTCAGGTGAGCACACACAGCCCAGTCACCTCATACAGGTGAGCACACACAGCCCAGTCACCTCATACAGGTGAGCACTCAAAACCCAGTCACCTCATACAGATGAGCACACACAGCCCAGTCACCTCATACAGGTGAACACACACAGCCCAGTCACATCATACAGGTGAGTACACACAGCCAAGTCACCTCATACAGGTGAGCACACACAGCCCAGTAACCTCATACAGGTGAATACACAAAGCCCAGTCACATCATACAGGTGAGCACACAGACCAGTCACCTCATGCAGGTGATCACACACAGACCAGTCACCTCATACAGGTGAGCACACACAACACAGTTTCCTCATACAGGTGAGCACACACAACCCAGTCACCTCATACAGGTGAGCACACACAGCCCAGTCACCTCATACAGGTGAATTCACACAGCCCAGTCACCTCATACAGGTGAGCACACACAGCCCAGTCATCTCATACAGGTTTGCACCCACAGCCCAGTCACCTCATACAGGTGAGGACACACAGCCCAGTCACCTCATACAGTTGAGTTCACACATCCCAGTCACCTCATACAGGTGAGCAGAAAACCCAATCACCTCATACAGGTGAATATACACAGCCCAGTCACCTCATAGAGGTGAGCACACACAGCTCAGTCACCTCATACAGGTGAGCACACTTAGCCAGTCACCTCATACAGGTGAGCACACACAACCCAGTTATCTCATACCGTAGAGCACACACAGCCCAGTCACCTCATCCAGGTGAGCACACACAGCCCAGTCACCTCATACAGGTGAGCACACACAGCCCAGTAACCTCATCCAGGTGAATACACACAGCCGAGTCACCTCATACAGGTGAGCACACACAGACCAGTCACCTCATACAGGTGAGTACACACAGCCCAGTCACCTCATACAGGTGAGCACACACAGACCAGTCACCTCATACAGGTGAGCACACACAGACCAGTCACCTCATACAGGTGAGCACACACAACACAGTCACCTCATACAGGTGAGCACACACAGCCCAGTCACCTCATACAGGTGAGCACACACAGCCCAGTCACCTCATACATGTGAGGTTACACAACCCAGTCAACTCATACAGGTGAGTACACACAGCCCAGTCACCTCATGCAGGTGAGCACACAGGACCCAGTTATGTTATACAGGTGAGGACACACAGCCCAGTAACCTCATACAGGTGAATACACACAGCCCAGTCACCTCATACAGGTGAGCACACACAGCCCAGTCACCTCATACAGTTGAGAACACACAGACCAGTCACCTCATACAGGTGACCACACACAGACCAGTCACCTCATACAGGTGAACACACACAACCCAGACACCTCATACAGGTGAGCATACACAACCCAGTCACCTCATACAGGTGAGCACACACAACCCAATCACCTCATACAGGTGAGCACACACAACCCATTCACCTCATACAGGTGAATACACAAAGCCCAGTCACCTCATACAGGTGAGCACACACAGCCCAGTCACCTCATACAGGCGAGCACACTCAGCCCAGTAACCTCATACAGGTGAGCACACACAACCCAGTCACCTCATACAGGTGAGCACACACAGCCCAGTCACCTCATACAGGTGAGCACACAGAACCCAGTCACCTCATACAGGTGAGCACACACAACCCAGTCACCTCATACAGGTGAGCACACTCAGCCCAGTAACCTCATACAGGTGAGCAAACAAAATCCAGTCACCTCATAAAAGTCAATTCACACAGCCCAGTTGAGCACACACAGCCCAGTCACCTCATACAGGTGAGCACACACAGCCCATTCTCCTCATACAGGTGAGCACACACAGCCCAGTCACCTCACACAGGTGACCACACAAAGCCCAGTCACCTCATACAGGTGAACACACATAGCCCAGTCACCTCATACAGGTGAGCACACACAATCCAGTCACCTCATACAGGTGAGCACACACAGCCCAGTCACCTCATACAGGTGAGCACACACAATCCAGTCACCTCATAAAAGTCAATACACACATCCCAGGTGAGCACACACAGCCCAGTCACCTCATTCGGGTGAGCACACACTGCCCAGTCCCCTCATTCAGATGAGCACACACAGCCCAGTCACCTCACACAGGTGAGCACACAAAGGCCAGTCACCTCATACAGGTGAACACACACAGCCCAGTCACCTCATAGAGGTGAGAACACACAGCACAGTCACCTCATACAGATCAGCACACACAGCCCAGTCACCTCATACAGGTGAGCACACACAGCCCAGTCATCTCATACAGGTGAACACACACAGTCCAGTCACCTCATACAGGAGATAACACACAGAACAGTCACCTCATACAGGTGATCACACACAGCCTAATCACCTCATACAGGTCAGCACACACAGCCCTGTCACCTCATACAGGTGAGCACACACAGCCTAGTCATCTCATACAGGTGAATACACACAGCCCAGTCTCCTCATACAGGTGAGAACACACAGCCCAGTCACCTCATACAGGTGAGCACACAGCCCAGTCTCCTCATACAGGTGAACACACACAGCCCTGTCATCTCATACAGGTGAGCACACACAGCCCAGTCATCTCATACAGGTGAATACACACAGACCAGTCTCCTCATACAGGTGAGCACACACAGCCCAGTCACCTCATAGAGGTGAGCACACACAGCCCAGTCACCTCATACAGGTTTGCACACACAGCCCAGTCACCTCATACAGGTGAGGACACACAACCCAGTCACCTCATACAGGTGAGTTCACACAGCCCAGTCACCACATACAGGTGAGCAGAAAACCCAGTCACCACATACAGGTGAATACACACAGCCCAGTCACCTCATACAGGTGAGCACACACAGCCCAGTCACCTCATACAGGTGAGCACACACAGCCCAGTCACCTCATACAGGTGAGCACACACAGCCCAGTCACCTCATACAGGTGAACACACAGCCCAGTCACCTCATACAGGTGAGCACACACAGCCCAGTCATCTCATACAGGTGAGCATACTCAGCCCAGTCACCTCATACAGGTGAGCACACACAGCCCAGTCACCTCATACTGTTGAGCACACACAGCCCAGTCACCTCATACAGGTGAGCACACACAGCCCAGTCACCTCTTACAGGTGAGCACACACAGCCCAGTCACCTCATAAAGTTGAGCACACACTGTCCAGTCACTTCATACACGTGAGCACACACAGCCCAGTCACCTCATACAGGTGAGCACACACAGCCCAGTCACCTCATACAGGTGAGCACACACAGCCCAGTCACCTCATACAGGTGAGCACACACAACCCAGTCACCTCATACAGGTGAGTACACACAGCCCAGTCTCCTCATTTAGGTGAGCACACACAGCCCAGTCACCTCATACAGGTGAATACACCCAGCCCAGTCACGTCATAAAGGTGAGTACACAGCCCAGTCACCTCATACAGGTGAGCACACACAGCACAGTCACCTCATACAGGTGAGCACACACAGCCCAGTCACCTCATTCAGGTGAGCACACACAGCCCAGTCACCTCATACAGGTGAGCACACACAACCCATTCACCTCATACAGGTGAGCACACACAGCACAGTCACCTCATACAGGTGAGCACACACAGCCCAGTCACCTCATACAGGTGAATACACACAGCCCAGTCACCTCATACATGTGAGCACAAACAGACCAGTCACCTCATACAGGTGAGCACACACAACCAAGTCACCTCATACAGGTGAGCACACACAACCCAGTCACCTCATTCAGGTGAGCACACACAGCCCAGTCACCTCATACAGGTGAGCACACACAGCCCAGTCACCTCATACAGGTGAGCACTCAGAACCCAGTCACCTCATACAGATGAGCACACACAGCCCAGTCACCTCATACAGGTGAACACACACAGCCCAGTCACCTCATACAGGTGAGAACACACAGCCCAGTCACCTCATACAGGTGAGCACACACAACCCAGTCACCTCATAACGGTGAGTACACACAGCCAAGTCACCTCATACAGGTGAGCACACACAGCCCAGTAACCTCATACAGGTGAATACACAAAGCCCAGTCACATCATACAGGTGAGCACACAGACCAGTCACCTCATGCAGATGATCACACACAGACCAGTCACCTCATACAGGTGAGCACACAAAACACAGTTTCCTCATACAGGTGAGCACACACAACCCAGTCACCTCATACAGTTGAGTTCACACAGCCCAGTCACCTCACACAGGTGAGCAGAAAACCCAAACACCTCATACAGGTGAATATACACAGCCCAGTCACCTCATAGAGGTGAGCACACACAGCTCAGTCACCTCATACAGGTGAGCACACTTAGCCAGTCACCTCATACAGGTGAGCACACACAACCCAGTTATCTCATACCGTAGAGCACACACAGCCCAGTCACCTCATACAGGTGAGCACACACAGCCAAGTCACCTCATACAGGTGAGCACACACAACCCAGTCACCTCATACAGGTGAGTACACACAGCCCAGTCACCTCATACAGGTGAGAACACACAGCCCAGTAACCTCATCCAGGTGAATACACACAGCCCAGTCACCTCATACAGGTGAGCACACACAGACCAGTCACCTCATACAGGTGAGCACACACAGGCCAGTCACCTCATACAGGTGAGCACACACAACACAGTCACCTCATACAGGTGAGCACACACAGCCCAGTCACCTCATACAGGTGAGCACACACAACCCAATCACCTCATACAGGTGAGCACACACAACCCATTCACCTCATACAGGTGAGCACACTCAGCCCAGTAACCTCATAAAAGTCAATACACACAGCCCAGTTGAGCACACACAGCCCAGTCACCTCATACAGGTGAGCACACACAGCCCATTCTCCTCATACAGGTGAGCACACACAGCCCAGTCACCTCACACAGGTGACCACACAAAGCCCAGTCACCTCATACAGGTGAGCACACACAACCAAGTCACCTCATACAGGTGAATACACACAGTCCAGTAACCTCATACAGGTGAGCACACACAGACCAGTCACCTCATACAGGTGAGCACACACAACCAAGTCACCTCATACAGGTAAGCACACACAACCCAGTCACCTCATTCAGCTGAGCACACACAGCCGAGGCACCTCATACAGGTGAGCACACAGCCCAGTCACCTCATACAGGTGAGCACACACAGCTCAGTCACCTCATACAGGTGAACACACACAGCCCAGTCACCTCATACAGGTGAGCACACACAGCCCAGTCACCTCATACAGGTGAGCACAAACAACCCAGTTATCTCATACAGTAGAGCACACACAGCCCAGTCACCTAATACAGGTGAGCACACACAGCCCAGTCACCTCATACAGGTGAGTACACACAGCCCAGTCACCTCACACAGGTGAGCACACACAACCCAGTCACCTCATACAGGTGAGCTCACACAGCCAAGCCACCTCATACAGGTGAGCACACACAGCCCAGTCACCTCATACAGTTGAGCACACACAGCTCAATCACCTCATACAGGTGAGCACACACAGCCTAGTCACCTCATACAGGTGAATACACACAGCCCAGTCACCTCATACAGGTGAGCACACAGCCAGTCACCTCATACAGGTGAGCACACACAGCCAAGTCACCTCATGCAGGTGAATACACAGCCCAGTCACCTCATACAGGTGAACACACACAACCCAGTCACCTCATACAGGTGAGTACACACAGCCCAGTCACCTCAAACAGGTGAGCACACAGGACCCAGTTACCTTATATAGGTGAGGACACGCAGCCCAGTTTCCTCATACAGGTGAATACACACAGCCCAGTCACCTCATAGAGGTGAGCACACACAGCCCAGTCACCTCATACATGTGAGAACACACAACCCAGTCACCTCATACAGGTGAATACAAACAGCCCAGTCACGTCATACAGTTGAGCACACAAAACCCAGTCAGCTCATACAGGTGAGCACACACAACGCAGTTATCTCATACCGTAGAGCACACACAGCCCAGTCACCTCATACAGGTGAGCACACACAGCCCAGTCACCTCATACAGGTGAGCACACACAACCCAGTCACCTCATACAGGTGAGTACACACAGCCCAGTCACCTCATACAGGTGAGAACACACAGCCCAGTAACCTCATCCAGGTGAATACACACAGCCCAGTCACCTCATACAGGTGAGCACACACAGACCAGTCACCTCATACAGGTGAGCACACACAGACCAGTCACCTCATACAGGTGAGCACACACAACACAGTCACCTCATACAGGTGAGCACACACAGCCCAGTCACCTCATACAGGTGAGCACACACAGCCCAGTCACCTCATTCATGTGAGGACACACAACCCAGTCAACTCATACAGGTGAGTACACACAGCCCAGTCACCTCATGCAGGTGAGCACACAGGGCCCAGTTATGTTATACAGGTGAGGACACACAGCCCAGTAACCTCATACAGGTGAATACACACAGCCCAGTCACCTCATACAGGTGAGCACACACAGCCCAGTCACCTCATACAGTTGAGAACACACAGACCAGTCACCTCATACAGGTGACCACACACAGACCAGTCACCTCATACAGGTGAGCACACACAACCCAGACACCTCATACAGGTGAGCATACACAACCCATTCACCTCATACAGGTGAGCACACACAACCCATTCACCTCATACAGGTGAATACACAAAGCCCAGTCACCTCATACAGGTGAGCACACACAGCCCAGTCACCTCATACAGGTGAGCAACACTCAGCCCAGTAACCTCATACAGGTGAGCACACACAACCCAGTCACCTCATACAGGTGAGCACACACAGCCCAGTCACCTCATACAGGTGAGCACACAGAACCCAGTCACCTCATACAGGTGAGCACACACAACCCAGTCACCTCATACAGGTGAGCACACTCAGCCCAGTAACCTCATACAGGTGAGTAAACACAGCCCAGTCACCTCATACAGGTGAGCACACAGGACCCAGTTACCTTATATAGGTGAGGACACGCAGCCCAATTTCCTCATACAGGTGAATACACACAGCCCAGTCACCTCATAGAGGTGAGCACACACAGCCCAGTCACCTCATACAGGTGAGCACACACAGACCAGTCACCTCATACATGTGAGGACACACAACCCAGTCACCTCATACAGGTGAGTACACACAGCCCAGTCACCTCATACATGTGAGGACACACAACCCAGTCACCTCATACAGGTGAGTACACACAGCCCAGTCACCTCATACATGTGAGGACACACAACCCAGTCACCTCATACAGGTGAGTACACACAGCCCAGTCACCTCATACAGGTGAGCACACAGGACCCAGTTACCTTATATAGGTGAGGACACGCAGCCCAGTTTCCTCATACAGGTGAATACACACAGCCCAGTCACCTCATAGAGGTGAGCACACACAGCCCAGTCACCTCATACAGGTGAGCACACACAGACCAGTCACCTCATTCAAATGAGCACACAGAACCCAGTCACATCATACAGGTAAGCACACACAACCCAGTCACCTCATACAGGTGAGCACACACAGCCCAATCACCTCATACAGGTGAGCACACACAACCCATTCACCTCATACAGGTGAGCACACACAACCCAGTCACCTCATACAGGTGAGCACACACAACCCAGTCACCTCATACAGGTGAGCACACACAGCCCAGTCACCTCATACAGGTGAGCACACACAATCCAGTCACCTCATAAAAGTCAATACACACAGCCCAGGTGAGCACACACAGCCCAGTCACCTCATACAGATGAGCACAAACAGCCCATTCACCCCATACAGGTGAGCACACAGCCCAGTCACCTCATTCAGGTGAGCACACACTGCCCAGTCACCTCATTCAGATGAGCACACAAAGCCCAGTCACCTCATACAGGGGAACACACACAGCCCAGTCACCTCATAGAGGTGAGAACACACGGCACAGTCACCTCATACAGATCAGCACACACAGCCCAGTCACCTCATACAGGTGAGCACACACAGCCCAGTCATCTCATACAGGTGAACACACACAGTCCAGTCACCTCATACAGGTGATAACACACAGACCAGTCACCTCATACAGGTGAGCACACACAGCCCAGTCACCTCATACAGGTCAGCACACACAGCCCTGTCACCTCATACAGGTGAGCACACACAGCCTAGTCATCTCATACAGGTGAATACACACAGCCCAGTCTCCTCATACAGGGGAGAACACACAGCCCAGTCACCTCATACAGGCGAGCACACAGCCCAGTCTCCTCATACAGGTGAGCACACACAGCCCTGTCATCTCATACAGGTGAGCACACACAGCCCAGTCATCTCATACAGGTGAATACACACAGCCCAGTCTCCTCATACAGGTGAGCACACACAACCCCGTTTCCTCATACAGGTGAGCACACACAACCCAGTCAGCTCATACAGGTGAGCACACACAGCCTAGTCACCTCATACAGGTGAATACACACAGCCCAGTCACCTCATACAGTTGAGCACACACAACCCAGTTTCCTCATACAGATGAGCACACACAGCCCAGTCACCTCATACAGGTGAATACACACAGCCCAGTCACCTCATAGAGGTGAGCACACACAGCTCAGTCACCTCATACAGGTGAGCACACTCAGCCAGTAACCTCATACAGGTGAGCACACACAACCCAGTTATCTCATACCGTAGAGCACACACAGCCCAGTCACCTCATACAGGTGAACAAACACAACCCAGTCACCTCATACAGGTGAGCACACACAGCCCAGTCACCTCATACAGGTGAGCAAACACAGCCCAGTCACCTCATACAGGTGAGCACACACAACCCATTCACCTCATACAGGTGAGCTCTCACAGCCAAGCCACCTCATACAGTTGAGCACACACAGCCCAGTCACCTCATACAGGTGAGCACACACAACCCATTCACCTCATACAGGTGAATACACAAAGCCCATTCACCTCATACAGGTGAGCACACACAGCCCAGTCACCTCATACAGGTGAGCACACACAACCCAGTCACCTCATACAGGTGAGCACACACAACCCAGTCAACTCATACAGGTGAGCACACACAGCCCAGTCACCTCATACAGGTGAGCACACACAATCCAGTCACCTCATAAAAGTCAAAACACACAGCCCAGGTGAGCACACACAGCCCAGTCACCTCATACAGATGAGCACACAAAGCCCATTCACCCTATACAGGTGAGCACTCACAGCCCAGTCACCTCATTCAGGTGAGCACACACTGCCCAGTCACCTCATTCAGATGAGCACACACATCCCAGTCACCTCACACAGGTGAGCACACAAAGCCCAGTCACCTCATACAGGTGAACACACACAGCCCAGTCAACTCATAGAGGTGAGAACACACAGCACAGTCACCTCATACAGATCAGCACACACAGCCCAGTCACCTCATACAGGTGAGCACACACAGCCCAGTCACCTCATACAGGTGAGCACACACAGCCCAGTCATCTCATACAGGTGATAACACACAGCCCTGTCACCTCATACAGGTGAGCACACAGGCCAGTCTCCTCATACAGGTGAGCACACACAGCCCTGTCATTCCATACAGGTGAGCACACACAGCCCAGTCATCTCATACAGGAGAATACACACAGCCCAGTCTCCTCATACAGGTGAGCACACACAACCCAGTTTCCTCATACAGGTGAGCACACACAACCCAGTCACCTCATACAGGTGAGCACACACAGCCCAGTCACCTCATACAGGTGAATACACACAGCCCAGTCACCTCATAGAGGTGAGCACACACAGCCCAGTCACCTCATACAAGTTTGCACACACAGCCCAGTCACCTCATACAGGTGAGGACACACAACCCAGTCACCTCAAACAGGTGAGTTCACACAGCCCAGTCACCTCATACAGGTGAGCAGAAAACCCAGTCACCTCATACAGGTGAATACACACAGCCCAGTCACCTCATACAGGTGAATACACACAGCCCAGTCACCTCATACAGGTGAGCACACACAACCCAGTCACCTCATACAGGTGAGCACACACAGCCCAGTCACCTCATACAGGTGAGCACACACAATCCAGTCACCTCATAAAAGTCAAAACACACAGCCCAGGTGAGCACACACAGCCCAGTCACCTCATACAGATGAGCACACAAATCCCATTCACCCTATACAGGTGAGCACTCACAGCCCAGTCACCTCATTCAGGTGAGCACACACTGCCCAGTCACCTCATTCAGATGAGCACACACAGCCCAGTCACCTCACACAGGTGAGCACACAAAGCCCAGTCACCTCATACAGGTGAACACACACAGCCCAGTCACCTCATAGAGGTGAGAACACACAGCACAGTCACCTCATACAGATCAGCACGCACAGCCTAGTCACCTCATACAGGTGAACACACACAGCCCAGTCATCTCATACAGGTGAACAAACACAGTCCAGTCACCTCATACAGGTGATAACACACAGACCAGTCACCTCATACAGGTGAGCACACACAGCCCAGTCACCTCATACAGGTCAGCACACACAGCCCTGTCACCGCATACAGGTGGGCACACACAGCCTAGTCATCTCATGCAGGTGAATACACACAGCCCAGTCTCCTCATACAGGTGAGAACACACAGCCCAGTCACCTCATACAGGTGAGCACACAGGCCAGTCTCCTCATACAGGTGAGCACAAACAGCCCAGTCACCTCATACAGGTGAGCACACACAGCCCAGTCATCTCATACAGGTGAACAAACACAGTCCAGTCACCTCATACAGGTGATAACACACAGACCAGTCACCTCATACAGGTGAGCACACACAGCCCAGTCACCTCATACAGGTCAGCACACACAGCCCTGTCACCTCATACAGGTGGGCACACACAGCCTAGTCATCTCATACAGGTGAATACACACAGCCCAGTCTCCTCATACAGGTGAGAACACACAGCCCAGTCACCTCATACAGGTGAGCACACAGGCCAGTCTCCTCATACAGGTGAGTACACACAGCCCTGTCATCTCATACAGGTGAGCACACACAGCCCAGTCATCTCATACAGGAGAATACACACAGCCCAGTCTCCTCATACAGATGAGATCACACAACCCAGTTTCCTCATACAGGTGAGCACACACAACCCAGTCACCTCATACAGGTGAGCACACACAGCCCAGTCACCTCATACAGGTGAATACACACAGCCCAGTCACCTCATAGAGGTGAGCACACACAGCCCAGTCACCTCATACAAGTTTGCACACACAGCCCAGTCACCTCATACAGGTGAGGACACACAACCCAGTCACCTCAAACAGGTGAGTTCACACAGCCCAGTCACCTCATACAGGTGAGCAGAAAACCCAGTCACCTCATACAGGTGAATACACACAGCCCTGTCAGCTCATACAGGTGAGCACAAACAGCCCAGTCACCTCATATAGGTGAGCACACACAGCCCAGTCACCTCATACAGGTGAGCACACACAACCCAGTCATCTCATACAGGTGAGTACACACAGCAAAGTCACCTCATACAGGTGAGCACACACAGCCCAGTAACCTCATCCAGGTGAATACACACAGCCCAGTCACCTCATACAGGTGAGCACACACAGACCAGTCACCTCTTACAGGTGAGCACACACAACCCAGTCAACTCATACAGGTGAGCACACACAGCCCAGTCACCTCATACATGTGAGCACACACAGCCCAGTCACCTCATACAGGTGAGCACACACAGACCAGTCACCTCATACAGTTGAGTACACACAGACCAGTCACCTCATACAGGTGACCACACACAGACCAGTCACCTTATACACGTGAGCACACACAACCCAGTCACCTCATACAGGTGAGCATACCCAACCCAGTCACCTCATACAGGTGAGCACACACAGCCCAATCACCTCATACAGGTGAGCACACACAACCCATTCACCTCATACAGGTGAATACACAAAGCCCAGTCACCTCATACAGGTGAGCACACACAGCCCAGTCACCTCATACAGTTGAGCATACAGAACCCAGTCACCTCATACAGGTGAGCACACACAACCCAGTCACCTCATACAGGTGAGCACACTCAGCCCAGTCACCTCATACAGGTGAGCACACACAATCCAGTCACCTCATAAAAGTCAATCCACACAGCCCAGGTGAGCACAAACAGCCCAGTCACCTCATACAGGTGAGCATACACAGCCCATTCACCGCATACAGGTGAGAACACACAGCCCAGTCACCTCATTCAGATGAGCACACACAGCCCAGTCACCTCACACAGGTGAGCACACAAAGCCCAGTGACCTCATACAGGTGAACACACACAGCCCAGTCACCTCATAGAGGTGAGAACACACAGCACAGTCACCTCATACAGATCAGCACACACAGCCCAGTCACCTCATACAGGTGAGCACACACAGCCCAGTCACCTCATACAGGTGATAACACACAGCCCAGTCACCTCATACAGGTCAGCACACACAGCCCTGTCACCTCATACAGGTGGGCACACACAGCCTAGTCATCTCATACAGGTGAATACACACAGCCCAGTCTCCTCATACAGGTGAGAACACACAGCCCAGTCACCTCATACAGGTGAGCACACAGGCCAGTCTCCTCATACAGGTGAGTACACACAGCCCTGTCATCTCATACAGGTGAGCACACACAGCCCAGTCATCTCATACAGGAGAATACACACAGCCCAGTCTCCTCATACAGGTGAGATCACACAACCCAGTTTCCTCATACAGGTGAGCACACACAACCCAGTCACCTCATACAGGTGAGCACACACAGCCCAGTCACCTCATACAGGTGAATACACACAGCCCAGTCACCTCATAGAGGTGAGCACACACAGCCCAGTCACCTCATACAAGTTTGCACACACAGCCCAGTCACCTCATACAGGTGAGGACACACAACCCAGTCACCTCAAACAGGTGAGTTCACACAGCCCAGTCACCTCATACAGGTGAGCAGAAAACCCAGTCACCTCATACAGGTGAATACACACAGCCCAGTCACCTCATACAGGTGAGCACACACAGCCCAGTCACCTCATATAGGTGAGCACACACAGCCCAGTCACCTCATACAGGTGAGCACACACAGCCCAGTCACCTTATACAGGTGAACACACAGCCTAGTCACCTCATACAGGTGAGCACACACAGCCCAGTCCCCTCATACAGGTGAGCACACACAGCCCAGTCACCTCATACAGGTGAGCACACACAGCCCAGTCATCTCATACAAGTGAGCACACACAGCCCAGTCACCTCATACAGGTGAGCACACACAGCCCAGTCACCTCATACTGTTGAGCACACACAGCCCAGTCAACTCATACAGGTGAGCACACACAGCACAGTCACCTCTTACAGGTGAGCACACACAGCCCAGTCACCTCATACAGGTGAGCACACACAGCCCAGTCACCTCATACAGGTGAGCACACACAACCCAGTCACCTCATACAGGTGAGTACACACAGCCCAGTCTCCTCATTTATGTGAGCACACACAGCCCAGTCACCTCATACAGGTGAATACACCCAGCCCAGTCACCTCATACAGGTGAGTACACAGCCCGTCACCTCATACAGTTGAGCACACACAGCACAGTCACCTCATCCAGTTGAGCACACACAGCCCAGTCACCTCATCCAGGTGAATACACAAAGCCCAGTCACATCATCCAGGTGAGTACACAGACCAGTCACCTCATACAGGTGAGCACACACAGACCAGTCACCTCATACAGGTGAGCACACACAACCCAGTTTCCTCATACAGGTGAGCACACACAAGCCAGTCACCTCATACAGGTGAGCACACACAGCCCAGTCACCTCATACAGGTGAATACACACAGCCCAGTCACCTCATACAGGTGAGCACACACAGCCCAGTCACCTCATACAGGTTTGCACACACAGCCCAGTCACCTCATACAGGTGAGGACACACAACCCAGTCACTTCATACAGGTGAGGTCACACAGCCCAGTCACCTCATACAGGTGAGCAGAAAACCCAGTCATCTCATACAGGTGAATACACACAGCCCAGTCACCTCATACGGGTGAGCACACACACCCCAGTCACCTCATACAGGTGAGCTCACACAACCCAGTCACCTCATACAGGTGAGCACACACAGCCCAGTCAACTCAAAAGGTGAGCACACACAGCCCAGTCACCTCATACATGTGAGGACACACAAACCAGTCACCTCATACAGGTGAGCACACACAGCCCAGTCCCCTCATACAGGTGAGCACACACAGCCCAGTCAACTCATACAGGTGAGCACACACAGCCCAGTCATCTCATACAGGTGAGCACACACAGCCCAGTCACCACATACAGGTGAGCACACACAGCCCAGTCACCTCATACTGTTGAGCACACACAGCCCAGTCACCTCATACAGGTGAGCACACACAGCCCAGTCACCTCTTACAGGTGAGCACACACAGCCCAGTCACCTCATACAGGTGAGCACACACAGCCCAGTCACCTCATACAGGTGAGCACACACAACCCAGTCACCTCATACATGTGAGTACACACAGCCCAGTCTCCTCATTTATGTGAGCACACACAGCCCAGTCACCTCATACAGGTGAATACACCCAGCCCAGTCACCTCATACAGGTGAGTACACAGCCCAGTCACCTCATACAGGTGAGCACACACAGCACAGTCACCTCATACAGTTGAGCACACCCAGCCCAGTCACCTCATATAGGTGAATACACACAGCCCAGTCACCTCATACAGGTGAGCACAAGCAACCAAGTCACCTCATATAGGTGAGCACACACAACCCAGTCACCTCATTCAGGTGAGCACACACAGCCCAGTGACCTCATACAGGTGAGCACACAGCCCAGTCACCTCATACAGGTGAGCACTCAAAACTCAGTCATCTCATACAGGTGAGCACACACAGCCCAGTCACCTCATACAGGTGAGCACACACAACCCAGTCACCTCATACAGGTGAGCACACACAGCCCAGTCACCTCATACAGGTGAGCACACACAACCCAGTCACCTCATAACGGTGAGTACACACAGCAAAGTCACCTCATACAGGTGAGCACACACAGCCCAGTAACCTAATACAGGTGAATACACAAAGCCCAGTCACATCATACAGGTGAGTACACAGACCAGTCACCTCATACAGGTGAGCACACACAGACCAGTCACCTCATACAGGTGAGCACACACAACCCAGTTTCCTCATACAGGTGAACACACACAAGCCAGTCACCTCATACAGGTGAGCACACACAGCCCAGTCACCTCATACAGGTGAATACACACAGCCCAGTCACCTCATACAGGTGAGCACACACAGCCCAGTCACCTCATACAGGTTTGCACACACAGCCCAGTCACCTCATACAGGTGAGGACACACAACCCAGTCACCTCATACAGGTGAGCAGAAAACCCAGTCACCTCATACAGGTGAATACACACAGCCCTGTCAGCTCATACAGGTGAGCACAAACAGCCCAGTCACCTCATACAGGTGAGCACACACAGCCCAGTCACCTCATACAGGTGAGCACACACAACCCAGTCATCTCATACAGGTGAGTACACACAGCAAAGTCACCTCATACAGGTGAGCACACACAGCCCAGTAACCTCATCCAGGTGAATACACACAGCCCAGTCACCTCATACAGGTGAGCACACACAGACCAGTCACCTCTTACAGGTGAGCACACACAGCCCTGTCATCGCTCACAGGTGAGCACGCACAGCCCTGTCATCTCTTACAGGTGAATACACACAGCCCAGTCTCCTCATACAGGTAAGTACACACAGCTCAGTCACCTCATACAGGTGAGCACACACAGCCCAATCACCTCATACAGGTGAGCCCACACAGCCCAGTCACCTCATACAGGTGAACACACAGCCTAGTCACCTCATACAGATGAGCACACACAGCCCAGTCACCTCCTACAGGTGAGCACACACAGCCCAGTCACCTCATACAGGTGAGCAGATACAGCCCAGTCATCTCATACAGGTGAGCACACACAGCCCAGTCACCTAACACAGGTGAGCACACACAGCCTAGTCACCTCATACTGTTGAGCACACACAGCCCAGTCACCTCATACAGGTGAGCACACACAGCCCAGTCACCTCATAAAGGTGAGCACACAGTGTCCAGTCACCTCATACAGGTGAGCACACACAGCCCAGTCACCTCATACAGGTGAGCACACACAACCCAGTCACCTCATACAGGTGAGCACACACAGCCAAGTCACTTCATACAGGTGAGCACACACAGCCCAGTCACCTCATACAGGTGAGCACAGACAGCCCAATCACCTCATACAGGTGAGCACACACAGCCCAGTCATCTCATACAGGTGAGCACAGACAGCCCAGTCACCTCATACAGGTGCGCACACACAGCCCAGTCACCTCATACAGGTGAGCACACACAGCCCAGTCACCTCATACAGGTGAACACACAGCCTGTTCACCTCATACAGGTGAGCACACACAGCCACTCATCTCATACAGGTGAGCACACACAACCCAGTTATCTCATACAGTTAAGCACACAGCCCAGTCACAGAATACTGGTGAGCACACACAGCCCAGTCACCTCATACAGGTGAGCACACACAGCCCGGTCACCTCATACAGGTCACCACACACAGCCCAGTCTCCTCATATAGGTGAGCACACACAGCCCAGTCACCGAATACTGGTGAGCACACAGCCCAGTCACCTCATACAGGTGAGCACACACAGCCCAGTCACCTCATACAGGTGAGCACACACAGCCCAGTCACCTCATACAGGTGAGCACACACAGCCCAGTCACCTCATACAGGTGAGCACAGACAGCACAGTCACTGAATACAGGTGAGCACACAGCCAGTCACCTCATACAGGTGAGCACACACAGCCCAGTCACCTCATACAGGTGAACACACAGCCCAGTCACCTCATACAGGAGAGCACACACAGCACAGTCACCTCATACAGGTGAGCACATACAGCCCAGTCACCTCATACAGGTGAGCACATACAGCCCAGTCACCTCATACAGGTGAGTACACACAGCCCAGTCACCTCATACAGGTGAGCACACACAGACCAGTCACCTTATACAGGTGAGCACACACAGCCCAGTTATCTCATACAGTTGAGCATGTGTAGCCCAGTTACCACAGATAAGTATTGAACACCTGGCTACCATTTAATTCTGTGTGGTTTCTATGAAGTGGATGCAGGTCCTTTGCCCAGTGCTTATAATAGGATTGATGTGCAGATGACACCTGATATTACAGCATGGAGAGATTATATTTTGTAAGGTGTTCATATGATGGGATTTATTTTTCAGCTCACACCCTCAGTAACACATAAATCACAGTATAGATTACGTCTTGATATGTGGACCTCCGCCTCCAGTGACATCAGCTGGATCTGCAGGGGAGGAGTTTTCTTTAGGGTATTACACTGTACAGTCTATATCATAAGCAGAGCCTCCGCCTCCAGTGACATCAGCTGGTTCTGCAGGGGAGGAGTTTTCTTTAGGGTATTACACTGTACAGTCTACATCATAAGCAGAGCCTCCGCCTCCAGTGACATCAGCTGGTTCTGCAGGGGAGGAGTTTTCTTTAGGGTATTACACTGTACAGTCTACATCATAAGCAGAGCCTCCGCCTCCAGTGACATCAGGTGGATCTGCAGGGGAGGAGTTTTCTTTAGGGTATTACACTGTACAGTCTACATCATAAGCAGAGCCTCCACCTCCAGTGACATCAGCTGGTTCTGCAGGGGAGGAGTTTTCTTTAGGGTATTACACTGTACAGTCTACATCATAAGCAGAGCCTCCGCCTCCAGTGACATCAGCTGGTTCTGCAGGGTAGGAGTTTTCTTTAGGGTATTACACTGTACAGTCTACATCATAAGCAGAGCCTCCGCCTCTAGTGACATCAGCTGGTTCTGCAGGGGAGGAGTTTTCTTTAGGGTATTACACTGTACAGTCTACATCATAAGCAGAGCCTCCGCCTCCAGTGACATCAGCTGGATCTGCAGGGGAGGAGTTTTCTTTAGGGTATTACACTGTACAGTCTACATCATAAGCAGAGCCTCCGCCTCCAGTGACATCAGCTGGTTCTGCAGGGGAGGAGTTTTCTTTAGGGTATTACACTGTACGGTCTACATCATAAGCAGAGCCTCCGCCTCCAGTGACATCAGCTGGATCTGCAGGGGATTAGTTTTCTTTAGGGTATTACACTGTACAGTCTACATCATAAGCTGAGCCTCCGCCTCCAGTGACATCAGCTGGATCTGCAGGGGAGGAGTTTTCTTTAGGGTATTACACTGTACAGTCTACATCATAAGCAGAGCCTCCGCCTCCAGTGACATCAGCTGGATGTGCATGGGAGGAGTTTTCTTTAAGGTATTACACTGTACAGTCTACATCATAAGCAGAGCCTCTGCCTCCAGTGACATCAGCTGGATCTGCAGGGAAGGAGTTTTCTTTAAGGTATTACACTGAACAGTCTGCATCATAAGCAGTGCCTCCGCCTCCAGTGACATCAGCTGGATCTGCACGGGAGGAGTTTTCTTTAGAGTATTACACTGTACAGTCTACATCATAAGCAGAGCCTCCGCTTCCAGGGACATCAGCTGGATCTGCAGGGGAGGAGTTTTCTTTAGGGTATTACACTGTACAGTCTACATCATAAGCAGAGCCTCCGCCTCCAGTGACATCAGCTAGTTCTGCAGGGGAGGAGTTTTCTTTAGGGTATTACACTGTACAGTCTACATCATAAGCAGAGCCTCCGCCTCAAGTGACATCAGCTGGATCTGCACGGGAGGAGTTTTCTTTAGGGTATTACACTGTACAGTCTACATCATAAGCAGAGCCTCCGCCTCCAGTGACATCAGCTGGTTCTGCAGGGGAGGAGTTTTCTTTAGGGTATTACACTGTACAGTCTACATCATAAGCTGAGCCTCCGCCTCCAGTGATATCAGCTGGTTCTGCAGGGGTGGAGTTTTCTTTAGGGTATTACACTGTACAGTCTACATCATAAGCTGAGCCTCCGCCTCCAGTGACATCAGCTGGATCTGCAGGGGAGGAGTTTTCTTTAAGGTATTACACTGTACAGTCTACATCATAAGCAGAGCCTCCGCCTACAGTGACATCAGCTGGATCTGCAGGGAAGGAGTTTTCTTTAGGGTATTACACTGTACAGTCTACATCATAAGCAGTGCCTCCGCCTCCAGTGACATCAGCTGGATCTGCAGGGGAGGAGTTTTCTTTAGGGTATTACACTGTACAGTCTACATCATAGGCAGAGCCTCCGCCTCCAGTGACATCAGCTGGTTCTGCAGGGAGGAGTTTTCTTTAGGGTATTACATTGTACAGTCTACATCATAAGCAGAGCCTCCGCCTCCAGTGACATCAGGTGGATCTGCAGGGGAGGAGTTTTCTTTAGGGTATTACACTGTACAGTCTACATCATAAGCAGAGTCTCCACCTCCAGTGACATCAGCTGGTTCTGCAGGGGAGGAGTTTTCTTTAGGTATTACACTGTACAGTCTACATCATAAGCAGAGCCTCCGCCTCCAGTGACATCAGCTGGATCTGCAGGGGAGGAGTTTTCTTTAGGGTACTACACTGTACAGTCTACATCATAAGTAGAGCCTCCGCCCCCAGTGACATCAGCTAGTTCTGCAGGGGAGGAGTTTTCTTTAGGGTATTACACTGTACAGTCTACATCATAAGCAGAGCCTCCGCCTCCAGTGACATCAGCTGGTTCTGCAGGGGAGGAGTTTTCTTTAGGGCATTACACTGTACAGTCTACATCATAAGCAGAGCCTCCGCCTCCAGTGACATCAGCTGGTTCTGCAGGGGAGGAGTTTTCTCTAGGGTATTACACTGTACAGTCTACATCATAAGCAGAGCCTCCGCCTCCAGTGACATCAGCTGGTTTTGCAGGGGAGGAGTCTAATTCATAATCTGATACTGTGTAAATCCATTTTCTCACAGGTGGAGGGTCCAGCCTTCTGTGACATCAGCTGGTTCTGGGCGGGAGGGGAGAGTTTTGTCTATGGAATCACACTGTACAGATCCATCTCCGCCTCCAGTGACATCAGGTAGTTCTGCAGGGGAGGAGTTTTCTTTAGTTTATTACACTGTACAGTCTACATCATAAGCAGAGCCTCCGCCTCCAGTGACATCAGCTGGTTCTGCAGGGGAGGAGTTTTCTTTAGGGCATTACACTGTACAGTCTACATCATAAGCAGAGCCTCCGCCTCCAGTGACATCAGCTGGTTCTGCAGGGGAGGAGTTTTCTTTAGGGTATTACACTGTACAGTCTACATCATAAGCTGAGCCTCTGCCTCCAGTGACATCAGCTGGTTCTGCAGGGGTGGAGTTTTCTTTAGGGTATTACACTGTACAGTCTACATCATAAGCTGAGCCTCCGCCTCCAGTGACATCAGCTGGATCTGCAGCGGAGGAGTTTTCTTTAAGGTATTACACTGTACAGTCTACATCATAAGCAGAGCCTCCGCCTACAGTGACATCAGCTGGATCTGCAGGGAAGGAGTTTTCTTTAGGGTATTACACTGTACAGTCTACATCATAAGCAGAGCCTCCGCCTCCAGTGACATCAGCTGGATCTGCAGGGGAGAAGTTTTCTTTAGGGTACTACACTGTACAGTCTACATCATAAGCAGAGCCTCGGCCTCCAGTGACATCAGCTGGTTCTGCAGGGGAGGAGTTTTCTTTAGGGTACTACACTGTACAGTCTACATCATAAGCAGAGCCTCCGCCTCCAGTGACATCAGCTGGATCTGCAGGGGAGAAGTTTTCTTTAGTGTACTACACTGTACAGTCTACATCATAAGCAGAGCCTCCGCCTCCAGTGACATCTGCTGGTTCTGCATGGGAGGAGTTTTCTTTAGGGTATTACACTGTACAGTCTACATCATAAGCAGAGCCTCCGCCTCCAGTGACATCAGCTGGTTCTGCAGGGGAGGAGTTTTCTTTAGGTATTACACTGTACAGTCTACATCATAAGCAGAGCCTCCGCCTCCAGTGACATCAGCTGGATCTGCAGGGGAGAAGTTTTCTTTAGGGTACTACACTGTACAGTCTACATCATAAGCAGAGCCTCCGCCTCCAGTGACATCAGCTAGTTCTGCAGGGGAGGAGTTTTCTTTAGGGTATTACACTGTACAGTCTACATCATAAGCAGAGCCTCCGCCTCCAGTGACATCAGCTGGTTCTGCAGGGGAGGAGTTTTCTTTAGGGCATTACACTGTACAGTCTACATCATAAGCAGAGCCTCCGCCTCCAGTGACATCAGCTTGATCTGCAGGGGAGGAGTTTTCTTTAGGGTATTACACTGTACAGTCTACATCATAAGCAGAGCCTCCGCCTCCAGTGACATCAGCTGGTTCTGCAGGGGAGGAGTTTTCTTTAGGGTATTACACTGTACAGTCTACATCATAAGCAGAGCCTCCGCCTCCAGTGACATCAGCTTGATCTGCAGGGGAGGAGTTTTCTTTAGGGTATTACACTGTGCAGTCTACATCATAAGCAGAGCCTCCGCCTCCAGTGACATCAGCTGGTTCTGCAGGGGAGGAGTTTTCTTTAGGGTATTACACTGTACAGTCTACATCATAAGCAGAGCCTCCGCCTCCAGTGACATCAGCTGGTTCTGCAGGGGAGGAGTTTTCTTTAGGGTATTACACTGTACAGTCTACATCATAAGCAGAGCCTCCGCCTCCAGTGACATCAGCTGGTTTTGCAGGGGAGGAGTCTAATTCATAATCTGATACTGTGTAAATCCATTTTCTCACAGGTGGAGGGTCCAGCCTTCTGTGACATCAGCTGGTTCTGGGCGGGAGGGGAGAGTTTTGTCTATGGAATCACACTGTACAGATCCATCTCCTGATAGGGAGAGGGTCCTGTTTTCTTTCTGGCTTGTTCTGGTAGGAATAGGTTGTATTGTTGATTTTCCATCATGTAAGGAGACATTTCCTCATTCTGCAAAGATATAATCAAAATAAAGAACCAGAGGCTCCAATTAGGGTCCAGTGGAGGTGAGCCCCCAGATTTTCCCCACCACATATAGTCTAATGTGTACAATGAAGCTAACATGCCCCTCTGCCCACATATGACATATTGTATAGACACATCACCTGGCGCGCTTCAGGGCCACGTGGTCCACTCTGTCCGCTGCCTGAAAATTATAATGTAACATTAGAGGAGAATTAAACATTACATCATGTGTTTGACTAATAATATTGCATCATATGCTTAACGTTTAAAGTAACATTGTATCACAGGTGTGAATGTCACAGCGGTAGCTCACACGCCTTCTCAAGGCCATCCTACTCACTGCGCTCACCACTCTGTTCCTCCCAGTGTCAGGCTATTGTGCTAGCTGCCTCTTGCAGCACTCCCAGCACTGCGGCATTTCCCTGTTTCCCACTTGGCTATAGGGAGACGCCACCAGACTCTGCAGGAATTTAACCTCCTATGTCCTGCAGAGTTTTGCTTCCCTGGTGTAACTGAAGGAGGGTGGTGGGGAAGATGGAGATGTGAAGACGTCGTTGCAACAGAAGGGTTACATATATACATCATGTGATGCTATATTATGTTTTGATTAGTGTGATAAAAAGAATGTTATATTTTATCCCTGTGGCCGATGTGTATTTTGGTTCTCCTCTAGGCTTTGTCTCAAGCCGTCCCTGAGAATGTGGGAGGTCTGTCCACTAGGGGAACCATACAGCAGATAGGGATACAGTTAGCATTACACAGGAAATTAATAGTTAAACAATTGGGATTAGCTCACAGTTTGGGAGGGGTTAGTGAGTTTTATAGAAACAATTTTTCCATGTTAAGCAGGAAAGAAGGCTGGACAAGACAGGGAAACAGGTTCTAGAAAGTAGATGCAGCAGAGAGAAAAGTGTTCTGCAAGTGCAAGTTTCCTAATAGAATGAGGACACATCTAAAGCTCCATCTGGATGCCAGGACAGTCTTGGGCCTAAGGTCAAGAAGAGGTACTGAGAAGCAGACCTCATCTCTCTGATCAAGAAGATGTCGGCCGGGTCACAGGGGAAGAGGAACATGGTGAGTCTTAGGACAGGACGGGGACAAAGACTGTTAGGACACAGAACCAAGGGAACTTCACTAAAAAGAGACTCTGTCTTAATCTGTACGCTGCAGCTGTGTGTAGATGAATTGCACAATAAAGCCAAACCTGTTAACCCGGACCCAAGATCTCCTGTATTGTTTGAAGCCGGATCCAGTCCCATGCACAAAGTAAAAGTGAGTAAATATCAAACTCCACCATAAAGCACACTCCACTCTCATTCCTGTGAACAAAGGGGATTTCAGGGCAAAGAGAACTCAATTTCGGCCCACAGCAAACTGGCCTGTGCCCCCCTTCATAAACTTGCCAGCAGGGGATATATGAGGCAGCTTCTCCCTCTTGACCTTGCCTGAACTTAGGTTCCTAGTTTCAGATCGTCTCTAGTAATCGGTCAAGATGCATGTTTGTTTTGACTTTCCTGTTACTGACCCGGCTTATTCTCTCATTTTGTCTGACCTCTCCGTTCCTGACCCCGACTTCGTATTCCAATCTTGTGCTGCCTGCTCCAGACTCGGACTGTGACCACGTCTCTGCCTTTGCCCTCAGCGCCCCGTGTTGTACCTCTTACCCTTCGGTCAGCTGCTGCAGATCCGGGGACTGTCCTAGAGTGACTATCCCAATGGCTCAAGCCTATCCTCACCATCAGAGGCTTTAGTGAAGAACAGGGTGAGCACAGCCAGTGGTACAGTGGGTCAACACCCACCATCGTCACAGAGTATAAGGCTTAGTGCCCACAATGCAGAAATGAAGCAGAAATTTCCCTGAGCATTCCTGCATCTCCTTGGAAGAAAAAAGCTTGCAATTTTTACATGCGTTTTTTCATGCGTATTTGCCATGCGTTTTTCCAATGCATTATATAGGCAAATCTGCATGCAGAAACGCACAAGAATTGGTAATGTCCGAATTTTTCCTGCGAGTAAAATCCGCGCAGAAAAAATCCTGACCATGTGCACAGAACTTGCAGAATGTCATAGGAAGTCATGGGATAAGGTATGTAATGCGTTTCTGGAGCGTTTACGAGCTGCAAATCAGCACCAAAAACGCATCGTGGGCGCACAGCCTAATGCTATACTATGTGTCTTACTGCACCGTGACATTACTTCTTGTGGTTGTAATAAATGCAGTATATTATGTATCTGGTTGTCGTCCTCTGGCAGCACATGATGGGTTACACTTCTCTTAATTTGATTAGACAGAAGAGCAGGAGTTAATTATCAATTATGTAGATGAGTTGTGGCCTTCTAAACCCCTTCATGTATTATACAGGCTGGATATTTTATTCATTTTTCTGGTTCCAGAGATTAAGACAAGTTTATTGCTGCAACCATATATCATAAATCTAAGATGTATAGTATACAGAGCATCTCCCTGTCTCATGCTCTGACAGTGCTCTTCCTCTATAAAAGTTGCAGCTCTGTCCCTCAGTATACTAAAGGCACCTATCTCCTGCTGTTATGGGGACAGGCCATAGTTTTTTGGGTACACCAATATGGCATCCACCCTACTTGCACCAGATATGCATGTTGTTCTGGTTTAATATATGGTCTCCACCTCCCATGACTGTGACCACTGGTGACGCTCCTGCCTTCTGTAGTCTCTGCCTCCTGTGCCTGTGACCACTGGTGACACTCCTGCCTTCTGTAGTCTCTGCCTCCTGTGCCTGTGACCACTGATGACGCTCCTGCCTTCTGTAGTCTCTCCCTCCTGTGCCTGTGACCACTGGTGACGCTCCTGCCTTCTGCAGTCTCTGCCCTTGTGACTGTGACCACTAGTGATGCTACTGTTTTCTGTAGTCTCTGCCCTGTGCCTGTGACCACTGGTGAGGCTCCTGCCTTCTGTAGTCTCTGCATCCTGTGCCTGTGACCACTAATGACACTCCTGCCTTCTGTAGTCTCTGCCCCCTGTGCCTGTGACCACTGGTGACGCTCCTGCCTTCTGTAGTCTCTGCCCCTGTGCCTGTGACCACTAGTGAAGCTCCTGCCTTCTGTAGTCTCTGCCCCCTGTGCCTGTGACCACTGGTGACACTCCTGCCTTCTGTAGTCTCTGCCTCCTGTGCCTGTGACCACTGGTGACGCTTCTGCCTTATGTAGTCTCTGCCCCTGTGCCTGTGACCACTGGTGACGTTCCTGCCTTCTGTAGTCTCTGCCCCCTGTGCCTGTGACCACTGGTGACACTTCTGCCTTCTGTAGTCTCTGCCCCCTGAGCCTGTGACCACTGATGACACTCCTGCCTTCTGTAGTCTCTGCCCCTGTGCCAGTGACCATTGGTGATGCTCCTGCCTTCTGTAGTCTCTGCCTCCTGTGCCTGTGACCCCTGGTGACGCTTCTGCCTTCTGTAGTCTCTGCCCCCTGTGCCTGTGACCACTGGAGACGCTCCTGCCTTCTGTAGTCTCTGCCCCTGTGCCTGTGACCACTGGTGACGCTCCTGCCTTCTGTAGTCTCTGCCCCTGTGCCTGTGACCACTGGTGACGCTCCTGCCTTCTGTAGTCTCTGCCTCGTGTGCCTGTGACCACTGATGACACTCCTGCCTTCTGTAGTCTCTGACCCCTGTGCCTGTGACCACTGGTGACTGTCCTGTCTTCTGTAGTCTCTGCCCCCTGTGCCTTTGACCATTGATGATGCTCCTGCCTTCTGCAGTCTCTGCCTCCTGTGCCTTTGACCACTGATGACACTCCTGCCTTCTGTAGTCTCTTCCCCGTGCCTATGACCACTGGTGACACTCCTGCCTTCTGTAGTCTCTGCCCCTGTGCCTATGACCACTGGTGACGCTCCTGTCTTCTGTAGTCTCTGCCCCGTGCCTATGACCATTGGTGACACTCCTGCCTTCTGTTGTCTCTGCCCCCTGTGCCTGTGACCACTGGAGATGCTCCTGCCTTCTGTAGTCTCTGCCCCTGTGCCTGTGACCACTGGTGACGCTCCTGCCTTCTGTAGCCTCTGCCCCTGTTCCTGTGACCACTGGTGATGCTCCTGCCTTCTGTAGTCTCTGCCTCCTGTGCCTGTGACCACTGGTGACGCTCCTGCCTTCTGTAGTCTCTGCCCCTGTGCCTGTGACCACTGGTGAGGCTCCTGCCTTCTGTAGTCTCTGCCCCCTGTGCCTGTGACCACTGATGACACTCCTGTCTTCTATAGTCTCTGCCCCCTGTGCCTTTGACCACTGATGACGCTCCTGCCTTCTGTAGTCTCTCCCTCCTGTGCCTTTGACCACTGATGACACTCCTGCCTTCTGTAGTCTCTGCCCCGTGCCTATGACCACTGGTGACACTCCTGCCTTCTGTAGTCTGTGCCCCGTGCCTATGACCACTGGTGACACTCCTGCCTTCTGTAGTCTCTGCCCCGTGCCTATGACCACTGGTGACACTCCTGCCTTCTGTAGTCTCTGCCCCGTGCCTATGACCACTGATGACGCTCCTGTCTTCTGTAGTCTCTGCCCCGTGCCTATGACCACTGATGACGCTCCTGTCTTCTGTAGTCTCTGCCTCCTGTGCCTTTGACCACTGATGACATTCCTGCCTTCTGTAGTCTCTGCCCCCTGTGCATGTGACCACTGCTGACTGTCCTGCCTTCTGTAGTCTCTGCCGCCTGTGCCATTGGCCACTGGTGACTGTCCTGCCTTCTGTAGTCTCTGCCCCCTGTGCCATTGATCACTGGTGACGGTCCTGTCTTCTGTAGTCTCTGCCTCCTGTGCCTGTGACCACTGGTGACACTCCTGCCTTCTGTAGTCTCTGCCTCCTGTGCCTGTGACCACTGATGACGCTCCTGCCTTCTGTAGTCTCTCCCTCCTGTGCCTGTGACCACTGGTGACGCTCCTGCCTTCTGCAGTCTCTGCCCTTGTGACTGTGACCACTAGTGATGCTACTGTTTTCTGTAGTCTCTGCCCTGTGCCTGTGACCACTGGTGAGGCTCCTGCCTTCTGTAGTCTCTGCCTCCTGTGCCTGTGACCACTAATGACACTCCTGCCTTCTGTAGTCTCTGCCCCCTGTGCCTGTGACCACTGGTGACGCTCCTGCCTTCTGTAGTCTCTGCCCCTGTGCCTGTGACCACTAGTGAAGCTCCTGCCTTCTGTAGTCTCTGCCCCCTGTGCCTGTGACCACTGGTGACACTCCTGCCTTCTGTAGTCTCTGCCTCCTGTGCCTGTGACCACTGGTGACGCTTCTGCCTTATGTAGTCTCTGCCCCTGTGCCTGTGACCACTGGTGACGTTCCTGCCTTCTGTAGTCTCTGCCCCCTGTGCCTGTGACCACTGGTGACACTTCTGCCTTCTGTAGTCTCTGCCCCCTGAGCCTGTGACCACTGATGACACTCCTGCCTTCTGTAGTCTCTGCCCCTGTGCCAGTGACCACTGGTGATGCTCCTGCCTTCTGTAGTCTCTGCCTCCTGTGCCTGTGACCCCTGGTGACGCTTCTGCCTTCTGTAGTCTCTGCCCCCTGTGCCTGTGACCACTGGAGACGCTCCTGCCTTCTGTAGTCTCTGCCCCTGTGCCTGTGACCACTGGTGACGCTCCTGCCTTCTGTAGTCTCTGCCCCTGTGCCTGTGACCACTGGTGACGCTCCTGCCTTCTGTAGTCTCTGCCTCGTGTGCCTGTGACCACTGATGACACTCCTGCCTTCTGTAGTCTCTGACCCCTGTGCCTGTGACCACTGGTGACTGTCCTGTCTTCTGTAGTCTCTGCCCCCTGTTCCTTTGACCATTGATGATGCTCCTGCCTTCTGCAGTCTCTGCCTCCTGTGCCTTTGACCACTGATGACACTCCTGCCTTCTGTAGTCTCTTCCCCGTGCCTATGACCACTGGTGACACTCCTGCCTTCTGTAGTCTCTGCCCCTGTGCCTATGACCACTGGTGACGCTCCTGTCTTCTGTAGTCTCTGCCCCGTGCCTATGACCATTGGTGACACTCCTGCCTTCTGTTGTCTCTGCCCCCTGTGCCTGTGACCACTGGAGATGCTCCTGCCTTCTGTAGTCTCTGCCCCTGTGCCTGTGACCACTGGTGACGCTCCTGCCTTCTGTAGTCTCTGCCCCTGTTCCTGTGACCACTGGTGATGCTCCTGCCTTCTGTAGTCTCTGCCTCCTGTGCCTGTGACCACTGGTGACGCTCCTGCCTTCTGTAGTCTCTGCCCCTGTGCCTGTGACCACTGGTGAGGCTCCTGCCTTCTGTAGTCTCTGCCCCCTGTGCCTGTGACCACTGATGACACTCCTGTCTTCTATAGTCTCTGCCCCCTGTGCCTTTGACCACTGATGACGCTCCTGCCTTCTGTAGTCTCTCCCTCCTGTGCCTTTGACCACTGATGACACTCCTGCCTTCTGTAGTCTCTGCCCCGTGCCTATGACCACTGGTGACACTCCTGCCTTCTGTAGTCTGTGCCCCGTGCCTATGACCACTGGTGACACTCCTGCCTTCTGTAGTCTCTGCCCCGTGCCTATGACCACTGGTGACACTCCTGCCTTCTGTAGTCTCTGCCCCGTGCCTATGACCACTGATGACGCTCCTGTCTTCTGTAGTCTCTGCCCCGTGCCTATGACCACTGATGACGCTCCTGTCTTCTGTAGTCTCTGCCTCCTGTGCCTTTGACCACTGATGACATTCCTGCCTTCTGTAGTCTCTGCCCCCTGTGCCATTGACCACTGGTGACTGTCCTGTCTTCTGTAGTCTCTGCCGCCTGTGCCATTGACCACTGATGACACTCCAGCTTTCTGTAGTCTCTGCCCCCTGTGCATGTGACCACTGCTGACTGTCCTGCCTTCTGTAGTCTCTGCCGCCTGTGCCATTGGCCACTGGTGACTGTCCTGCCTTCTGTAGTCTCTGCCCCCTGTGCCATTGATCACTGGTGACGGTCCTGTCTTCTGTAGTCTCTGCCCCCTGTGCCATTGACCACTGATGACACTCCTGCCTTCTGTAGTCTCTGCCCCCTGTGCCTTTGACCACTGGTGACGCTCCTGCCTTCTGTAGTCTCTGCCCCCTGTGCATGTGACCACTGCTGACTGTCCTGCCTTCTGTAGTCTCTGCCCCCTGTGCCTGTGACCACTGGTGACGCTCCTGCCTTCTGTAGTCTCTGCCCCTGTGCCTGTGACCACTGGTGACGCTCCTGCCTTCTGTAGTCTCTGCCCCTATTCCTGTGACCACTGGTGACGCTCCTGCCTTCTGTAGTCTCTGCCCCCTGTGCATGTGACCACTGGTGACTGTCCTGCCTTCTGTAGTCTCTGCCCCCTGTGCCTGTGACCACTGGTGACTGTCCTGCCTTCTGTAGTCTCTGTCCCTGTGACCACTGGTGACACCCTGCCTTCTGTAGTCTCTGCCCCTGTGCCTGTGACCACTGGTGATGCACCTGCCTTCTGTAGTCTCTGCCCCCTGTGCCTGTGACCTCTGGTGACGCTCCTGCCTTCTGTAGTCTCTGCCCCTGTGCCTGTGACCACTGGTGACGCTCCTGCCTTCTGTAGTCTCTGCCCCCTGTGCCTGTGACCTCTGGTGACGCTCCTGCCTTCTGTAGTCTCTGCCCCTGTGCCTGTGACCACTGGTGACTGTCCTGCCTTCTGTAGTCTCTGTCCCTGTGCCTGTGACCACTGGTGACGCTCCTGCCTTCTGTAGTCTCTGCCTCCTGTGCATATGACCACTGGTGACGCTCCTGCCTTCTGTAGTCTCTGCCCCTGTGCCTGTGACCACTGGTGACGCTCCTACTTTCTGTAGTCTCTGCCCCCTGTGCATGTGACCACTGGTGACTGTCCTGCCTTCTGTAGTCTCTGTCCCTGTGCCTGTGACCACTGGTGACTGTCCTGCCTTCTGTAGTCTCTGTCCCTGTGACCACTGGTGACACCCTGCCTTCTGTAGTCTCTTCCCCTGTGCCTGTGACCACTGGTGACGCTCCTGCCTTCTGTAGTCTCTGCCTCCTGTGCTTGTGACCACTGGTGATGCTCCCACCTTCTGTAGTCTCTGCCCCTGTGCCTGTGACCACTGGTGACGCTCCTGCCTTCTGTAGTCTCTGCCTCCTGTGCCTGTGAACACTGGTGACACTCCTGCCTTCTGTAGTCTCTGCCTCCTGTGCCTGTGACCACTGATGACGCTCCTGCCTTCAGTAGTCTCTCCCTCCTGTGCCTGTGACCACTGGTGACGCTCCTGCCTTCTGCAGTCTCTGCCCTTGTGACTGTGACCACTAGTGATGCTCCTGTTTTCTGTAGTCTCTGCCCTGTGCCTGTGACCACTGGTGACGCTCCTGCCTTCTGTAGTCTCTGCCTCCTGTGCCTGTGACCACTGATGACACTCCTGCCTTCTGTAGTCTCTGCCCCCTGTGCCTGTGACCACTGGTGACGCTCCTGCCTTCTGTAGTCTCTGCCCCTGTGCATGTGACCACTGCTGACTGTCCTGCCTTCTGTAGTCTCTGCCCCCTGTGCGTTTGACCACTGGTGATGCTCCTGCCTTCTGTAGTCTCTGCCCCTGTGCATGTGACCACTGGTGACGCTCCTGCCTTCTGTAGTCTCTGCCCCCTGTGCATGTGACCACTGGTGACTGTCCTGCCTTCTGTAGTCTCTGTCCCTGTGCCTGTGACCACTGGTGACTGTCCTGCCTTCTGTAGTCTCTGTCCCTGTGACCACTGGTGACACCCTGCCTTCTGTAGTCTCTGCCCCTGTGCCTGTGACCACTGGTGACGCACCTGCCTTCTGTAGTCTCTGCCCCCTGTGCCTGTGACCACTGGTGACGCTCCTGTCTTCTGTAGTCTCTGCCCCTGTGCCTGTGACCACTGGTGACGCTCCTGCCTTCTGTAGTCTCTGCCTCCTGTGCATATGACCACTGGTGACGCTCCTGCCTTCTGTAGTCTCTGCCCCTGTGCCTGTGACCACTGGTGACGCTCCTGCTTTCTGTAGTCTCTGCCCCCTGTGCCTGTGACCACTGGTGACGCTCCTGCCTTCTGTAGTCTCTGCCCCTGTGCCTGTGACCACTGGTGACGCTCCTGCCTTCTGTAGTCTCTGCCTCCTGTGCATATGACCACTGGTGACGCTCCTGCCTTCTGTAGTCTCTGCCCCTGTGCCTGTGACCACTGGTGACGCTCCTGTCTTCTGTAGTCTCTGCCCCTGTGCCTGTGACCATTGGTGACGCTCCTGCTTTCTGTAGTCTCTACCCCCTGTGCATGTGACCACTGGTGACTGTCCTGCCTTCTGTAGTCTCTGTCCCTGTGCCTGTGACCACTGGTGACTGTCCTGCCTTCTGTAGTCTCTGTCCCTGTGACCACTGGTGACACCCTGCCTTCTGTAGTCTCTTCCCCTGTGCCTGTGACCACTGGTGACGCTCCTGCCTACTGTAGTCTCTGCCTCCTGTGCTTGTGACCACTGGTGATGCTCCTGCCTTCTGTAGTCTCTGCCCCTGTGCCTGTGACCACTGGTGACGCTCCTGCCTTCTGTAGTCTCTGCCTCCTGTGCCTGTGACCACTGGTGACACTCCTGCCTTCTGTAGTCTCTGCCTCCTGTGCCTGTGACCACTGATGACGCTCCTGCCTTCTGTAGTCTCTCCCTCCTGTGCCTGTGACCACTGGTGACGCTCCTGCCTTCTGCAGTCTCTGCCCTTGTGACTGTGACCACTAGTGATGCTCCTGTTTTCTGTAGTCTCTGCCCTGTGCCTTTGACCACTGGTGACGCTCCTGCCTTCTGTAGTCTCTGCCTCCTGTGCCTGTGACCACTGATGACACTCCTGCCTTCTGTAGTCTCTGCCCCTGTGCCTGTGACCACTAGTGACGCTCCTGCCTTCTGTAGTCTCTGCCTCCTGTGCCTGTGACCTCTGGTGACGCTTCTGCCTTATGTAGTCTCTGCCCCTGTACCTGTGACCACTGGTGACGTTCCTGCCTTCTGTAGTCTCTGCCCCCTGTGCCTGTGACCACTGGTGACGCTTCTGCCTTCTGTAGTCTCTGCCCCCTGAGCCTGTGACCACTGATGAAACTCCTGTCTTCTGTAGTCTCTGCCCCTGTGCCTGTGACCACTGGTGATGCTCCTGCCTTGTGTAGTCTCTGCCTCCTGTGCCTGTGACCCCTGGTGACGCTTCTGCCTTCTGCAGTCTCTGCCCCCTGTGCCTGTGACCACTGGAGACGCTCCTGCCTTCTGTAGTCTCCACCCCTGTGCCTGTGACCACTGGTGACGCTCCTGCCTTCTGTAGTCTCTGCCTCCTGTGCATATGACTGTTATGTTCTGCTACCAAAGCTAAGGAAAGAGAGGAGATCTGTCCCTACTATAGGACTCAGCTGAATCCCTACGATGTAACAGGGAACCTGATCCTGCGATCAGACCTGCTAAAGTCCTAATCTAGTCTGTACGGAGACCTATAGATGTGGGGAGGGAATCCCTACAAGTACTAAGGACTGGGAGGAATATGGGACACCTCCTAACAGAAATAGTAGCAGACAGACGAACAAACAAAATAGATAGAACATAGAGGTCCGTAGACCAAGCAAACTAACAGAGTTAGATACAGAGCACAGGCTAGCTAGAAAGTAGATATACAATGAAGTCCAGCAAAGCCAGAAGGGCGGAGCAGGATTAAATAGGCCAACAAGGTCATGTGACCAGCAAAGGAAAAAAAACCTAACAGCAAGGTTCTAACAGTACCCCCCCTTCTAAGAGGATCCTCCGGATCCCCTAGGACCAGGCTTATCAGGAAATCTCCTGTGAAACGCTCTGATAAGTCTGGACGCGGAAACATCATCTGACCTCACCCAAGAGTTATCCTCGGGTCCGAAACCTTTCCAGGCCACAAGATACTGCAAACTACCTCTATACCGTCTAGAGTCAAGGATGCGAGAAATTTCATATTCCCCGTCCTCCACCACCGGAGGAACAGAGGCAGAGGCGTCACCATCCGACACAACAGCTTTTTTTAACAGAGAGACATGAAAGACCGGATTAATTCTCCAGGAGGTAGGAACCTCCAACCTAACAGCAGATTGGTTGACAACCTGAAGCACCTTAAAGGGCCCTACAAACTTGGGACCCAATTTCTTAGAAGGAATCCTCAACCGCAGATTCCTAGAGGACAACCAAACCATGTCACCAACAGCGAACAAAACCTCCTGTCGTTTCCTATCAAAGTAGTCTTTAGATTTTCTGTTGGCCTCCTGAAGATTACCACGCACATCCGTCCAAACTCTCTCCAAATCACCGGAAAAATTCTCCTCCTCAGGCACGGCAGATCCCAACTTGGAGAACGACCCAAACGACGGATGTCTCCCAGAACAACAAAAAAAAGGCGAACAACCAGCAGAAGAAGATGTATGATTGTTCAGAGCAAATTCGGCAAGTGGCAGAAACTCAGACCACCCCTCTTGATTGTCTGCCACAAAACAACGCAAGAACTGCTCAACATCCTGGTTTTTCCTTTCTGTCTGGCCATTAGATTCAGGATGATATCCGGACGAAAACGACAAATGAATTCCCAACCTGTCACAAAAGGCACGCCAAAAACGAGCCACGAACTGAGGACCCCTATCAGAAACAATGTCAGTAGGAACGCCATGAAGTCTGACAATTTCCTTGACAAAGGCCTTAGCGAGAGTTTTAGCGCAGGGCAGTTTGACGAAGGGAACCAAGTGACACATCTTGCTAAAACGGTCCACGACCACCCAGATGACAGTAAAACCCTCAGAGGGGGGAAGGTCAGTTATAAAGTCCATAGCCAAATGTGTCCAAGGAGCACTGGGGACCTCCAAAGGACAAAGCAACCCCGCAGCAGGAGTATGTGAGGACTTAGATCTAGCACATATAGTACATTGGCGCACCCACTTAATGACTTCCTTCTGCCATCCAGGCCACCAAAAACTGCGACCCACCAGTCTCTTGGTCTCAGAGATTCCGGGATGACCTGCCAACCGAGATTCGTGACACTCAACAAACAAATCTCTCCTAAAGGTCCCAGGCACAAACAACCTCCCATGAGGAGTGTTAGATGGGGCATTCTCCTGAGCTTTAAGAATCTCATCTTCCAAAACGGAGTCTAAAGCAGCTATCACAACACCTTCTTGTAAAATGTTTTCCTCTTTCTCAGCACCGACTATGGGAGAAAAACTGCGAGACAAGGCATCCGCCTTAACATTCTTAGTACCAGGGATGTAAGTAACGGAGAAATTAAACCGCGAGAAAAACAGTGCCCACCTAGCCTGACGGGCATTCAGGCGCTTGGCAGCGTCAAGATATATCAGATTTTTATGATCCGTAAGAACCTGAACGGGAAATTCCGCACCTTCCAAGAAGTGGCGCCAGTGTTCAAATGCGAGTTTAATAGCCAATAATTCCCGATTACCAATATCGTAATTCAATTCAGTCTCCGAAAATTTTTTTGAAAAAAAGGCACAGGGATGTAATCCATCCCCGTTATCCTGAGACAATACTGCGCCAACCCCCACAGAGGAAGCATCAACCTCAACCAAAAACGGCCTAGTAACATCAGGCTGCATAAGGATGGGAGCAGAGGTGAACCTCTCCTTGAGATACACAAAAGCTTCAATGGCCTCAGAAGACCACTGAACCGCATCAGCACCTTTCCTGGTGAGATCAGTCAGAGGTTTGACAATACTAGAAAATTTTTTTATGAATTTTCTATAGTAATTGGCGAAACCCAAAAACCTCTGTATCGATTTCAAACCAATAAGCCTAGGCCATTCCTGCACAGCCTGAACCTTAACCGGATCCATCTCAAAACCTTTGCTGGAGATAATGTAGCCCAAAAAACTAATTCTCTGTACAGCGAACTCACATTTCTCCAGCTTAGCAAAAAGCGAATTGTCCATTAATAACTGTAATACCTCACGCACGCTCCGCCAATGAGACTCCAGATCTGGCGAATAAATCAAAATGTCATCCAAATACACAACCACATTTTTACCGATCAAAGGTCTAAGGATGTCATTAATCAGATTCTGAAAAAATGCAGGAGCATTAGTAAGACCAAAAGGCATAACCAGATTCTCAAAATGACCCACAGGAGTGTTAAAAGCAGTCTTCCATTCATCACCCTCCTTCATGCGCAACAGATTGTGTGCCCCCTTAAGGTCAATTTTAGAGAACCACTTGGCCCCCAATAACTGGTTAAACAGATCAGGAATCAATGGCAGTGGGTAAGGATTGCGTACCGTAATTTTGTTAATCTCACGAAAATCCAGACAAGGACGTAAACCGCCGTCCTTTTTTTTTTACAAAAAAAAATCCAACCGCCACAGGAGACTTAGAGGGCCTAATGTGACCGGCGGCCAAACTTGTCTGTATGTATTCCTCCAAAGCCTTTCTCTCAGGAATAGTAAGGTTAAACAAACGACTTTTAGGAAGAGTCGCACCAGGGACAAATTCAATAGAACAATCATAGTCTCTATGGGGAGGCAAAACCTGCGATTCTTTCTCAGAAAAAACTCTCCAAAAATCCTGAATAGGAACAGGCAATTCTCCCCTATCCAAAGCTGCAATACACCCGTTACAACACTTGTCATAACATTTATGGCTCCAGGATTTAATTTCACTGGTAGACCAATCCAGTACAGGATTGTGAAATTTTAACCAGGGCAAACCCAATATTACTGGAGAAGGCAAGTTATTCAACACTACCAAATCCAATTTCTCATGGTGAACACCATTAATAGTGAGAGGAAATTCACAGACCTTGAGAGTAATATTCTTCAAAGGGGAGCCATCCACAGAAACCACAGCAATGGGGGATGATAAAGGTTCAGGTTTTAAATTGAGTTTTTCCACGAATCCCCCATCAATTACATTCAGTGTAGACCCGCAATCAACAAACACCCGAAATTCCATTAATTTTTCCTGAGCAATCGTGGAAGCAGCTAAAAATACACCCTTGGAATTTAAACAGGCAATACGGGCGTGACTGACCATTTTTTTTTCTTTCTTCATACGAAGCTCACAGCCTTTAATCAAATGACCAGATTTTCCGCAATAGAAACACAAGCCTTCCGAAAAACTACGGTCTTTTTCTTGAGAGCGAGGTGCCACCGATCCAATCTCCATCGGTTCACCACTGTTAGTACACACATTATCATAACCAGAAACTGTCATAGCAGAGGATTTGCTCTCATTAACCCTAGCACGCAGTCTTCTATCCACCCGTATAGCTAATTGCATAGCCTGTTGCAAATCCTCAGGTGTAGGATAAGCAATTAGCAGGTCTTTAACCCTTTCACTGAGCCCAGCAAGAAATAGACTTTTCAGAGCAGAATCGTTCCACCCTGTTTGAGTGGACCAACGACGAAAATGAGTACAATATTTTTCCACATTACCTGATCCTTGTTTTAAACGTCTCAACTCAGTCTCAGCTGATGCCACACGGTCAGGATCATCATATAATAGTCCTAAAGCAGAAAACAAACTATCCACTGATCTGAAGCATGTATCACTAGGTTGCAAAGAAAAGGCCCACTCCTGAGGCTCTTTGCGCAAAAGTGACATTATGAACCCTACGCGCTGGGATTCATCCCCAGAGGACTTGGGTCTCAAACGAAAATACAATAAGCAAGCATTTTTAAATGAAAAAAATTCTCGATGTTCACCAAAAAATAAATCCGGCAAACATACCTTAGGCACCAAGAAATATGCTCCAGGACAGTTACTCACGTGCTGACGGAGCTCGGCCACTTCCAGAGAGAGTCCCTGCAGGCGATGAGCCAAATCCTGAACCGACACCATGATGGAACAAAAAAAATCTTTCCTTAGAGAATTTGCAGGCTGGACTTACTGTTATGTTCTGCTACCAAAGCTAAGGAAAGAGAGGAGATCTGTCCCTACTATAGGACTCAGCTGAATCCCTACGATGTAACAGGGAACCTGATCCTGCGATCAGACCTGCTAAAGTCCTAATCTAGTCTGTACGGAGACCTATAGATGTGGGGAGGGAATCCCTACAAGTACTAAGGACTGGGAGGAATATGGGACACCTCCTAACAGAAATAGTAGCAGACAGACGAACAAACAAAATAGATAGAACATAGAGGTCCGTAGACCAAGCAAACTAACAGAGTTAGATACAGAGCACAGGCTAGCTAGAAAGTAGATATACAATGAAGTCCAGCAAAGCCAGAAGGGCGGAGCAGGATTAAATAGGCCAACAAGGTCATGTGACCAGCAAAGGAAAAAAAACCTAACAGCAAGGTTCTAACAATGACCACTGCTGACGCTCCTGCCTTCTGTAGTCTCTGCCCCCTGTGCCTGTGACCACTGGTGACGCTCCTGCCTTCTGTAGTCTCTGCCCCTGTGCCTGTGACCACTGGTGACGCTCCTGCCTTCTGTAGTCTCTGCCTCCTGTGCATATGACCACTGGTGACGCTCCTGCCTTCTGTAGTCTCTGCCCCTGTGCCTGTGACCACTGGTGACGCTCCTGCTTTCTGTAGTCTCTGCCCCCTGTGCATGTGACCACTGGTGACTGTCCTGCCTTCTGTAGTCTCTGTCCCTGTGCCTGTGACCACTGGTGACTGTCCTGCCTTCTGTAGTCTCTGTCCCTGTGACCACTGGTGACACCCTGCCTTCTGTAGTCTCTGCCCCTGTGCCTGTGACGACTGGTGACGCTCCTGCCTACTGTAGTCTCTGCCTCCTGTGCTTGTGACCACTGGTGATGCTCCTGCCTTCTGTAGTCTCTGCCCCTGTGCCTGTGACCACTGGTGACGCTCCTGCTTTCTGTAGTCTCTGCCTCCTGTGCCTGTGACCACTGGTGACACTCCTGCCTTCTGTAGTCTCTGCCTCCTGTGCCTGTGACCACTGATGACGCTCCTGCCTTCTGTAGTCTCTCCCTCCTGTGCCTGTGACCACTGGTGACGCTCCTGCCTTCTGCAGTCTCTGCCCTTGTGACTGTGACCACTAGTGATGCTCCTGTTTTCTGTAGTCTCTGCCCTGTGCCTTTGACCACTGGTGACGCTCCTGCCTTCTGTAGTCTCTGCCTCCTGTGCCTGTGACCACTGATGACACTCCTGCCTTCTGTAGTCTCTGCCCCTGTGCCTGTGACCACTAGTGACGCTCCTGCCTTCTGTAGTCTCTGACTCCTGTGCCTGTGACCTCTGGTGACACTTCTGCCTTAGTCTCTGCCCCTGTACCTGTGACCACTGGTGACGTTCCTGCCTTCTGTAGTCTCTGCCCCCTGTGCCTGTGACCACTGGTGACGCTTCTGCCTTCTGTAGTGTCTGCCCCCTGAGCCTGTGACCACTGATGAAACTCCTGCCTTCTGTAGTCTCTGCCCCTGTGCCTGTGACCACTGGTGATGCTCCTGCCTTCTGTAGTCTCTGCCTCCTGTGCCTGTGACCCCTGGTGACGCTTCTGCCTTCTGCAGTCTCTGCCCCCTGTGCCTGTGACCACTGGAGACGCTCCTGCCTTCTGTAGTCTCCACCCCTGTGCCTGTGACCACTGGTGAAGCTCCTGCCTTCTGTAGTCTCTGCCCCTGTGCCTGTGAACACTGGTGACGCTCCTGCCTTCTGTAGTCTCTGCCTCGTGTGCCTGTGACCACTGATGACACTCCTGCCTTCTGTAGTGTCTGACCCCTGTGCCTGCGACCACTGGTGACTGTCCTGTCTTCTGTAGTATCTGCCCCCTGTGCCTTTGACCACTGATGATGCTCCTGCCTTCTGTAGTCTCTGCCTCCTGTGCCTTTGACCACTGATGACACTCCTGCCTTCTGTAGTCTCTGCCCCGTGCCTATGACCACTGGTGACACTCCTGCCTTCTGTTGTCTCTGCCCCCTGTGCCTGTGACCACTGGAGATGCTCCTGCCTTCGGTAGTATCTGCCCCTGTGCCTGTGACCACTGGTGACGCTCCTGCCTTCTGTAGTCTCTGCCCCTGTTCCTGTAACCACTGGTGATGCTCCTGCCTTCTGTAGTCTCTGCCTCCTGTGCCTGTGACCACTGTTGACGCTCCTGCCTTCTGTAGTCTCTGCCCCTGTGCCTGTGACCACTGGTGAGGCTCCTGCCTTCTGTTGTCTCTGACCCCTGTGCCTGTGACCACTGATGAGACTCCTGGCTTCTGTAGTCTCTGATCCCTGTGCCTGTGACCACTGGTGACTGTCCTGTCTTCTGTAGTCTCTGCCCCCTGTGCCTTTGACCACTGATGACGCTCCTGCCTTCTGTAGTCTCTGCCTCCTGTGCCTTTGACCACTGATGACACTCCTGCCTTCTGTAGTCTCTGCCCCGTGCCTATGACCACGGGTGACAATCCTGCCTTCTGTAGTCTCTGCCCCGTGCCTATGACCACTGGTGACACTCCTGCCTTCTGTTGTCTCTGCCCCCTGTGCCTGTGACCACTGGAGACGCTCCTGCCTTCTGTAGTCTCTGCCCCTGTGCGTGTGACCACTGGTGACGCTCCTGCCTTCTGTAGTCTCTGCCCCTGTTCCTGTGACCACTGGTGACGCTCCTGCCTTTTGTAGTCTCTGCCCCCTGTGCCGGTGACCACTGGTGACGCTCCTGCCTTCTGTAGTCTCTGCCCCTGTGCCTGTGACCACTGGTGAGGCTCCTGCCTTCTGTAGTCTCTGCCCCTGTGCCTGTGACCACTGGTGAGGCTCCTGCCTTCTGTAGTCTCTGCCCCCTGTGCCTGTGACCATTGATGACACTCCTGCCTTCTGTAGTCTCTGCCCCTGTGCCTGTGACCACTGGTGAGGCTCCTGCCTTCTGTAGTCTCTGCCCCCTGTGCCTGTGACCACTGATGACAGTCCTGCCTTCTGTAGTCTCTGCCCCCTGTGCCTGTGACCACTGGTGACTGTCCTGTCTTCTGTAGTCTCTGCCCCCTGTGCCTTTGACCACTGATGACGCACCTGCCTTCTGTAGTCTCTGCCACCTGTGCCTTTGACCACTGATGACACTCCTGCCTTCTGTAGTCTCTGCCCCGTGCCTATGACCACTGGTGACAATCCTGCCTTCTGTAGTCTGTGCCCCGTGCCTATGACCACTGGTGACACTCCTGCCTTCTGTTGTCTCTGCTCCCTGTGCCTGTGACCACTGGAGACGCTCCTGCCTTCTGTAGTCTCTGCCCCTGTGCGTGTGACCACTGGTGACGCTCCTGCCTTCTGTAGTCTCTGCCCCTGTTCCTGTGACCACTGGTGACGCTCCTGCCTTCTGTAGTCTCTGCCCCTGTGCCTGTGACCACTGGTGAGGCTCCTGCCTTCTGTAGTCTCTGCCCCCTGTGCCTGTGACCATTGATGACACTCCTGCCTTCTGTAGTCTCTGCCCCTGTGCCTGTGACCACTGGTGAGGCTCCTGCCTTCTGTAGTCTCTGCCTCCTGTGCCTGTGAACACTGATGACAGTCCTGCCTTCTGTAGTCTCTGCCCTGTGCCTTTGACCACTAGTGATGCTCCTGCCTTCTGTAGTCTCTGCCTCCTGTACCTGTGACCACTGGTGATGCTCCTGCCTTCTGTAGTCTCTGCCTCCTGTGCCTGTGACCCCTGGTGACGCTTCTGCCTTATGTAGTCTCTGCCCTGTGCCTGTGACCACTGGTGACGTTCCTGCCTTCTGTAGTCTCTGCCCCCTGTGCCTGTGACCACTGGTGACGCTTCTGCCTTCTGTAGTCTCTGCCCCCTGAGCCTGTGACCACTGATGACACTCCTGCCTTCTGTAGTCTCTGCCCCTGTGCCTGTGACCACTGGTGACTGTCCTGTCTTCTGTAGTCTCTGCCCCCTGTGCCATTGACCACTGATGACACTCCTGCTTTCTGTAGTCTCTGCCCCCTGTGCATGTGACCACTGCTGACTGTCCTGCCTTCTGTAGTCTCTGCCGCCTGTGCCATTGACCACTGGTGACTGTCCTGCCTTCTGTAGTCTCTGCCCCCTGTGCCATTGATCATTGGTGACGGTCCTGCCTTCTGTAGTCTCTGCCCCCTGTGCCATTGACCACTGATGACACTCCTGCCTTCTGTAGTCTCTGCCCCCTGTGCCTTTGACCACTGGTGACGCTCCTGCCTTCTGTAGACTCTGCCCCCTGTGCATGTGACCACTGCTGACTGTCCTGCCTTCTGTAGTCTCTGCCCCCTGTGCCTGTGACCACTGATGACGCTCCTGCCTTCTGTAGTCTCTGCCCCCTGTGCATGTGACCACTGCTGACTGTCCTGCCTTCTGTAGTCTCTGTCCCTGTGCCTGTGACCACTGGTGACTGTCCTGCCTTCTGTAGTCTCTGTCCCTGTGACCACTGGTGACACCCTGCCTTCTGTAGTCTCTGCCCCTGTGCCTGTGACCACTAGTGACGCACCTGCCTTCTCTAGTCTCTGCCCCCTGTGCCTGTGACCACTGGTGACGCTCCTGCCTTCTGTAGTCTCTGCCCCTGTGCCTGTGACCACTGGTGACGCTCCTGCCTTCTGTAGTCTCTGCCTCCTGTGCATATGACCACTGGTGACGCTCCTGCCTTCTGTAGTCTCTGCCCCTGTGCCTGTGACCACTGGTGACGCTCCTGCTTTCTGTAGTCTCTGCCCCCTGTGCATGTGAGCACTGGTGACTGTCCTGCCTTCTGTAGTCTCTGTCCCTGTGCCTGTGACCACTGGTGACTGTCCTGCCTTCTGTAGTCTCTGTCCCTGTGACCACTGGTGACACCCTGCATTCTGTAGTCTCTTCCCCTGTGCCTGTGACCACTAGTGACGCTCCTGCCTTCTGTATTCTCTGCCCCCTGTGCTTGTGACCACTGGTGATGCTCCTGCCTTCTGTAGTCTCTGCCCCTGTGCCTGTGACCACTGGTGACAATCCTGCCTTCTGTAGTCTCTGCCTCCTGTGCCTGTGACCACTGATGACGCTCCTGCCTTCTGTAGTCTCTCCCTCCTGTGCCTGTGACCACTGGTGACGCTTCTGCCTTCTGCAGTCTCTGCCCTTGTGACTGTGACCACTAGTGATGCTCCTGTTTTCTGTAGTCTCTGCCCTGTGCCTGTGACCACTGGTGACGCTCCTGCCTTCTGTAGTCTCTGCCTCCTGTGCCTGTGACCACTGATGAAACTCCTGCCTTCTGTAGTGTCTGACCCCTGTGCCTGCGACCACTGGTGACTGTCCTGTCTTCTGTAGTATCTGCCCCCTGTGCCTTTGACCACTGATGATGCTCCTGCCTTCTGTAGTCTCTGCCTCCTGTGCCTTTGACCACTGATGACACTCCTGCCTTCTGTAGTCTCTGCCCCGTGCCTATGACCACTGGTGACACTCCTGCCTTCTGTTGTCTCTGCCCCCTGTGCCAGTGACCACTGGAGATGCTCCTGCCTTCTGTAGTATCTGCCCCTGTGCCTGTGACCACTGGTGACGCTCCTGCCTTCTGTAGTCTCTGCCCCTGTTCCTGTGACCACTGGTGATGCTCCTGCTTTCTGTAGTCTCTGCCTCCTGTGCCTGTGACCACTGCTGACGCTCCTGCCTTCTGTAGTCTCTGCCCCTGTGCCTGTGACCACTGGTGAGGCTCCTGCCTTCTGTTGTCTCTGACCCCTGTGCCTGTGACCACTGATGACACTCCTGGCTTCTGTAGTCTCTGACCCCTGTGCCTGTGACCACTGGTGACTGTCCTGTCTTCTGTAGTCTGTGCCCCCTGTGCCTTTGACCACTGATGACGCTCCTGCCTTCTGTAGTCTCTGCCTCCTGTGCCTTTGACCACTGATGACACTCCTGCCTTCTGTAGTCTCTGCCCGGGGCCTATGACCACTGGTGACAATCCTGCCTTCTGTAGTCTTTGCCCCGTGCCTATGACCACTGGTGACACTCCTGCCTTCTGTTGTCTCTGCCCCCTGTGCCTGTGACCACTGGAGACGCTCCTGCCTTCTGTAGTCTCTGCCCCTGTGCGTGTGACCACTGGTGACGCTCCTGCCTTCTGTAGTCTCTGCCCCTGTTCCTGTGACCACTGGTGACGCTCCTGCCTTTTGTAGTCTCTGCCCCCTGTGCCGGTGACCACTGGTGACGCTCCTGCCTTCTGTAGTCTCTGCCCCTGTGCCTGTGACCACTGGTGAGGCTCCTGCCTTCTGTAGTCTCTGCCCCCTGTGCCTGTGACCATTGATGACACTCCTGCCTTCTGTAGTCTCTGCCCCTGTGCCTGTGACCACTGGTGAGGCTCCTGCCTTCTGTAGTCTCTGCCCCCTGTGCCTGTGACCATTGATGACACTCCTGCCTTCTGTAGTCTCTGCCCCCTGTGCCTGTGACCACTGATGACAGTCCTGCCTTCTGTAGTCTCTGCCCCTGTGCCTGTGACCACTGGTGAGGCTCCTGCCTTCTGTAGTCTCTGCCCCCTGTGCCTGTGAACACTGATGACAGTCCTGCCTTCTGTAGTCTCTGCCCTGTGCCTTTGATCACTAGTGATGCTCCTGCCTTCTGTAGTCTCTGCCTCCTGTGCCTGTGACCACTGGTGATGCTCCTGCCTTCTGTAGTCTCTGCCTCCTGTGCCTGTGACCCCTGGTGACGCTTCTGCCTTATGTAGTCTCTGCCCCTGTGCCTGTGACCACTGGTGACTGTCCTGTCTTCTGTAGTCTCTGCCCCCTGTGCCTTTGACCACTGATGACGCTCCTGCCTTCTGTAGTCTCTGCCTCCTGTGCCTTTGACCACTGATGACACTCCTGCCTTCTGTAGTCTCTGCCCCGTGCCTATGACCACTGGTGACAATCCTGCCTTCTGTAGTCTCTGCCCCGTGCCTATGACCACTGGTGACACTCCTGCCTTCTGTTGTCTCTGCCCCCTGTGCCTGTGACCACTGGAGACGCTCCTGCCTTCTGTAGTCTCTGCCCCTGTGCGTGTGACCACTGGTGACGCTCCTGCCTTCTGTAGTCTCTGCCCCTGTTCCTGTGACCACTGGTGACGCTCCTGCCTTTTGTAGTCTCTGCCCCCTGTGCCGGTGACCACTGGTGACGCTCCTGCCTTCTGTAGTCTCTGCCCCTGTGCCTGTGACCACTGGTGAGGCTCCTGCCTTCTGTAGTCTCTGCCCCCTGTGCCTGTGACCATTGATGACACTCCTGCCTTCTGTAGTCTCTGCCCCATTTGCCTGTGACCACTGGTGAGGCTCCTGCCTTCTGTAGTCTCTGCCCCCTGTGCCTGTGACCACTGATGACAGTCCTGCCTTCTGTAGTCTCTGACCCCTGTGCCTGTGACCACTGGTGACTGTCCTGTCTTCTGTAGTCTCTGCCCCCTGTGCCTTTGACCACTGATGACACTCCTGCCTTCTGTAGTCTCTGCCCCGTGCCTATGACCACTGGTGACAATCCTGCCTTCTGTAGTCTGTGCCCCGTGCCTATGACCACTGGTGACACTCCTGCCTTCTGTTGTCTCTGCCCCCTGTGCCTGTGACCACTGGAGACGCTCCTGCCTTCTGTAGTCTCTGCCCCTGTGCGTGTGACCACTGGTGACGCTCCTGCCTTCTGTAGTCTCTGCCCCTGTTCCTGTGACCACTGGTGACGCTCCTGCCTTCTGTAGTCTCTGCCCCTGTGCCTGTGACCACTGGTGAGGCTCCTGCCTTCTGTAGTCTCTGCCCCCTGTGCCTGTGACCATTGATGACACTCCTGCCTTCTGTAGTCTCTGCCCCTGTGCCTGTGACCACTGGTGATGCTCCTGCCTTCTGTAGTCTCTGCCTCCTGTGCCTGTGACCACTGGTGATGCTCCTGCCTTCTGTAGTCTCTGCCTCCTGTGCCTGTGACCCCTGGTGACGCTTCTGCCTTATGTAGTCTCTGCCCCTGTGCCTGTGACCACTGGTGACGTTCCTGCCTTCTGTAGTCTCTGCCCCCTGTGCCTGTGACCACTGGTGACGCTTCTGCCTTCTGTAGTCTCTGCCCCCTGAGCCTGTGACCACTGATGACACTCCTGCCTTCTGTAGTCTCTGCCCCTGTGCCTGTGACCACTGGTGATTCTCCTGCCTTCTGTAGTCTCTACCTCCTGTGCCTGTTACCCCTGGTGACGCTTCTGCCTTCTGTAGTCTCTGCCCCCTGTGCCTGTGACCACTGGTGACTGTCCTGTCTTCTGTAGTCTCTGCCCCCTGTGCCATTGACCACTGATGACACTCCTGACTTCTGTAGTGTCTGCCCCCTGTGCCTATGACCACTGGTGACTGTCCTGTCTTCTGTAGTCTCTGCCCCCTGTGCCATTGACCACTGGTGACTGTCCTGCCTTCTGTAGTCTCTGCCCCCTGTGCCATTGATCATTGGTGACGGTCCTGCCTTCTGTAGTCTCTGCCCCCTGTGCCATTGACCACTGATGACACTCCTGCCTTCTGTAGTGTCTGCCCCCTGTGCCTATGACCACTGGTGACTGTCCTGTCTTCTGTAGTCTCTGCCCCCTGTGCCATTGACCACTGATGACACTCCTGCCTTCTGTAGTCTCTGCCCCCTGTGCCTTTGACCACTTGTGATGCTCCTGCCTTCTGTAGTCTCTGCCCCCTGTGCATGTGACCACTGCTGACTGTCCTGCCTTCTGTAGTCTCTGCCCCCTGTGCTTTTGACCACTGGTGACGCTCCTGCCTTCTGTAGTCTCTGCCCCCTGTGCATGTGACCACTGCTGACTGTCCTGCCTTCTGTAGTCTCTGCCCCCTGTGCCTTTGACCACTGATGACGCTCCTGCCTTCTGTAGTCTCTGCCCCCTGTGCATGTGACCACTGGTGACTGTCCTGCCTTCTGTAGTCTCTGTCCCTGTGCCTGTGACCACTGGTGACTGTCCTGCCTTCTGTAGTCTCTGTCCCTTTGACCACTGGTGACACCCTGCCTTCTGTAGTCTCTGCCCCTGTGCCTGTGACCACTAGTGACGCACCTGCCTTCTCTAGTCTCTGCCCCCTGTGCCTGTGACCACTGGTGACGCTCCTGCCTTCTGTAGTCTCTGCCCCTATGCCTGTGACCACTGGTGACGCTCCTGCCTTCTGTAGTCTCTGCCTCCTGTGCATATGACCACTGGTGACGCTCCTGCCTTCTGTAGTCTCTGCCCCTGTGCCTGTGACCACTGGTGACGCTCCTGCTTTCTGTAGTCTCTGCCCCCTGTGCATGTGAGCACTGGTGACTGTCCTGCCTTCTGTAGTCTCTGTCCCTGTGCCTGTGACCACTGGTGACTGTCCTGCCTTCTGTAGTCTCTGTCCCTGTGACCACTGGTGACACCCTGCCTTCTGTAGTCTCTTCCCCTGTGCCTGTGACCACTAGTGACGCTCCTGCCTTCTGTACTCTCTGCCTCCTGTGCTTGTGACCACTGGTGATGCTCCTGCCTTCTGTAGTCTCTGCCCCTGTGCCTGTGACCACTGGTGACGCTCCTGCCTTCTATAGTCTCTGCCTCCTGTGCCTGTGACCACTGTTGACACTCCTGCCTTCTGTAGTCTCTGCCTCCTGTGCCTGTGACCACTGATGACGCTCCTGCCTTCTGTAGTCTCTCCCTCCTGTGCCTGTGACCACTGGTGACGCTTCTGCCTTCTGCAGTCTCTGCCCTTGTGACTGTGACCACTAGTGATGCTCCTGTTTTCTGTAGTCTCTGCCCTGTGCCTGTGACCACTGGTGACGCTCCTGCCTTCTGTAGTCTCTGCCTCCTGTGCCTGTGACCACTGATGACACTCCTGCCTTCTGTAGTCTCTGCCCCCTGTGCATGTGACCACTGCTGACTGTCCTGCCTTCTGTAGTCTCTGCTGCCTGTGCCATTGACCACTGGTGACTGTCCTGCCTTCTGTAGTCTCTGCCCCCTGTGCCATTGATCATTGCTGATGGTCCTGCCTTCTGTAGTCTCTGCCCCCTGTGCCATTGACCACTGATGACACTCCTGCCTTCTGTAGTCTCTGCCCCCTGTGCCTATGACCACTGGTGACTGTCCTGTCTTCTGTAGTCTCTGCCCCCTGTGCCATTGACCACTGATGACACTCCTGCCTTCTGTAGTCTCTGCCCCCTGTGCCTTTGACCACTGGTGACGCTCCTGCCTTCTGTAGTCTCTGCCCCCTGTGCATGTGACCACTGCTGACTGTCCTGCCTTCTGTAGTCTCTGCCCCCTGTGCCTTTGACCACTGATGACGCTCCTGCCTTCTGTAGTCTCTGCCCCCTGTGCATGTGACCACTGGTGACTGTCCTGCCTTCTGTAGTCTCTGTCCCTGTGCCTGTGACCACTGGTGACTGTCCTGCCTTCTGTAGTCTCTGTCCCTGTGACCACTGGTGACACCCTGCCTTCTGTAGTCTCTGCCCCTGTGCCTGTGACCACTAGTGACGCACCTGCCTTCTGTAGTCTCTGCCCCCTGTGCCTGTGACCACTGGTGACGCTCCTGCCTTCTGTAGTCTCTGCCCCTGTGCCTGTGACCACTGGTGACGCTCCTGCCTTCTGTAGTCTCTGCCTCCTGTGCATATGACCACTGTTGATGCTCCTGCCTTCTGTAGTCTCTGCCCCTGTGCCTGTGACCACTGGTGACGCTCCTGCTGTCTGTAGTCTCTGCCCCCTGTGCATGTGAGCACTGGTGACTGTCCTGCCTTCTGTAGTCTCTGTCCCTGGGCCTGTGACCACTGGTGACTGTCCTGCCTTCTGTAGTCTCTGTCCCTGTGACCACTGGTGACACCCTGCCTTCTGTAGTCTCTTCCCCTGTGCCTGTGACCACTAGTGACGCTCCTGCCTTCTGTACTCTCTGCCTCCTGTGCTTGTGACCACTGGTGATGCTCCTGCCTTCTGTAGTCTCTGCCCCTGTGCCTGTGACCACTGGTGACGCTCCTGCCTTCTGTAGTCTCTGCCTCCTGTGCCTGTGACCACTGGTGACACTCCTGCCTTCTGTAGTCTCTGCCTCCTGTGCCTGTGACCACTGATGACGCTCCTGCCTTCTGTAGTCTCTCCCTCCTGTGCCTGTGACCACTGGTGACGCTTCTGTCTTCTGCAGTCTCTGCCCTTGTGACTGTGACCACTAGTGATGCTCCTGTTTTCTGTAGTCTCTGCCCTGTGCCTGTGACCACTGGTGACGCTCCTGCCTTCCGTAGTCTCTGCCTCCTGTGCCTGTGACCACTGATGACACTCCTGCCTTCTGTAGTCTCTGCCCCCTGTGCTTGTGACCACTGGTGACGCTCCTGCCTTCTGTAGTCTCTGCCCTGTGCCTGTGACCACTAGTGACGCTCTTGCCTTCTGTAGTCTCTGCCCCCTGTGCCTGTGACCACTGTTGACACTCCTGCCTTCTGTTGTCTCTGCCTCCTGTGCCTGTGACCACTGGTGAAGCTTCTGCCTTATGTAGTTTCTGCCCCTGTGCCTGTGACCACTGGTGACGTTCCAGCCTTCTGTAGTCTCTGCCCCCTGTGCCTGTGACCACTGGTGACGCTTCTGCCTTCTGTAGTCTCTGCCCCCTGAGCCTGTGACCACTGATGACAATCCTGCCTTCTGTAGTCTCTGCCCCTGTGCCTGTGACCACTGGTGATGCTCCTGTCTTCTGTAGTCTCTGCCTCCTGTGCCTGTGACCCCTGGTGACGCTTCTGCCTTCTGTAGTCTCTGCACCCTGTGCCTCTGACCACTGGAGACGCTCCTGCCTTCTGTAGTCTCTGCCCCTGTGCCTGTGACCACTGGTGAAGCTCCTGCCTTCTGTAGTCTCTGCCCCTGTGCCTGTGAACACTGGTGACGCTCCTGCCTTCTGTAGTCTCTGCCTCGTGTGCCTGTGACCACTGATGACACTCCTGCCTTCTGTAGTCTCTGACCCATGTGCCTGTGACCACTGGTGACTGTCCTGTCTTCTGTAGTCTCTGCCCCCTGTGCCTTTGACCACTGATGATGCTCCTGCCTTCTGTAGTCTTTGCCTCCTGTGCCTTTGACCACTGATGACACTCCTGCCTTCTGTAGTCTCTGCCCCGTGCCTATGACTACTGGTGACACTCCTGCCTTCTGTAGTCTCTGCCCCGTGCCTATGACCACTGGTGATACTCCTGCCTTCTGTAGTCTCTGCCCCGTGCCTATGACCACTGGTGACACTCCTGCCTTCTGTTGTCTCTGCCCCCTGTGCCTGTGACCACTGGAGATGCTCCTGCCTTCTGTAGTCTCTGCCCCTGTGCCTGTGACCACTGGTGACGTTCCTGCCTTCTGTAGTCTCTGCCCCTGTTCCTGTGACCACTGGTGATGCTACTGCCTTCTGTAGTCTCTGCCTCCTGTGCCTGTGACCACTGGTGACGCTCCTGCCTTCTGTAGTCTCTGCCCCTGTGCCTGTGACCACTGGTGAGGCTCCTGCCTTCTGTAGTCTCTGCCCCCTGTGCCTGTGACCACTGATGACACTCCTGCCTTCTTTAGTCGCTGACCCCTGTGCCTGTGACCACTGGTGACTGTCCTGCCTTCTGTAGTCTCTGCCCCCTGTGCCTTTGACCACTGATGACGCTCCTGCCTTCTGTAGTCTCTGCCCCCTGTGCATGTGACCACTGGTGACTGTCCTGCCTTCTGTAGTCTCTGTCCCTGTGCCTGTGACCACTGGTGACTGTCCTGCCTTCTGTAGTCTCTGTCCCTGTGACCACTGGTGACACCCTGCCTTCTGTAGTCTCTGCCCCTGTGCCTGTGACCACTAGTGACGCACCTGCCTTCTGTAGTCTCTGCCCCCTGTGCCTGTGACCACTGGTGACGCTCCTGCCTTCTGTAGTCTCTGCCCCTGTGCCTGTGACCACTGGTGACGCTCCTGCCTTCTGTAGTCTCTGCCTCCTGTGCATATGACCACTGTTGATGCTCCTGCCTTCTGTAGTCTCTGCCCCTGTGCCTGTGACCACTGGTGACGCTCCTGCTTTCTGTAGTCTCTGCCCCCTGTGCATGTGAGCACTGGTGACTGTCCTGCCTTCTGTAGTCTCTGTCCCTGTGCCTGTGACCACTGGTGACTGTCCTGCCTTCTGTAGTCTCTGTCCCTGTGACCACTGGTGACACCCTGCCTTCTGTAGTCTCTTCCCCTGTGCCTGTGACCACTAGTGACGCTCCTGCCTTCTGTACTCTGTGCCTCCTGTGCTTGTGACCACTGGTGATGCTCCTGCCTTCTGTAGTCTCTGCCCCTGTGCCTGTGACCACTGATGACGCTCCTGCCTTCTGTAGTCTCTCCCTCCTGTGCCTGTGACCACTGGTGACGCTTCTGTCTTCTGCAGTCTCTGCCCTTGTGACTGTGACCACTAGTGATGCTCCTGTTTTCTGTAGTCTCTGCCCTGTGCCTGTGACCACTGGTGACGCTCCTGCCTTCCGTAGTCTCTGCCTCCTGTGCCTGTGACCACTGATGACACTCCTGCCTTCTGTAGTCTCTGCCCCCTGTGCTTGTGACCACTGGTGACGCTCCTGCCTTCTGTAGTCTCTGCCCTGTGCCTGTGACCACTAGTGACTCTCTTGCCTTTTGTAGTCTCTGCCCCCTGTGCCTGTGACCACTGTTGACACTCCTGCCTTCTGTTGTCTCTGCCTCCTGTGCCTGTGACCACTGGTGAAGCTTCTGCCTTATGTAGTTTCTGCCCCTGTGCCTGTGACCACTGGTGACGTTCCAGCCTTCTGTAGTCTCTGCCCCCTGTGCCTGTGACCACTGGTGACGCTTCTGCCTTCTGTAGTCTCTGCCCCCTGAGCCTGTGACCACTGATGACAATCCTGCCTTCTGTAGTCTCTGCCCCTGTGCCTGTGACCACTGGTGATGCTCCTGCCTTCTGTAGTCTCTGCCTCCTGTGCCTGTGACCCCTGGTGACGCTTCTGCCTTCTGTAGTCTCTGCACCCTGTGCCTCTGACCACTGGAGACGCTCCTGCCTTCTGTAGTCTCTGCCCCTGTGCCTGTGACCACTGGTGAAGCTCCTGCCTTCTGTAGTCTCTGCCCCTGTGCCTGTGAACACTGGTGACGCTCCTGCCTTCTGTAGTCTCTGCCTCGTGTGCCTGTGACCACTGATGACACTCCTGCCTTCTGTAGTCTCTGACCCATGTGCCTGTGACCACTGGTGACTGTCCTGTCTTCTGTAGTCTCTGCCCCCTGTGCCTTTGACCACTGATGATGCTCCTGCCTTCTGTAGTCTTTGCCTCCTGTGCCTTTGACCACTGATGACACTCCTGCCTTCTGTAGTCTCTGCCCCGTGCCTATGACTACTGGTGACACTCCTGCCTTCTGTAGTCTCTGCCCCGTGCCTATGACCACTGGTGATACTCCTGCCTTCTGTAGTCTCTGCCCCGTGCCTATGACCACTGGTGACACTCCTGCCTTCTGTTGTCTCTGCCCCCTGTGCCTGTGACCACTGGAGATGCTCCTGCCTTCTGTAGTCTCTGCCCCTGTGCCTGTGACCACTGGTGACGTTCCTGCCTTCTGTAGTCTCTGCCCCTGTTCCTGTGACCACTGGTGATGCTACTGCCTTCTGTAGTCTCTGCCTCCTGTGCCTGTGACCACTGGTGACGCTCCTGCCTTCTTTAGTCGCTGACCCCTGTGCCTGTGACCACTGCTGACTGTCCTGTCTTCTGTAGTCTCTGCCCCCTGTGCCTTTGGCCACTGATGACGCTCCTGCCTTCTGTAGTCTCTGCCTCCTGTGCCTTTGACCACTGATGACACTCCTGCCTTCTGTAGCCTCTGCCCCGTGCCTATGACCACTGGTGACACTCCTGCCTACTGTAGTCTGTGCCCCGTGCCTATGACCACTGGTGACACTCCTGCCTTCTGTTGTCTCTGCCCCCTGTGCCTGTGACCACTGGAGACGCTCTTGCCTTCTGTAGTCTCTGCCCCTGTGCGTGTGACCACTGGTGACGCTCCTGCCTTCTGTAGTCTCTGCCCCTGTTACTGTGACCACTGGTGACGCTCCTGCCTTTTGTAGTCTCTGCCCCCTGTGCCTGTGACCACTGGTGACGCTCCTGCCTTCTGTAGTCTCTGCCCCTGTGCCTGTGACCACTGGTGAGGCTCCTGCCTTCTGTAGTCTCTGCCCCCTGTGCCTGTGACCACTGATGACACTCCTGCCTTCTGTAGTCTCTGCCCCTGTACCTGTGTCCACTGGTGAGGCTCCTGCCTTCTGTAGTCTCTGCCCCCTGTGCCTGTGACCACTGATGACAGTCCTGCCTTCTGTAGTCTCTGCCTCCTGTGCCTGTGACCCCTGGTGACGCTTCTGCCTTATGTAGTCTCTGCCCCTGTGCCTGTGACCACTGGTGACGTTCCTGCCTTCTGTAGCCTCTGCCCCCTATGCCTGTGACCACTGGTGACGCTTCTGCCTTCTGTAGTCTCTGCCCCCTGAGCCTGTGACCACTGATGACACTCCTGCCTTCTGTAGTCTCTGCCCCTGTGCCTGTGACCACTGGTGATGCTCCTGCCTTCTGTAGTCTCTACCTCCTGTGCCTGTTACCCCTGCTGACGCTTCTTCCTTCTGTAGTCTCTGCCCCCTGTGCCTTTGACCACTGATGACACTCCTGCCTTCTGTAGTCTCTGCCCCGTGGCTATGACCACTGGTGACACTCCTGCCTCCTGTAGTCTCTGCCCCGTGCCTATGACCACTGGTGACACTCCTGCCTTCTGTTGTCCCTGCCTCCTGTGCCTGTGAAAACTGGAGACGCTCCTGCCTTCTGTAGTCTCTGCCCCTGTGCGTGTGACCACTGGTGACGCTCCTGCCTTCTGTAGTCTCTGCCCCTGTTCCTGTGACCACTGGTGACGCTCCTGCCTTCTGTAGTCTCTACCCCCTGTGCCTGTGACCACTGGTGAAGCTCCTGCCTTCTGTAGTCTCTGCCCCTGTGCCTGTGACCACTGGTGAGGCTCCTGCCTTCTGTAGTCTCTGCCCCCTGTGCCTGTGACCACTGATTACACTCCTGCCTTCTGTAGTCTCTGCCCCTGTGCCTGTGACCACTGGTGAGGCTCCTGCCTTCTGTAGTCTCTGCCCCCTGTGCCTGTGACCACTGATGACAGTCCTGCCTTCTGTAGTCTCTGCCTCCTGTGCCTGTGACCACTGGTGACGGTTCTGCCTTCTGTAGTCTCTGCCCCTGTGCCTGTGACTACTGGTGACGCTCCTGCCTTCTGTAGTCTCTACCTCCTGTGCCGGTGACCACTGGTGACCCTCCTGCCTTCTGTAGTCTCTGCCACCTGTGCCTGTGACCACTGATGACGCTCCTGCCTACTGTAGTCTCTGCCCCTGTGCCTGTGACCACTGGTGAGGCTCCTGCCTTCTGTAGTCTCTGCCCCTGTGGCTGTGACCACTGGTGACGTTCCTGCCTTCTGTAGTCTCTGCTCCGTGCCTATGACCACTGGTGACACTCCTGCCGTCTGTAGTCTCTGCCCCCTGTGCCTGTGACCACTGGTGATGCTCCTGCCTTCTATAATCTCTGCTTCCTGTGCCTGTGACCCCTGGTGACGCTTCTGCCTTCTGTAGTCTCTGCCCCCTTTGCCTGTGACGACTGGTGACGCTTCTGACTTCTGTAGTCTCTGCTTCCTGTGCCTGTGACCCCTGGTGACGCTTCTGCCTTCTGTAGTCTCTGCCCCCTTTGCCTGTGACCACTGGCGACGCTTCTGCCTTCCGTAGTCTCTGCTTCCTGTGCCTGTGACCACTGGTGACGCTTCTGCCTTCTGTAGTCTCTGCCCCTGTGCCTGTGACCACTGATGACACTCCTGCCTTCTGTAGTCTCTGCCCCTGTGCCTGTGACCACTGATGACGCTCCTGCCTACTGTAGTCTCTGCCCCTGTGCCTGTGACCACTGGTGAGGCTCCTGCCTTCTGTAGTCTCTGCCCCTGTGCCTGTGACCACTGGTGACGTTCCTGCCTTCTGTAGTCTCTGCCCCATGCCTATGACCACTGGTGACACTCCTGCCTTCTGTAGTCTCTGCCCCCTGTGCCTGTGACCACTGGAGACGCTCCTGCCTTCTGTAGTCTCTGCCCCTGTGCCTGTGAACACTGTTGACGCTCCTGTCTTCTGTAGTCTCTACCCCTGTGCCTGTGACCACTGGTGAGGCTCCTGCCTTCTGTAGTCTCTGCCCCCTGTGCCTGTGACCACTGATGACGCTCCCGCCTTCTGTAGTCTCTGCCTCCTGTGCCTGTGACCCCTGGTGATGCTTCTACCTTCTGTAGTCTCTGCCCCTGTGCCTGGGACCACTGGTGACATTCCTGCCTTCTGTAGTCTCTGCCCCCTGTGCATGTGACCACTGGTGACACTCCTGCCTTCTGTAGTCTCTGCCTCCTGTGCCTGTGACCACTGTTGACGCTTCTGCCTTCTGTAATCTCTGCCCCCTGTGCCTGTGACCACTGATGACACTCCTGCCTTCTGTAGTCTCTGCCCCTGTGCCTGTGACCACTGGTGATGCTCCTGCCTTCTGTAGTCTCTGCCTCCTGTGCCTGTGCCCCCTGGTGATGCTTCTGCCTTCTGTAGTCTCTGCCCCCTCTGCCTGTGAGCACTGGTGACGCTCCTGCCTTCTGTAGTCTCTGCCTCCTGTGCCTGTGACCCCTGGTGACGCTTCTGCCTTCTGTAGTCTCTGCCCCCGGTGCCTGTGACCACTGGCGACGCTCCTGCCTTCTGTAATCTCTGCCTCCTGTGCCTGTGACCCCTGGTGACGCTTCTGCCTTCTGTATTCACTGCCCCCTGTGCCTGTGACCACTGGTGATGCTTCTGCCTTCTGTAGTCTCTGCCCCCTGTGCCTGTGACCACTGGTGATGCTCCTGCCTTCTGTAGTCTCTGCCTCCAGTGCCTGTGACCACTGGTGATGCTCCTGCCTTCTGTAGTCTCTGCCTCCTGTGCCTGTGACCCCTGGTGACGCTTCTGCCTTCTGTAGTCTCTGCCCCCGGTGCCTGTGACCACTGGCGACGCTCCTGCCTTCTGTAATCTCTGCCTCCTGTGCCTGTGACCCCTGGTGACGCTTCTGCCTTCTGTATTCACTGCCCCCTGTGCCTGTGACCACTGGTGATGCTTCTGCCTTCTGTAGTCTCTGCCCCCTGTGCCTGTGACCACTGGTGATGCTCCTGCCTTCTGTAGTCTCTGCCTCCAGTGCCTGTGACCACTGGTGATGCTCCTGCCTTCTGTAGTCTCTGCCTCCTGTGCCTGTGACCCCTGGTGACGCTTCTGCCTTCTGTAGTCTCTGCCCCCTGTGCCTGTGACCACTGGAGACGCTCCTGCCTTCTGTAGTCTCTGCCCCTGTGCCTGTGACCACTGGTGACGCTCCTGCCTTCTGTAGTCTCTGCCTCCTGTGCCTGTGACCATTGGTGACGCTCCTGCCTTCTGTAGTCTCTGCCCCTGTGCCTGTGACCACTGGTGAGGCTCCTGCCTTCTGTAGTCTCTGCCCCCTGTGCCTGTGACCACTGATGACACTCCTGCATTCTGTAGTCTCTGCCTCCTGTGCCTGTGACCACTGGTGACGCTTCTGCCTTCTGTAGTCTCTGCCTCTGTGCCTGTGACCACTGGTGACGCTCCTGCCTTCTGTAGTCTCTGCCCCCTGTGCCTGTGACCACTGGTGATGCTCCTACCTTCTGTAGTCTCTGCTTCCTGTGCCTGTGACCCCTGGTGACGCTTCTGCCTTCTGTAGTCTCTGCCCCCTCTGTCTGTGACCACTGGTGACGCTCCTGCCTTCTGTAGTCTCTGCCTCCTGTGCCTGTGACCCCTGGTGACGCTTCTGCCTTCTGTAGTCTCTGCCCCCTGTGCCTGTGACCACTGGCGATGCTCCTGCCTTCTGTAATCTCTGCCTCCTGTGCCTGTGACCCCTGGTGACGCTTCTGCCTTCTGTAGTCACTGCCCCCTGTGCCTGTGACCACTGGTGACGCTTCTGCCTTCTGTAGTCTCTGCCCCCTGTGCCTGTGACCACTGGTGATGCTCCTGCCTTCTGTAGTCTCTGCCTCCAGTGCCTGTGACCACTGGTGATGCTCCTGCCTTCTGTAGTCTCTGCCTCCTGTGCCTGTGACCCCTGGTGACGCTTCTGCCTTCTGTAGTCTCTGCCCCCTGTGCCTGTGACCACTGGAGATGCTCCTTCCTTCTGTAGTCTCTGCCCCTGTGCCTGTGACCACTGGTGACGCTCCTGCCTTCTGTAGTCTCTGCCCCTGTTCCTTTGACCACTGGTGATGCTCCTGCCTTCTGTAGTCTCTGCCTCTTGTGCCTGTGACCACTGGTGACGCTCCTGCCTTCTGTAGTCTCTGCCCCTGTGCCTGTGACCACTGGTGAGGCTCCTGCTTTCTGTAGTCTCTGCCCCCTGTGCCTGTGACCACTGATGACACTCCTGCCTTCAGTAGTCTCTGCCTCCTGTGCCTGTGACCACTGGTGACGCTTCTGCCTTCTGTAGTCTCTGCCCCTGTGCCTGTGACCACTGGTGACGCTCCTGCCTTCTGTAGTCTCTGCCCCCTGTGCCTGTGACCACTGGTGATGCTCCTGCCTTCTGTAGTCTCTGCTTCCTGTGCCTGTGACCCCTGGTGACGCTTCTGCCTTCTGTAGTCTCTGCCCCCTTTGCCTGTGACTACTGGTGACGCTCCTGCCTTCTGTAGTCTCTGCCCCCTGTGACCACTGGTGATGCTCCTGCCTTCTGCAGTCTCTGCTTCCTGTGCCTGTGACCCCTGGTGACGCTTCTGCCTTCTGTAGTCTCTGCCCCCTCTGCCTGTGACCACTGTTGACGCTCCTGCCTTCTGTAGTCTCTGCCTCCTCTGCCTGTGACCCCTGGTGACGCTTCTGCCTTCTGTAGTCTCTGCCCCCTCTGCCTGTGACCACTGGTGGCGCTCCTGCCTTCTGTAGTCTCTGCATCCTGTGCCTGTGACCCCTGGTGACGCTTCTGCCTTCGGTAGTCTCTGCCCCCTCTGCCTGTGACCACTGTTGACACTCCTGCCTTCTGTAGTCTCTGCCTCCTGTGCCTGTGACCCCTGGTGACGCTTCTGCCTTCTGTAGTCTCTGCCCCCTGTGCCTGTGACCACTGGTGATGCTCCTGCCTACTGTAGTCTCTGCCCCTGTGCCTGTGACCACTGGTGAGGCTCCTGCCTTCCGTAGTCTCTGCCTCTGTGCCTGTGACCACTGGTGACGTTCCTGCCTTCTGTAGTCTCTGCCCCATGCCTATGACCACTGGTGACACTCCTGCCTTCTGTAGTCTCTGCCCCCTGTGCCTATGACCACTGGAGACGCTCCTGCCTTCTGTAGTCTCTGCCCCTGTGCCTGTGACCACTGTTGACGCTCCTGCCTTCTGTAGTCTGTGCCCCTGTGCCTGTGACCACTGGTGACGCTCCTGCCTTCTGTAGTCTCTGCCTCCTGTGCATGTGACCACTGGTGACGCTCCTGTCTTCTGTAGTCTCTGCCCCTGTGCCTGTGACCACTGGTGAGGCTCCAGCCTTCTGTAGTCTCTGCCCCCTGTGCCTTTGACCACTGATGACGCTCCTGCCTTCTGTAGTCTCTGCCTCCTGTGCCTGTGACCCCTGGTGACGCTTCTGCCTTCTGTAGTCTCTGCCCCTGTGCCTGTGAGCACTGGTGAAATTCCTGCCTTCTGTAGTCTCTTCCCCCTGTGCATGTGACCACTGGTGACACTCCTGCCTTCTGTAGTCTCTGCCTCCTGTGCCTGTGACCACTGGTGATGCTTCTGCCTTCTGTAGTCTCTGCCCCCTGTGCAGGTGACCACTGATGACACTCCTGCCTTCTGTAGTCTCTGCCCCCTGTGCCTGTGACCACTGGTGATGCTCCTGCCTTCTGTATTCTCTGCCTCCTGTGCCTGTGACCCCTGGTGATGCTTCTGCCTTCTGTAGTCTCTGCCCCCTGTGCCTGTGACCACTGGTGACGCTCCTGCCTTCTGTAGTCTCTGCCTCCTGTGCCTGTGACCACTGGTGAGGCTCCTGCCTTCAGTAGTCTCTGCCCCCTGTGCCTGTGACCACTGATGACACTCCTGCCCTCTGTAGTCTCTGCCCCTGTGCCTGTGACCACTGGTGAGGCTCCTGCCTTCTGTAGTCTCTGCCCCCTGTGCCTGTGACCACTGATGACACTCCTGCCTTCTGTAGTCTCTGCCTCCTGTGCCTGTGACCACTGTTGACGCTTCTGCCTTCTGTAGTCTCTGCCCCTGTGCCTGTGACCACTGGTGATGCTCCTGCCTTCTGTAGTCTCTGCCCCCTGTGCCTGTGACCACTGATGACGCTCCTGTCTTCTGTAGTCTCTGCCCCTGTGACTGTGACCCCTGGTGACGCTTCTGCCTTCTATAGTCTCTGCCCCCTGTGCCTGTGACCACTGATGACGCTCCAGCCTTCTGTAGTCTCTGCCTCCTGTGCATGTGACCACTGGTGACACTCCTGCCTTCTATAGTCTCTGACCCCTGTGCCTGTGACCACTGGTGACTGTCCTGTCTTCTGTAGTCTCTGCCCCCTGTGCCTGTGACCACTGATGACGCTCCTGCCTTCTGTAGTCTCTGCCTCCTGTGCCTTTGATCACTGATGACACTCCTGCCTTCTGTAGTCTCTGCCCCGTGCCTTTGACCACTGGTGACACTCCTGCCTTCTGTAGTCTCTGCCCCGTGTCTATGACCACTGGTGACACTCCTGCCTTCTGTTGTCTCTGCCCCCTGTGCCTGTGACCACTGAAGACGCTTCTGCCTTCTGTAGTCTCTGCCCCTGTGCCTGTGACCACTGGTGACACTCCTGCCTTCTGTAGTCTCTGCCTCCTGTGCCTGTGACCACTGGTGACGCTTCTGCCTTCTGTAGTCTCTGCCCCTGTGCCTGTGACCACTGGTGACGCTCCTGCCTTCTGTAGTCTCTGCCCCCTGTGCCTGTGACCACTGGTGATGCTCCTGCCTTCTGTAGTCTCTGCTTCCTGTGCCTGTGACCCCTGGTGACGCTTCTGCCTTCTGTAGTCTCTGCCCCCTTTGCCTGTGACTACTGGTGACGCTCCTGCCTTCTGTAGTCTCTGCCCCCTGTGCCTGTGACCACTGGTGATGCTCCTGCCTTCTGTAGTCTCTGCTTCCTGTGCCTGTGACCCCTGGTGACGCTTCTGCCTTCTGTAGTCTCTGCCCCCTCTGCCTGTGACCACTGTTGACGCTCCTGCCTTCTGTAGTCTCTGCCTCCTGTGCCTGTGACCCCTGGTGACGCTTCTGCCTTCTGTAGTCTCTGCCCCCTCTGCCTGTGACCACTGTTGACGCTCCTGCCTTCTGTAGTCTCTGCCTCCTGTGCCTGTGACCCCTGGTGACGCTTCTGCCTTCTGTAGTCTCTGCCCCCTGTGCCTGTGACCACTGATGACGCTCCTGCCTACTGTAGTCTCTGCCCCTGTGCCTGTGACCACTGGTGAGGCTGCTGCCTTCCGTAGTCTCTGCCTCTGTGCCTGTGACCACTGCTGACATTCCTGCCTTCTGTAGTCTCTGCCCCATGCCTATGACCACTGGTGACACTCCTGCCTTCTGTAGTCTCTGCCCCCTGTGCCTATGACCACTGGAGACGCTCCTGCCTTCTGAAGTCTCTGCCCCTGTGCCTGTGACCACTGTTGACGCTCCTGCCTTCTGTAGTCTGTGCCCCTGTGCCTGTGACCCCTGGTGACGCTCCTGACTTCTGTAGTCTCTGCCTCCTGTGCATGTGACCACTGGTGACGCTCCTGTCTTCTGTAGTCTCTGCCCCTGTGCCTGTGACCACTGGTGAGGCTCCAGCCTTCTGTAGTCTCTGCCCCCTGTGCCTGTGACCACTGATGACGCTCCTGCCTTCTGTAGTCTCTGCCTCCTGTGCCTGTGACCCCTGGTGACGCTTCTGCCTTCTGTAGTCTCTGCCCCTGTGCCTGTGAGCACTGGTGACATTCCTGCCTTCTGTAGTCTCTGCCCCCTGTGCATGTGACCACTGGTGACACTCCTGCCTTCTGTAGTCTCTGCCTCCTGTGCCTGTGACCACTGGTGATGCTTCTGCCTTCTGTAGTCTCTGCCCCCTGTGCAGGTGACCACTGATGACACTCCTGCCTTCTGTAGTCTCTGCCCCTGTGCCTGTGACCACTGGTGATGCTCCTGCCTTCTGTAGTCTCTGTCTCCTGTGCCTGTGACCCCTGGTGATGCTTCTGCCTTCTGTAGTCTCTGCCCCCTGTGCCTGTGACCACTGGTGACGCTCCTGCCTTCTGTAGTCTCTGCCTCCTGTGCCTGTGAACACTGGTGAGGCTCCTGCCTTCAGTAGTCTCTGCCCCCTGTGCCTGTGACCACTGATGACACTCCTGCCTTCTGTAGTCTCTGCCCCTGTGCCTGTGACCACTGGTGAGGCTCCTGCCTTCTGTAGTCTCTGCCCCCTGTGCCTGTGACCACTGATGACACTCCTGCCTTCTGTAGTCTCTGCCTCCTGTGCCTGTGACCACTGTTGACGCTTCTGCCTTCTGTAGTCTCTGCCCCTGTGCCTGTGACCACTGGTGACGCTCCTGCCTTCTGTATTCTCTGCCCCCTGTGCCTGTGACCACTGATGACGCTCCTGTCTTCTGTAGTCTCTGCCCCTGTGACTGTGACCCCTGGTGACGCTTCTGCCTTCTATAGTCTCTGCCCCCTGTGCCTGTGACCACTGATGACGCTCCTGCCTTCTGTAGTCTCTGCCTCCTGTGCATGTGACCACTGGTGACACTCCTGCCTTCTATAGTCTCTGACCCCTGTGCCTGTGACCACTGGTGACTGTCCTGTCTTCTGTAGTCTCTGCCCCCTGTGCCTGTGACCACTGATGACGCTCCTGCCTTCTGCAGTCTCTGCCTCCTGTGCCTTTGATCACTGATGACACTCCTGCCTTCTGTAGTCTCTGCCCCATGCCTTTGACCACTGGTGACACTCCTGCCTTCTGTAGTCTCTGCCCCGTGCCTATGACCACTGGTGACACTCCTGCCTTCTGTTGTCTCTGCCCCCTGTGCCTGTGACCACTGAAGATGCTTCTGCCTTCTGTAGTCTCTGCCCCTGTGCCTGTGACCACTGCTGACGCTCCTGCCTTCTGTAGTCTCTGCCCCCTGTGCCTGTGACCACTGATGACACTCCTGCCTTCTGTAGTCTCTGCCTCCTGTGCCTGTGACCACTGGTGACACTCCTGCCTTCTGTAGTCTCTGCCCACTGTGCATGTGACCACTGGTGATGCTCCTGCCTTCTGTAGTCTCTGCCTCCTGTGCCTGTGACCACTGGTGACGCTTCTGCCTTCTGTAGTCTCTGCCCCCTGTGCCTATGACCACTGGTGACGCTCCTGCCTTCTGTAGTCTCTGCCCCTGTGCCTGTGACCACTGGTAACGCTCCTGCCTTCTGTAGTCTCTGCCCCTGTGCCTGTGACCACTGGTGACGCTCCTGCCTTCTGTAGTCTCTGCCTCCTGAGCCTGTGACCACTGGTGACGCTCCTGCCTTCTGTAGTCTCTGCCCCCTGTGCCTGTGACCATTGGTGACGCTTCTGCCTTCTGTAGTCTCTGCTTCCTGTGCCTGTGACCCCTGGTGACGCTTCTGCCTTCTGTAGTCTCTGCCCCCTTTGCCTGTGACCACTGGTGACGCTTCTGCCTTCTGTAGTCTCTGCCCCCTGTGCCTGTGACCACTGATGACACTCCTGCCTTCTGTAGTCTCTGCCCCTGTGCCTGTGACCACTGGTGACGCTCCTGCCTTCTGTAGTCTCTGCCCCCTGTGCCTGTGACCACTGATGACACTCCTGCCTACTGTAGTCTCTGCCCCTGTGCCTGTGACCACTGGTGAGGCTCCTGCCTTCTGTAGTCTCTGCCCCTGTGCCTGTGACCACTGGTGACGTTCCTGCCTTCTGTAGTCTCTGCCCCGTGCCTATGACCACTGGTGACACTCCTGCCTTCTGTAGTCTCTGCCCCCTGTGCCTGTGACCACTGGAGACGCTCCTGCCTTCTGTAGTCTCTGCCCCTGTGCCTGTAACCACTGTTGACGCTCCTGCCTTCTGTAGTCTCTGCCCCTGTGCCTGTGACCACTGGTGACGCTCCTGCCTTCTGTAGTCTCTGCCTCCTGTGCCTGTGACCACTGGTGACGCTCATGTCTTCTGTAGTCTCTGCCCCTGTGCCTGTGACCACTGGTGAGGCTCCTGCCTTCTGTAGTCTCTGCCCCCTGTCCCTGTGACCACTGATGACGCTCCTGCCTTCTGTAGTCTCTGCCTCCTGTGCCTGTGACCCCTGGTGACGCTTCTGCCTTCTGTAGTCTCTGCCCCTGTGCCTGTGACCACTGGTGACATTCCTGCCTTCTGTAGTCTCTGCCCCCTGTGCATGTGGCCACTGGTGACACTCCTGTCTTCTGTAGTCTCTGCCTCCTGTGCCTGTGACCACTGTTGACGCTTCTGCCTTCTGTAGTCTCTGCCCCTGTGCCTGTGACCACTGGTGACATTCCTGTCTTCTGTAGTCTCTGCCCCTGTGCCTGTGACCACTGATGAGGCTCCTGCCTTCTGTAGTCTCTGCCCCCTGTGCCTGTGACCACTGATGACGCTCCTGCCTTCTGTAGTCTCTGCCTCCTGTGCCTGTGACCCCTGGTGACGCGTCTGCCTTCTGTAGTCTCTGCCCCTGTGCCTGTGACCACTGGTGACATTCCTGCCTTCTGTAGTCTCTGCCTCCCATGCCTGTGACCACTGGTGATGCTTCTGCCTTCTGTAGTCTCTGCCCCCTGTGCCTGTGACCACTGATGACACTCCTGCCTTCTGTAGTCTCTGCCCCTGTGCCTGTGACCACTGGTGACATTCCTGCCTTCTGTAGTCTCTGCCTCCCGTGCCTGTGACCACTGGTGATGCTCCTGCCTTCTGTAGTCTCTGCCCCCTGTGCCTGTGACCACTCATGACACTCCTGCCTTCTGTAGTCTCTGCCTCCTGTGCCTGTGACCACTGTTGACGCTTCTGCCTTCTGTAGTCTCTGCCCCTGTGCCTGTGACCACTGGTGACATTCCTGTCTTCTGTAGTCTCTGCCCCTGTGCCTGTGACCACTGGTGAGGCTCCTGCCTTCTGTAGTCTCTGCCCCCTGTGCCTGTGACCACTGATGACGCTCCTGCCTTCTGTAGTCTCTGCCTCCTGTGCCTGTGACCCCTGGTGACGCTTCTGCCTTCTGTAGTCTCTGCCCCTGTGCCTGTGACCACTGGTGACATTCCTGCCTTCTGTAGTCTCTGCCTCCCGTGCCTGTGACCACTGGTGATGCTTCTGCCTTCTGTAGTCTCTGCCCCCTGTGCCTGTGACTACTGATGACACTCCTGCCTTCTGTAGTCTCTGCTCCTGTGCCTGTGACCACTGGTGATGCTCCTGCCTTCTGTAGTCTCTGCCTCCTGTGCCTGTGACCCCTGGTGATGCTTCTGCCTTCTGTAGTCTCTGCCCCCTGTGCCTGTGACCACTGGTGACGCTCCTGCCTTCTGTAGTCTCTGCCTCCTGTGCCTGTGACCACTGGTGAGGCTCCTGCCTTCTGTAGTCTCTGCCCCCTGTGCCTGTGACCACTGATGACACTCCTGCCTTCTGTAGTCTCTGCCTCCTGTGCCTGTGACCACTGTTGACGCTTCTGCCTTATGTAGTCTCTGCCCCTGTGCCTGTGACCACTGGTGACGCTCCTGCCTTCTGTAGTCTCTGCCCCTGTGACTGTGACCCCTAGTGACGCTTCTGCCTTCAATAGTCTCTGCCCCCTGTGCTTGTGACCACTGATGACGCTCCTGCCTTCTGTATTCTCTACCTCCTGTGCCTGTGACCACTGGTGACACTCCTGCCTTCTATAGTCTCTGACCCCTGTGCCTGTGACCACTGGTGACTGTCCTGTCTTCTGTAGTCTCTGCCCCTGTGCCTGTGACCACTGATGACGCTCCTGCCTTCTGTAGTCTCTGCCTCCTGTGCCTTTGACCACTGATGACACTCCTGCCTTCTGTAGTCTCTGCCCCGTGCCTATGACCACTGGTGACGCTTCTGCCTTCAATAGTCTCTGCCCCCTGTGCTTGTGACCCCTGGTGACGCTCCTGCCTTCTGTAGTCTCTGCCTCCTGTGCCTGTGACCACTGGTGACGCTCCTGCCTTCTGTAGTCTCTGCCCCTGTGCCTGTGACCACTGGTGAGGCTCCTGCCTTCTGTAGTCTCTGCCCCCTGTGCCTGTGACTACTGGTGACGCTTCTGCCTTCTGTAGTCTCTGCCCCTGTGCCTGTCACCACTGTTGACGCTCCTGCCTTCTGTAGTCTCTGCCCCCTGTGCCTGTGACCACTGATGACACTCCTGCCTTCTGTAGTCTCTGCCTCCTGTGCCTGTGACCACTGGTGACACTCCTGCCTTCTGTAGTCTCTGCCCCCTGTGCCTGTGACCACTGGTGATGCTCCTGCCTTCTGTAGTCTCTGCCTCCTGTGCCTGTGACCACTGGTTACGCTTCTGCCTTCTGTAGTCTCTGCCCCCTGTGCCTGTGACCACTGATGGCACTCCTGCTTTCTGTAGTATCTGCCCCTGTGCCTGTGACCACTGGTAATGCTCCTGCCTTCTGTAGTCTCTGCCCCTGTGCCTGTGACCACTGGTGACACTCCTGCCTTCTGTAGTCTCTGCCCCGTGTCTATGACCACTGGTGACACTCCTGCCTTCTGTTGTCTCTGCCCCCTGTGCCTGTGACCACTGAAGACGCTTCTGCCTTCTGTAGTCTCTGCCCCTGTGCCTGTGACCACTGGTGACACTCCTGCCTTCTGTAGTCTCTGCCTCCTGTGCCTGTGACCACTGGTGACGCTTCTGCCTTCTGTAGTCTCTGCCCCTGTGCCTGTGACCACTGGTGACGCTCCTGCCTTCTGTAGTCTCTGCCCCCTGTGCCTGTGACCACTGGTGATGCTCCTGCCTTCTGTAGTCTCTGCTTCCTGTGCCTGTGACCCCTGGTGACGCTTCTGCCTTCTGTAGTCTCTGCCCCCTTTGCCTGTGACTACTGGTGACGCTCCTGCCTTCTGTAGTCTCTGCCCCCTGTGCCTGTGACCACTGGTGATGCTCCTGCCTTCTGTAGTCTCTGCTTCCTGTGCCTGTGACCCCTGGTGGCGCTTCTGCCTACTGTAGTCTCTGCCCCCTCTGCCTGTGACCACTGTTGACGCTCCTGCCTTCTGTAGTCTCTGCCTCCTGTGCCTGTGACCCCTGGTGACGCTTCTGCCTTCTGTAGTCTCTGCCCCCTTTGCCTGTGACCACTGTTGACGCTCCTGCCTTCTGTAGTCTCTGCCTCCTGTGCCTGTGACCCCTGGTGACGCTTCTGGCTTCTGTAGTCTCTGCCCCCTGTGCCTGTGACCACTGATGACGCTCCTGCCTACTGTAGTCTCTGCCCCTGTGCCTGTGACCACTGGTGAGGCTCCTGCCTTCCGTAGTCTCTGCCTCTGTGCCTGTGACCACTGCTGACATTCCTGCCTTCTGTAGTCTCTGCCCCATGCCTATGACCACTGGTGACACTCCTGCCTTCTGTAGTCTCTGCCCCCTGTGCCTATGACCACTGGAGACGCTCCTGCCTTCTGAAGTCTCTGCCCCTGTGCCTGTGACCACTGTTGACGCTCCTGCCTTCTGTAGTCTGTGCCCCTGTGCCTGTGACCCCTGGTGACGCTCCTGACTTCTGTAGTCTCTGCCTCCTGTGCCTGTGACCACTGGTGAGGCTCCAGCCTTCTGTAGTCTCTGCCCCCTGTGCCTGTGACCACTGATGACGCTCCTGCCTTCTGTAGTCTCTGCCTCCTGTGCCTGTGACCCCTGGTGACGCTTCTGCCTTCTGTAGTCTCTGCCCCTGTGCCTGTGAGCACTGGTGACATTCCTGCCTTCTGTAGTCTCTGCCCCCTGTGCATGTGACCACTGGTGACACTCCTGCCTTCTGTAGTCTCTGCCTCCTGTGCCTGTGACCACTGGTGATGCTTCTGCCTTCTGTAGTCTCTGCCCCCTGTGCAGGTGACCACTGATGACACTCCTGCCTTCTGTAGTCTCTGCCCCTGTGCCTGTGACCACTGGTGATGCTCCTGCCTTCTGTAGTCTCTGTCTCCTGTACCTGTGACCCCTGGTGATGCTTCTGTCTTCTGTAGTCTCTGCCCCCTGTGCCTGTGACCACTGGTGACGCTCCTGCCTTCTGTAGTCTCTGCCTCCTGTGCCTGTGAACACTGGTGAGGCTCCTGCCTTCAGTAGTCTCTGCCCCCTGTGCCTGTGACCACTGATGACACTCCTGCCTTCTGTAGTCTCTGCCCCTGTGCCTGTGACCACTGGTGAGGCTCCTGCCTTCTGTAGTCTCTGCCCCCCGTGCCTGTGACCACTGATGACACTCCTGCCTTCTGTAGTCTCTGCCTCCTGTGCCTGTGACCACTGTTGACGCTTCTGCCTTCTGTAGTCTCTGCCCCTGTGCCGGTGACCACTGGTGACGCTCCTGCCTTCTGTAGTCTCTGCCCCCTGTGCCTGTGACCACTGATGACGCTCCTGTCTTCTGTAGTCTCTGCCCCTGTGACTGTGACCCCTGGTGACGCTTCTGCCTTCTATAGTCTCTGCCCCCTGTGCCTGTGACCACTGATGACGCTCCTGCCTTCTGTAGTCTCTGCCTCCTGTGCATGTGACCACTGGCGACACTCCTGCCTTCTATAGTCTCTGACCCCTGTGCCTGTGACCACTGGTGACTGTCCTGTCTTCTGTAGTCTCTGCCCCCTGTGCCTGTGACCACTGATGACGCTCCTGCCTTCTTTAGTCTCTGCCTCCTGTGCCTTTGATCACTGATGACACTCCTGCCTTCTGTAGTCTCTGCCCCATGCCTTTGACCACTGGTGACACTCCTGCCTTCTGTAGTCTCTGCCCCGTGCCTATGACCACTGGTGACACTCCTGCCTTCTGTTGTCTCTGCCCCCTGTGCCTGTGACCACTGAAGATGCTTCTGCCTTCTGTAGTCTCTGCCCCTGTGCCTGTGACCACTGTTGACGCTCCTGCCTTCTGTAGTCTCTGCCCCCTGTGCCTGTGACCACTGATGACACTCCTGCCTTCTGTAGTCTCTGCCTCCTGTGCCTGTGACCACTCGTGACACTCCTGCCTTCTGTAGTCTCTGCCCACTGTGCATGTGACCACTGGTGATGCTCCTGCCTTCTGTAGTCTCTGCCACCTGTGCCTGTGACCACTGGTGACGCTTCTGCCTTCTGTAGTCTCTGCCCCCTGTGGGTATGACCACTGGTGACGCTCCTGCCTTCTGTAGTCTCTGCCCCTGTGCCTGTGACCACTGGAGACGCTCCTGCCTTCTGTAGTCTCTGCCCCTGTGCCTGTGACCACTGGTGACGCTCCTGCCTTCTGTAGTCTCTGCCTCCTGAGCCTGTGACCACTGGTGACGCTCCTGCCTTCTGTAGTCTCTGCCCCCTGTGCCTGTGACCATTGGTGACGCTCCTGCCTTCTGTAGTCTCTGCTTCCTGTGCCTGTGACCCCTGGTGACGCTTCTGCCTTCTGTAGTCTCTGCCCCCTTTGCCTGTGACCACTGGTGACGCTTCTGCCTTCTGTAGTCTCTGCCCCCTGTGCCTGTGACCACTGATGACACTCCTGCCTTCTGTAGTCTCTGCCCCTGTGCCTGTGACCACTGGTGACGCTCCTGCCTTCTGTAGTCTCTGCCCCCTGTGCCTGTGACCACTGATGACACTCCTGCCTACTGTAGTCTCTGCCCCTGTGCCTGTGACCACTGGTGAGGCTCCTGCCTTCTGTAGTCTCTGCCCCTGTGCCTGTGACCACTGGTGACGTTCCTGCCTTCTGTAGTCTCTGCCCCGTGCCTATGACCACTGGTGACACTCCTGCCTTCTGTAGTCTCTGCCCCCTGTGCCTGTGACCACTGGAGACGCTCCTGCCTTCTGTAGTCTCTGCCCCTGTGCCTGTGACCACTGTTGACGCTCCTGCCTTCTGTAGTCTCTGCCCCTGTGCCTGTGACCACTGGTGACGCTCCTGCCTTCTGTAGTCTCTGCCTCCTGTGCCTGTGACCACTGGTGACGCTCATGTCTTCTGTAGTCTCTGCCCCTGTGCCTGTGACCACTGGTGAGGCTCCTGCCTTCTGTAGTCTCTGCCCCCTGTGCCTGTGACCACTGATGACGCTCCTGCCTTCTGTAGTCTCTGCCTCCTGTGCCTGTGACCCCTGGTGACGCTTCTGTCTTCTGTAGTCTCTGCCCCTGTGCCTGTGACCACTGGTGACATTCCTGCCTTCTGTAGTCTCTGCCCCCTGTGCATGTGGCCACTGGTGACACTCCTGTCTTCTGTAGTCTCTGCCTCCTGTGCCTGTGACCACTGTTGACGCTTCTGCCTTCTGTAGTCTCTGCCCCTGTGCCTGTGACCACTGGTGACATTCCTGTCTTCTGTAGTCTCTGCCCCTGTGCCTGTGACCACTGATGAGGCTCCTGCCTTCTGTAGTCTCTGCCCCCTGTGCCTGTGACCACTGATGACGCTCCTGCCTTCTGTAGTCTCTGCCTCCTGTGCCTGTGACCCCTGGTGACGCGTCTGCCTTCTGTAGTCTCTGCCCCTGTGCCTGTGACCACTGGTGACATTCCTGCCTTCTGTAGTCTCTGCCCCCTGTGCCTGTGACCACTGGTGACGCTCCTGCCTTCTGTAGTCTCTGCCTCCTGTGCCTGTGACCACTGGTGAGGCTCCTGCCTTCTGTAGTCTCTGCCCCCTGTGCCTGTGACCACTGATGACACTCCTGCCTTCTGTAGTCTCTGCCTCCTGTGCCTGTGACCACTGTTGACGCTTATGCCTTCTGTAGTCTCTGCCCCTGTGCCTGTGACCACTGGTGACGCTCCTGCCTTCTGTAGTCTCTGCCCCTGTGACTGTGACCCCTAGTGACGCTTCTGCCTTCAATAGTCTCTGCCCCCTGTGCTTGTGACCACTGATGACGCTCCTGCCTTCTGTAGTCTCTACCTCCTGTGCCTGTGACCACTGGTGACACTCCTGCCTTCTATAGTCTCTGACCCCTGTGCCTGTGACCACTGGTGACTGTCCTGTCTTCTGTAGTCTCTGCCCCTGTGCCTGTGACCACTGATGACGCTCCTGCCTTCTGTAGTCTCTGCCTCCTGTGCCTTTGACCACTGATGACACTCCTGCCTTCTGTAGTCTCTGCCCCGTGCCTATGACCACTGGTGACACTCCTGCCTTCTGTAGTCTCTGCCCCTGTGCGTGTGACCACTGGTGACGCTCCTGCCTTCTATAGTCACTGCCCCTGTTCCTGTGACCACTGGTGACGCTCCTGCCTTCTGTAGTCTCTGCCTCCTGTGCCTGTGACCACTGGTGACGCTCCTGCCTTCTGTAGTCTCTGCCCCTGTGCCTGTGACCACTGGTGAGGCTCCTGCCTTCTGTAGTCTCTGCCCCCTGTGCCTGTGACCACTGGTGACGCTTCTGCCTTCTGTAGTCTCTGTCCCTGTGCCTGTCACCACTGTTGACGCTCCTGCCTTCTGTAGTCTCTGCCCCCTGTGCCTGTGACCACTGATGACACTCCTGACTTCTGTAGTCTCTGCCTCCTGTGCCTGTGACCACTGGTGATACTCCTGCCTTCTGTAGTCTCTGCCCCCTGTGCCTGTGACCACTGGTGATGCTCCTGCCTTCTGTAGTCTCTGCCTCCTGTGCCTGTGACCACTGGTTACGCTTCTGCCTTCTGTAGTCTCTGCCCCCTGTGCCTGTGACCACTGATGGCACTCCTGCCTTCTGTAGTATCTGCCCCTGTGCCTGTGACCACTAGTAATGCTCCTGCCTTCTGTAGTCTCTGCCCCTGTGCCTGTGACCACTGGTGACGCTCCTGCCTTCTGTAGTCTCTGCCTCCTGAGCCTGTGACCACTGGTGACGCTCCTGCCTTCTGTAGTCTCTGCCCCCTGTGCCTGTGACCATTGGTGACGCTCCTGCCTTCTGTAGTCTCTGCTTCCTGTGCCTGTGACCCCTGGTGACGCTTCTGCCTTCTGTAGTCTCTGCCCCCTTTGCCTGTGACCACTGGTGACGCTTCTGCCTTCTGTAGTCTCTGCCCCCTGTGCCTTTGACCACTGATGACACTCCTGCCTTCTGTAGTCTCTGCCCCTGTGCCTGTGACCACTGGTGACGCTCCTGCCTTCTGTAGTCTCTGCCACCTGTGCCTGTGACCACTGATGACGCTCCTGCCTACTGTTGTCTCTGCCCCTGTGCCTGTGACCACTGGTGAGGCTCCTGCCTTCTGTAGTCTCTGCCCCTGTGCCTGTGACCATTGGTGACGTTCCTGCCTTCTGTAGTCTCTGCCCCGTGCCTATGACCACTGGTGACACTCCTGCTTTCTGTAGTCTCTGCCCCCGGTGCCTGTGACCACTGGAGACGCTCCTGCCTTCTGTAGTCTCTGCACCTGTGCCTGTGACCACTGTTGACGCTCCTGCCTTCTGTAGTCTCTGCCCCTGTGCCTGTGACCACTGGTGACGCTCCTGCCTTCTGTAGTCTCTGCCTCCTGTGCCTGTGACCACTGGTGACGCTCCTGTCTTCTGTAGTCTCTGCCCCTGTGCCTGTGACCACTGGTGAGGCTCCTGCCTTCTGTAGTCTCTGCCCCCTGTGCCTGTGACCACTGATGACGCTCCTGCCTTCTGTAGTCTCTGCCTCCTGTGCCTGTGACCCCTGGTGACGCTTCTGCCTTCTGTAGTCTCTGCCCCTGTGCCTGTGACCACTGGTGATGCTCCTGCCTTCTGTAGTCTCTGCCTCCTGTGCCTGTGACCCCTGGTGATGCTTCTGCCTTCTGTAGTCTCTGCCCCTGTGCCTGTGACCACTGGTGATGCTCCTGCCTTCTGTAGTCTCTGCCTTCTGTGCCTGTGACCCCTGGTGACGCTTCCGCCTTCTGTAGTCTCTGCCTCCTGTGCCTGTGACCACTGGTGACGCTTCTGCCTTCTGTAGTCTCTGCCCCAGTGCCTGTGACCAGTGGTGACGCTCCTGCCTTCTGTAGTCTCTGCCCCTGTGCCTGTGACCACTGGTGAGGCTCCTGCCTTCTGTAGTCTCTGCCCCTGTGCCTGTGACCACTGGTGACGTTCCTGCCTTCTGTAGTCTCTGCCCCTGTGCCTATGACCACTGGTGACGCTTCTGCCTTCTGTAGTCTCTGCCCCCTGTGCCTGTGACCACTGATGACACTCCTGCCTTCTGTAGTCTCTGCCTCCTGTGCCTGTGACCACTGGTGACGCTCCTGCCTTCTGTAGTCTCTTCCCCTGTGCCTGTGACCCCTGGTGACGCTTCTGCCTTCTGTAGTCTCTGCCCCTGTGCCTGTGACCACTGGTGACGCTCCTGCCTTCTGTAGTCTCTGCCTCCTGTGCCTGTGACCACTGGTGATGCTCCTGCCTTCTGTAGTCTCTGCCCCTGTGCCTGTGACCCCTGGTGACGCTCCTGCCTTCTGTAGTCTCTGCCTCCTGTGCCTGTGACCACTGGTGATGCTCCTGCCTTCTGTAGTCTCTTCCCCTGTGCCTGTGACCCCTGGTGACGCTTCTGCCTTCTGTAGTCTCTGCCCCTGTGCCTGTGACCACTGGTGACGCTCCTGCCTTCTGTAGTCTCTGCCTCCTGTGCCTGTGACCACTGGTGATGCTCCTGCCTTCTGTAGTCTCTGCCCCTGTGCCTGTGACCCCTGGTGATGCTCCTGCCTTTTGTAGTCTCTGCCTCCTGTGCCTGTGACCACTGGTGATGCTCCTGCCTTCTGTAGTCTCTGCCCTTATGCCTGTGACCACTGGTGATGCTCCTGCCTTCTGTAGTCTCTGCCCTTATGCCTGTGACCACTGGTGACGCTCCTGCCTTTTGTAGTCTCTGCCCCTGTGCCTATGACCACTGGTGACGCTTCTGCCTTCTGTAGTCTCTGCCCCCTGTGCCTGTGACCACTGATGACACTCCTGCCTTCTGTAGTCTCTACCTCCTGTGCCTGTGACCACTGGTGACGCTCCTGCCTTCTGTAGTCTCTTCCCCTGTGCCTGTGACCCCTGGTGACGCTTCTGCCTTCTGTAGTCTCTGCCTCCTGTGCCTGTGACCACTGGTGATGCTCCTGCCTTCTGTAGTCTCTGCCCCTGTGCCTGTGACCCCTGGTGACGCTCCTGCCTTCTGTAGTCTCTGCCTCCTGTGCCTGTGACCACTGGTGATGCTCCTGCCTTCTGTAGTCTCTTCCCCTGTGCCTGTGACCCCTGGTGACGCTTCTGCCTTCTGTAGTCTCTGCCCCTGTGCCTGTGACCACTGGTGACGCTCCTGCCTTCTGTAGTCTCTGACTCCTGTGCCTGTGACCACTGGTGACACTCCTGCCTTCTGTAGTCTCTGCCCCTGTGCCTGTGACCACTGGTGATGCTCCTGCCTTCTGTAGTCTCTGCCCCTGTGCCTGTGACCCCTGGTGATGCTCCTGCCTTCTGTAGTCTCTGCCTCCTGTGCCTGTGACCACTGGTGATGCTCCTGCCTTCTGTAGTCTCTGCCCCTGTGCCTGTGACCACTGGTGATGCTCCTGCCTTCTGTAGTCTCTGCCCCTGTGCCTGTGACCCCTGGTGACGCTCCTGCCTTCTGTAGTCTCTGCCTCCTGTGCCTGTGACCACTGGTGATGCTCCTCCCCATATTAAACTCAGTCCTTGTCCCTCTCATTTTGCTGTTTTGATTCCTAGAAGCCATCATATGCTGTCAGAGGCTGGGGTCCCAAGGCTGGAGTCTGGAGGCTATCGTCCAGAGACTGGGGTCCAGAGGCTGTAGTCCCATGACTGCTTTTGGGTCTAGAGGCTTTACTCCTGTGGCTATAGTCAAGAGGCTGGAGGCTGGTGTCCGGAGGCTGTATTTCCCAGGTTGTAGTGTGGAGACTGGGGTCCTGAGGCTGCGGCCCAGAGGTTGTAGTCTCAAGGTTGGAGGTTGGGGTCCAGAGGCTGTAATCCCAGAGGCTAGGGTCCTGAGGCTGTAGGCTGGAGTCCTGAGGCTGGGGTCAAAGAGGTTGTAGTCCCAGGGCTGTGTTTCGGAGGCTGTAATCTTGATGCTGGAGTCCGGAGGCTGGAGGTCGGGGTCCTGAACCTGAATTCCTGAGGCAGATCTCTAGAGGCTGTAGTCCTGATGCTGGAGGCTGGAGTCCAGAAGCTGGAGGCTGGGGTCCGGAGGCAGCACGATATGTCTTCACAATAATCTCCATTGCTGCATACTTTTTGCCTGTTTATATGTGAAGGGGTTTTAAAGGGACAAACCTCATCCACCTAATTTTTAATTAACTACTGCTAATTACTTGCCTCTGTTGTCCAATCAGATTAAGGAAAGAATAACCCATCGTGTGCTGCATGCAAACTGCAGGAGATGGAAATAATAACACTGCTCACGCGTTTCGAGCGCTCACTGCTCTCCGGCATAGAACGTTGTACAATGGTACCAGCATCCCATGTGCGTGAGTACTGGACAAGCTTCCGCGGGATCGCACCGGTGCCATTAACCCCGTGTGTACCAGGCTGACACTTCTACCCTTCTGCTATGACTATAAGCTGCTTATAGTGTTCATAAATATGTGATACAAAACATCTAGGGTATAAAATAGCATAAATGTAATATAACAGGTCATTCCTCCAATCTGGACAGCATGGTCTTCTGGTCCTGAGCAGCGTCACCCATTGTGCTTCCCTAATTCACACTTTTTCCCCCAATTTCCGCCTCTGTTCGGTTTAGTAATGTGTTTTATGCCATGGAAACGAAGGTATTTACATTTCTATAGTGTTCATCTATGTAATCTGGCGGCTCTTGACCCCACTACATTTTATTATTAGTGTCATATATGGGTTCTGCTATTGGTTTTTAGTTTTTTCGTGGTGCATCCACCACATTTCAGATCACATAATTTGCCCTCTACAACGTGAAACAATTTATAGTTATGGCCATAGATCATCTGTCGCATCATCATTACTTTTTTCTCCAGATGGATGTGAAGACCCGGGGTCTGCCCAGGAGCGTAATACTACTCAGACACTACAGGGTGATGGTAAACAGTGTGGCAATACTTTTATTGAACCACAAAAGAGGCAATAAAGAGATAGAACAGTCCAAGCAAATACCCAAGATGGTGCAACATTACACAGTCTCACCCTTCCGCTGGCCCACCGGGAATAGAGCAGCTGCAACTTCGGGGCCTTCAGGGCCAACTACCTCAACCAGTGGCCCCCCGCTTTGTTCAGGCACCCACAGAGAGGAGGTAGCAGCAAGCTTAGAAAGCAGACAGTCCATGGAGGTACGTGGCCAACCTGTATTCTTCAAAATGTCTTTGAGGGTTCAGCAATGGTCAATGGAGCAGATCTGCATTCTTTCAGCTGGGACCGTGATACCCCAAGCTTACATCCTGTAGAGTCACTTGGAACAGAGACAGAGACCCCTTTATATACTTTATATAGTTCACAACTGTCCTTCAAGCCAACATCCCCCAATATTGACTTGCAAAACATTGATGGATAAATTATAACCACTCAAACAATGCAAGTCAACAAACTGCATGGCTTGGTATAATGTGTAATCAACATATTAGCAAATATCATTGTTCAATGACCCTGCGTCCCTGTCTTGCAAAGATATATAAATGATGATGAGTTCAATTTAATATTCTCAGGGTTCCTTCACAAAAAAAGTAGCAAACTTCTGTAATGTAAACCCCAATAATGCTGACACTACAGCATACTGAAAACCCCTGGACAATGCTGCCCGCCAAAGGGTTTATTGTGGCCCACAGGGAATTTTGAAACACCACTCTTTTCTTCCTATATCTTTCACATATGAATACATTTGAACACTTGAGTGCAGGGGCAGAGGAGCAATCATCAGACCTCACTGTGAAATGTGGCGGCATGATGAGGTCATCACGTTGATGACCTCATTACGCTGCTGCTCTCACCACGGTGCCGCAGAAATAGCGGAGATGGCAGGAAACTATAAGCGCTCCATTCAGGAGCCAAATATTAAATGTCCTATTATTTTAGATTAGTGGGTAAGATGGTGATACTGTGAGGGCACTTTATATGGTAATGGGTGGAACTTGTGAAAGGGGGCACAGTACACTCAGGAGCAGAGGGGTGGGGGTACTTTATGCAGAGAGGCAATGTGAGGCGGACATTATGGAGAAGGGCAGTGTGGAGGACATTATGGAGAGGGGCATTGTGGAGGAGATATTATGGAGAGGAGCATTGTGGGGAAGATATTATGGAGAGGGGTAGTGTGGGGGATATTATACAGAGGGACTGTGTAAGGGAATATTATAGAGAGCTGCAGTGTGGGTGGATATTATTGAGAGGGGCAGTGTAGGGGGGTATTATGGAGAGGGGCAGTCATGGTGGACATTGTGGAGAGGGGCAGTGTGAGGAGGATATTATATAGAGGGGCAGTGTGGGGGGTATTAGGGAGAAGAGCAGTGTTGGGAATATCATATATCATAGATGGGGCAGTGTGGAGCATATTATAGAGAGGAGCAGTGTAGGGGGGAATGTTATGGAGATGAGCAGTGTTGGGAGACATTATGGAGAGGGTCAGTGTGGGTGGGATATTATGGAGAGGGACAGCATGGGGAGGACATTATGTAGAGGGGCAGTGTTGGGGGGACATTATTGGGAGGGGAAGTGTGGGGGGGATAATATGAAAGGGGTAGCGTGAGGGATATTATAGAGAGGGGCAGTGTGGGTGGGAAATTATGGAGAGGGGCAGTGTGGTGGGATGTTATGGAGAGGGGCAGTGTTGGGGAATATTTTAGAGAGGGGCAGTGTTGGGGAATATTTTGTACAGGAAGCACGGTGGTGGCAATTATTTATTCAGGGGCAAAGCATGGGATATATCCTTATTTATGGGGCAGTATAGTGATACTTTTATTTTTAAGGTCACCATGTCAAGAAGTGATGCTGAAGATGGACAAGATGGAAGTCTGCAGAGATGAGCTCTGAGCATGAAATCTTATCATGTTGTCTGTGCTACATGAAGACTAAAGGGATGGGAAAAACGCCAATTAGAGAAGATGTCACCTATGAGGTACCTAGATGTAAACGTTTATTTGCAATACTGACTATGTCTCATCAATGCTATGGTTCCTGTATGGTCCACAGTCTGATGACGACTAGTGACAACAAATCCCAGGATCTCCTTAGCATTGTTAAGGACATACTGGGAGTTGTAGGTTCATTCAATACAATTTTATATGGTGTTGACCTGACATTGCAGTTGATTGCTGCACTAAGCTTGGTGCGGTATTCATGTACTGATGGTGGTTCTGAGGCAGCATTCATGCACTGACGGTGGTTCTGGTGTTGCAGTAATTTACTGACTTTGGTTCTGATGCTGCATTTATATATTTATGGTGATTCTGACACTTCATTCATGTACTGACAGTGGTTCTAACACTGTATTCATGCACTGATGGTAGTTCTCATGCTTCTTTCATGTACTGATGGTGTTATGATCGGCAACATGTACTAAGAAAAGATAAGGGAAAACTGTCCCTACAGTAAAACTAAGCTGAATCTCTACGATGCAGCGGGCTGTCTGTTCCTAGCGAACAGACCCGTCTTAGTCCTCAGCTAGTCTGAACGAAGACCTATAGCAAAAGGGGAGGGGTCCCTAAAAGAGCTAAGGACTGGGACAAAAATGGGACACCTCCTAAACAAAGAAGCTGTTGCAGAGCACAAAAGACAAACAGACAAAAAAGTACTAAAGGTCCCAGAAGGACCAAACGAACTGACAGAGAAAGGCACCGAAGCACCTGGCTAGAGAAACAGTCAAACACATTGAAGTCCAGCACAGTCAAAAGGGCGGAGCTGGAATATAAAGGCAGATGGTCACGTGACTGCAAAACACGAGATGGAAAAAAAACAAACAGGAGGGTTCTAACAGTACCCCCTCTTTTATGAGGATCCCCCGGATCCTCCAGGCCTATCCGGAAACCTCTTGTGGAAAGCTTTAACAAGCCTAGGAGCAGAGACATCATCCGTCCTTACCCAGGAGTTTTCTTCGGAACCGAAACCCTTCCAGGAGACGAGATACTGTAATCTCCCTCTATGCCATCTAGCATTCAAGATACGAGAAATTTCATACTCGCCGTCCTCCACCACAGGAGGAACTGTGACAGTGGCGTCCCTATCAGATACATCTGCCTTTTTCAACAAGGAAACATGAAACACAGGATTAATCTTCCAGGAAGTAGGGACATCCAACCTGACAGCAGACGAGTTAACAACCTGAAGCACTTTAAATGGACCCACAAACTTAGGACCCAGTTTTTTAGAGGGAATCCTCAACCGCAGGTTCTTCAAGGACGACCAAACCATGTCACCCACAGTAAACAAAACCTCCTTACGTTTCCTGTCAAAATACTTCTTGGACTTCTTGTTAGCCTCTTGAAGGTTGCAACGTACATTAGTCTAAACTCTCTCAGAATTACCGGAAAAATTCTCCTCCTCCGGCACCGCCGACCCTAATTTGGAGAACGAACCAAAAGACGGATGTCTCCCAGTACAACAAAAAAAAGGAGAACACCCAGCAGAGGAGGATGTATGATTGTTAAGAGCAAATTCTGCGAGAGGCAGAAACTCAGACCACCCCTCCTGATTGTCCGCCACAAAACAACGCAAGAACTGCTCAACATCCTGGTTCTTTCTTTCAGTCTGTCCATTAGACTCAGGATGATAACCAGATGAAAATGACAAATAGACTCCCAACCTGTCACAAAAAGCACGCCAAAAGCGAGCCACAAACTGAGGTCCCCTATCAGAAACAATATCCGTGGGAACGCCATGGAGCTTGACAATCTCCTTAACAAACGCCTTAGCGAGTGTCTTGGCGCAGGGCAACTTAATGAATGGAACCAAATGACACATCTTACTAAAACGGTCCACGACCACCCAGATGACAGTAAAACCCTCAGACACAGGAAGGTCAGTAATAAAATCCATTGTGACATGCGTCCAAGGCGCACTAGGAACCTCCAGAGGGCAAAGCAACCCCACAGCAGGAGTATGTGAAGCCTTTGACCTAGCACACACAGTACACTGACGCACCCACTTGATGACTTCCTTTTGCCATCCAGGCCACCAAAAACTGTGACTGATAAGTCTCTTGGTCTCCGAAACTTCTGGATGACCTGCCAACTGAGACTCATAACACTCCACAAACAAATCTCTCCTAAAGGCTCTAGGCACGAACAACCTCCCATGGGGAGTGTTAGATGGAGCATCATCTTGAGCTTTCAGAATCCCATTCTCCAAATCGGAGTCCAATGCCGCCACCACAACTCCTTTCTGTAAAATGCTCTCCTCCTCCTCGGCACCGACTGTAGGAGAGAAGCTGCGAGATAAAGCATCGGCTTTAACATTCTTAGTGCCAGGGATATAGGTAACAGAAAAATGAAACCGAGAAAAAAAAAGTGCCCACCTAGCTTGACGGACATTCAAGCGCTTGGCAACATCCAGATAGATCAAATTCTTATGATCTGTGAAAACCTGAATAGGAAATCTAGCGCCTTCCAAAAAATGACGCCAATGTTCAAACGCGAGTTTAATAGCCAGCAACTCCCGATTTCCAACATCATAATTCAGTTCAGTTTCCGAATTTTTTTTTGAAAAGAAGGCACAAGGATGTACTCCACACTTGTTCTCCTGAGACAAAACTGCTCCGACCCCCAACGATGAAGCATCGATCTCAACCAAAAAAGGCTTGGTCTCATCAGGCTGCATAAGGATAGGGGCAGAACTGAACCTCTCTTTGAGATACTCAAACGCTTCAATGGCCTCAGTAGTCCACTGGACCGTATTCGCACCTTTCCTGGTGAGATCGGTTAGAGGTTTAACAATTACAGAAAAATTCTTAATGAATTTCCTGTAATAATTGGCAAAACCCAAAAATCTCTGTATAGATTTCAAACCAATAGGCCTAGGCCATTCCTGCACAACCTGAACCTTAACCGGATCCATCTCAAAGCCCACGCTAGTTAAAGAAGTCAGGAATTAACGGCAATGGGTAGGAATTGCGTACAGTAATCTTATTAATTTCACGAAAATCCAGACATGGACGTAAACCCCCGTCCTTTTTTTTAACAAAGTAAAATCCAACTGCCACCGGCGACTTAGAAGGTCTAATGTGACCAGCAGCCAGACTAGTCCGTATGTATTCCTCCATGGCCTTTCTTTCAAGGATAGTCAGATTAAACAAGCGACTCTTGGGAAGAGTAGCACCCGGAACAAACTCAATGGTGCAATCATAATCCCTATGAGGAGGTAAAACTTACGACTCCTCCTCCGAAAAAACCCTCCAAAAATCTTGAATAGGTACAGGTAATTCCCTTTTTCCACAGCCGCAATGTGACCATTACAACATTTAACATAGCACTTCGGACTCCAAGACTTAATCACATTAGTAGACCAGTCCAGTAAAGGATGGTGCAGTCTTAACCAAGGCAAACCTAGAACGACCGGAGAGGGTAAATTATCTAATACAACCAAGTCCAAAATTTCTTGGTGAACTCCATTGATAGTGAGGGGAAATGCAGCAGTCTTGTGAGTAATACATTTCAAGGGAGTGTTATCAATTGCAACCACAGAAATAGGTGATGACAAAGGTTTGGATCTCAATTTAAGTTTTTCCAAAAACCCTTTATCAATCACATTAAGTGTTGAACCACAATCCACAAATACCTGAAATTCAATCAAATCTCCCTGCAGAGTAGTACTCCTAGAAAGACATACTCCTGCAGAGCGTAAACAAGCTATACGGGCGTAACTGACCTTTTTTTTTTTCTTTACTTAAACGAAGCTCACAATACTTAATCAAATGGTCAGCTTTACCACAATAAAGACACAATCCTTTGGCCAACCTCTGGTCTCTTTCCTGAGAGGGGAGCGACATCACCCCAACCTCCATCGGTTCTCCGCCGTCTGAGCAGATTTTTTGGGGACTAGGACCTGACATTACAGGAGTCTTTACCTCATTAAGCCTGCACCTCAGTCTCCTGTCTATACAAACAGCTAATTGCATGGCATCCTGCAGAGTCTCAGGTGCAGGGAATGCAATTAGCAAATCCTTAACCCTTTCACTCAGACCAGCAAGAAATAGACATTTCAGAGCTGGATCATTCCATTTAACTTCTGAGGCTCATCTTCTGAAGTGTGTGCAATAATTTTCAACATCACCTGACCCCTGATTCAAACGCCTGAGTTCTGCCTCAGCAGATGAGATTCGATCAGGATCGTCATACAATAGCCCCATAGCAGAAAAAAATTATTCTGCAGACCTTAAACATGGATCATTAGGTTGGAGAGAAAAGGCCCAACCCTGTGGATCATTGCGCAAAAGTGCCATAATAAAACCAATGTGCTGTGATTCATTCCCAGAGGACCTTGGTCTCAAAAGAAAATATAACAAACAAGCATTTTTAAAGGAAAAAAAATCTTGCTGTTTACCATAAAAAACATCAGGCAGTCCTACCTTGGGTTCGACAAAATGCGCTCCAGAACAGCTACTCACGTGTTGCTGTAGCTCTGCCACCTCCAGAGACAATCCCTGCAGGCGTTGAGCCAAATCCTGGATGGAAGCCATACTGATCCCCGAATTTCTTTCCTTTTAGTTTTTTTTTGGGGCTGGACTTACTGTTATGATCTGCAACATGTACTAAGGAAAGATAGGGGAAAGCTGTCCCTACAGTAAGACTAAGCTGAATCCCTACGATGTAGCGGGCTGCCTGTTCCTTGTGAACAGACCCGCCTTAGTCCTCAGCTAGTCTGAACAAAGACCTATAGCAAAAGGAGAGGGGTCCCTAAAAGAACTAAGGACCGGGACAAACATGGGACAACTCCTAAACAGAGAAGTTATTGCAGAACACAAAAAGACAAACAGACAAAAAAGTATTAGAGGTCCCAGAAGGACCAAACGAACTGACAGAGAAAGGCACAGACGCACCTGGCTAGAGAAACAGTCAAACACTGAAGTCCAGCACAGCCGACAGGGCGGAGCTGGAATATAAAGGCAGATGGTTACGTGACCGCCTAACACGAGATGGAAAAAAAAAAAACCAGGAGGGTTCTAGCAGATGGTGGTTCTGACACTGCATTCATGTACTGACTGTGGTTGTGAAGCTGCATTAATGTACTGACGGTAGTTCTGGTGCTGTATTCATGTACTGACGACGGTGGTTCTGACATTGCATTCATGCATGGACGGTGGTTTTGATTCTGTATTCATGTACTGACGGAGGTTATGAAAATGCATTCATGTACTGATCGTGGTTCTGATGCTGCATTCATATACTGAAGGTGGTTCTGACGCTATTTTTATGTATTGATGATGGTTCTGATGCTACATTCATGTACTGACAATGGTTCTGGTGCTGGATTCATGCACTGAAAGTGGTTCTGATCTTGTCTACATGTAGAAATCCATAACATGCTTCATAGCTATGTTAAACCTTAAAATTCCTTAAAACTTAGATTTTTTGAGATTAAGAGGAGGATTTGGTGATTTTCTGCTCCAAAACTCAGTGTAAGTTAGTATGTGATCATACTAATTTTTTTAGAGCAGAAACTCTCCAGACCCTCTTCAAATACTGAACACATGGTTTTGGTGATGTTTTAATGTACTGAACGTGGTTCTAGTGATGTATCCATGTAAATACCTTTTTAAATTTTTTTGCGACCCTTCTCATTTTTTTCAGTATTACAATTAGGCCTTTGACCAAAATGTGTTGTGCACCCCTGCCCTAGCAGGTAATCCCATTCTGAGAGCAGAGAGCTTGAACATATTCAAAACCTATCCCAATGGGTGAACTTGCCGGCATTACAAAGCTACTGTATGTTCAGATGAGGCAACATTCAATCACAAGATCAGGAGAGCACAGACTACAAAAAATGCTGCAGAGCAGAAACATACATCAAAAAGGCAAAACACACAAATCTCTATTATTCAAAAATAAACCCCAACATCATCTAAAAATAAAACTGTTACCACCAATCATATAATGTTCACTGCGGCAATGGACTGTACAAACACAGCACATTTATGCTATTTTATATCACATATTTATGAACACTATTTATTTTACTCCCTTATATAGCGCCATTAATTCCACAGCACTTTACAGACATTTTCATCGCTGTCCCTATCGGGGCTCACAATCTACATTGCCTATCAGTCTTTGGAATGTGGGAGGATACCGGAGAACCCGGAGGAAACCCACACAAACACGAGGAGAACATACAAACTCCTTGTAGATGATGTCCTTGGTGGGATTGAACCCAGAATCCCGCCGCCGCAAGGCTGCAGTGCTAACCACTGAGCCACCATGTGCTAACCACTGAGCCACCGTGCTGCACAATGGCTTATAATCATTGCAGATGGGTTGAAGTGTCCGCCTGGTACACACGGGGTTAAGGGCACCAGTGCGATCCCGCAGGTAGAGTAGACCTGGTGGAGTACCGGCTGCACATGGGATGCTGGTACCGTTGTACGACGTTCTATGCCGGAGATCAGCGAGAGCCCGAAACGCGTAAGAAACCAACACAGACGAGTGCACTATGCTCTAATTCATCTCAATAATGAAGGAATTTTAGGATTTGGAGGCGCTGGAGCAGCGTTTTCTATAGCACCTCGTTCACAAGCTTGGACTCCGCAATATGGGAAAAAGCTGCCGATGGAAAAGTCTGCAGGTGAAGTGACTAACAGCGAGCAACCGCCTACATCTATGTGCCCCAAACCAGGCGTCAACCGGCAATGAGAGCAGCACGTCATGTGTCTGTAATAATGGTGAGATATAACGTAATAACAGGACCAGACCAGATACAGATAAGAACGAGGAGAAACACCTACCCAGAGCGCAGAATTCAGTGTGGACCACCGGACCCCTGAGGAGAAGAGAAAAGAAGCGTAATATCTGATCTCACATGTATATGTAAACCCAAGACACCGTACATACACCATACACACGTATAACATACACCGTACATACACCATACCCACGTATAACATACACCGTACATACACCATACCCACGTATAACATACACCGTACATACCCACTTATAACATACACCGTACATACACCATACACATGTATAACATACACCGTACATACACCATACCCACGTATAACATACACCGTACATACACCATACCCACGTATAACATACACCGTACATACACCATACCCACGTATAACATACACCGTACATACACCATACACACGTATAACATACACCGTACATACACCACACACACGTATAACATACACCGTACATACCCCACACCCACGTATAACATACACCGTACATACACCATACACACGTATAACATACACCGTACATACACCACACCCACGTATAACATACACCGTACATACACCATACACACGTATAACATACACACGTATAACATACACCATACACACGTATAACATACACCGTACATACCCACGTATAACATACACCGTACATACACCATACCCACGTATAACATACACCGTACATACACCACACACACGTATAACATACACCGTACATACACCATACCCACGTATAATATACACCGTACATACACCATACACACGTATAACATGCACCGTACATACACCATACCCACGTATAACATACACCGTACATACCCACGTATAACATACACCGTACATACACCATACCCACGTATAACATACACCGTACATACACCATACCCACGTATAACATACACCGTACATACACCATACCCACGTATAACATACACCGTACATACACCATACCCACGTATAACATACACCGTACATACACCATACACACGTATAACATACACCGTACATACACCACACACACGTATAACATACACCGTACATACCCCACACCCACGTATAACATACACCGTACATACACCATACACACGTATAACATACACCGTACATACACCACACCCACGTATAACATACACCGTACATACACCATACACACGTATAACATACACACGTATAACATACACCATACACACGTATAACATACACCGTACATACACCATACCCACGTATAACATACACCGTACATACACCATACCCACGTATAACATACACCGTACATACACCATACACACGTATAACATACACCGTACACACGTATAACATACATCGTACATATACCATACACACGTATAACATACACCATACACACGTATAACATACATCGTACATATACCATACACACGTATAACATACACTGTACATACACATGTATAACATACACCGTACAAACACCATACCCACGTATAACATACACCGTACATACACCATACCCACGTATAACATACACCGTACATACACACGTATAACATACACCGTACATACACCATACACACGTATAACATACACCGTACATACACCATACACACGTATAACATACATCGTACATATACCATACACACGTATAACATACACACGTATAACATACACCATACACACGTATAACATACATCGTACATATACCATACACACGTATAACATACACTGTACATACACATGTATAACATACACCGTACATACCCCACACACACGTATAACATACACCGTACATACACCATACACACGTATAACATACACCGTACATACACCATACACACGTATAACATACACCGTACATACACCATACCCACGTATAACATACACCGTACATACACCATACCCACGTATAACATACACCGTACATACCCCATACCCACGTATAACATACACCGTACATACACCATACCCACGTATAACATACACCGTACATACACCATACACACGTATAACATACACCGTACATACACCATACACACGTATAACATACACCGTACATACACCATACCCACGTATAACATACACCGTACATACACCATACCCACGTATAACATACACCGTACATACACCATACCCACGTATAACATACACCGTACATATCCCATACACACGTATAACATACACCGTACATACACCATACCCACGTATAACATACACCGTACATATCCCATACACACGTATAACATACACCGTACATACACCATACACACGTATAACATACACCGTACATGCAACATACACACGTATAACATACACCGTACATACAACATACACACGTATAACATACACCGTACATACACCATACACACGTATAACATACACCGTACATACACCATACACACGTATAACATACACTGTACATACACCATACACACGTATAACATACACCGTACATACACCATACACACGTATAACATACACCGTACATACAACATACACACGTATAACATACACCGTACATGCACCATACACACGTATAACATACACTGTACATACACCATACACACGTATAACATACACCGTACATACACACGTATAACATACACCGTACATACACCATACACACGTATAACATACACCGTACATACACCATACCCACGTATAACATACACCGTACATACACACGTATAACATACACCGTAAATACACCATACACACGTATAACATACACCGTACATACACCATACACACGTATAACATACACCGTACATACACCATACACACGTATAACATACACCGTACATACACCATACCCGCGTATAACATACACCGTACATACACCATACACACGTATAACATACACCGTACATACACACGTATAACATACACCGTACATACACCATACACACGTATAACATACACCGTACATACACCATACACACGTATAACATACACCGTACATACACCATACACACGTATAACATACACCGTACATACACCATACACACGTATAACATACACCGTACATACACCATACACACGTATAACATACACCGTACATACACCATACACATGTATAACATACACCGTACATACACCATACCCACGTATAACATACACCGTACATACACACGTATAACATACACCGTACATACACCATACACACGTATAACATACACCGTACATACACCATACCCACGTATAACATACACCGTACATACACCATACACACGTATAACATACACCGTACATACACCATACACACGTATAACATACACCGTACATACACCATACCCACGTATAACATACACCGTACATACACCATACACACGTATAACATACACCGTACATACACCATACCCACGTATAACATACACCGTATATACACCATACCCACGTATAACATACACCGTACATACACCATACCCACGTATAACATACACCGTACATACACCATACACACGTATAACATACACCGTACATACACCATACCCACGTATAACATACACTGTACATACACCATACACACGTATAACATACACCGTACATACACCATACACACGTATAACATACACCGTACACACAACATACACACGTATAACATACACCGTACATACAACATACACACGTATAACATACACCGTACATACCCCACACACACGTATAACATACACCGTACATACACCATACCCACGTATAACATACACCGTACATACACCATACCCACGTATAACATACACCGTACATACCCCCCACACACGTATAACATACACCGTACATACACCATACCCACGTATAACATACACCGTACATACACCATACACACGTATAACATACACCGTACATACCCCACACACACGTATAACATACACCGTACATACACCATACCCACGTATAACATACACCGTACATACACCATACACACGTATAACATACACCGTACATACCCCACACACACGTATAACATACACCGTACATACACCATACCCACGTATAACATACACCGTACATACACCATACACACGTATAACATACACCGTACATACCCCACACACACGTATAACATACACCGTACATACACCATACACATGCATAACATACACCGTACATACACCATACACACGTATAACACCGTACATACAACATACCCACGTATAACATACACCGTACATACACACGTATAACATACACACGTATAACATACACCGTACATACACCATACCCACGTATAACATACACCGTACATACACCATACACATGTATAACATACACCGTACATACAACATACACACGTATAACATACACCGTACATACAACATACACACGTATAACATACACCGTACATACCCCACACACACGTATAACATACACCGTACATACACCATACACACGTATAACACCGTACATACAACATACCCACGTATAACATACACCGTACATACACACGTATAACATACACACGTATAACATACACCGTACATACACCATACCCACGTATAACATACACCGTACATACACCATACACACGTATAACATACACCGTACATACACCATACACACGTATAACATACACCGTACATATACCATACCCACGTATAACATACACTGTACATACACAAGTATAACATACACCGTACATACACCATACACACGTATAACATACACCGTACATACACCATACCCACGTATAACATACACCGTACATACACCATACACACGTATAACATACACCGTACATACACCATACCCACGTATAACATACACCGTACATACACCATACCCACGTATAAAATACACCGTACATACACCATACACACGTATAACATGCACCGTACATACACCATACCCACGTATAACATACACCGTACATGCACCATACACACGTATAACATACACCGTACATACACACGTATAACATACACCGTATATACACCATACACACGTATAACATACACCGTACATACACACGTATAACATACACACGTATAACATACACGTGCATACACACGTATAACATACACCGTATATACACCATACACACGTATAACATACACCGTACATACACACGTATAACATACACCGTACATACACCATACACACGTATAACATACACCGTACATACACCATACCCACGTATAACATACACCGTACATACACCATACCCACGTATAACATACACCGTACATACACCATACACACGTATAGCATACACCGTACATACACCATACACACGTATAACATACACCGTACATACACCATACACACGTATAACATACACCGTACATACACCATACACATGTATAACATACACCGTATATACACCATACACATGTATAACATACACCGTATATACACCATACACACGTATAACATACACCGTACATACACACGTATAACATACACCGCACATACACCATACACACGTATAACATACACCGTACATACACCATACCCACGTATAACATACACCGTACATACACCATACCCACGTATAACATACACCGTACATACACCATACACACGTATAACATACACCGTACATACACCATACACACGTATAACATACACCGTACATACACCATACACATGTATAACATACACCGTACATACACCATACCCACGTATAACATACACCGTACATACACCATACACACGTATAACATACACCGTACATACACCATACACACGTATAACATACACCGTACATACACCATACCCACGTATAACATACACCGTACATACACCATACCCACGTATAACATACACCGTACATACACCATACACACGTATAACATGCACCGTACATACACCATACACACGTATAACATACACCGTACATACACACGTATAACATACACCGTACATACACACGTATAACATACACCGTACACACGTATAACATACACCGTACATACACACGTATAACATACACCGTACATACACACGTATAACATACACCGTACATACACACGTATAACATACACCGTACATACACCATACACACGTATAGCATACACCGTACATACACACGTATAACATACACCACACACACGTATAACATACACACGTATAACATACACCGTACATACCCACGTATAACATACACCGTACATACACACGTATAACATACACCGTACACACGTATAGCATACACCGTACATACACACGTATAACATACACCGTACATACACACGTATAACATACACCGTACATACACCATACCCACGTATAACATACACCGTACATACACCATACACACGTATAACATACACCGTACATACACCATACACACGTATAACATACACCGTACATACACACGTATAACATACACCGTACATACACCATACACACGTATAACATACACCGTACATACACCATACACACGTATAACATACACCGTACATACACACGTATAACATACACCGTACATACACCATACACACGTATAACATACACCGTACATACACCATACACACGTATAACATACACCGTACATACACCATACCCACGTATAACATACACCGTACATACACCATACACATGTATAACATACACCGTACATACACCATACACACGTATAACATACACCGTACATACACCATACACACGTGTAACATACACCGTACATACACCATACACACGTATAACATACACCGTACATACACCATACCCACGTATTACATACACCGTACATACACCATACACATGTATAACATACACCGTACATACACCATACCCACGTATAACATACACCGTACATACACCATACACACGTATAACATACACCGTACATACACCATACACACGTATAACATACACCGTACATACACCATACCCACGTTTAACATACACCGTACATACACCATACACACGTATAACATACACCGTACATAAACACGTATTACATACACCGTACATACACCATACACACGTATAACATACACCGTACATACACACGTATTACATACACCGTACATACACCATACACACGTATAACACACACATATTACATACACCGTACATACACACGTACAACCTACACCGTACATACACACGTATAACATACACTGTACATACACCATACACACGTATAACATACACCGTACATATACACGTATAACATACACTGTACATACACCATACACATGTATAACATACACCGTACATACACCATACCCACGTATAACATACACCGTACATACACCATACACACGTATAACATACACCGTACATACACCATACACACGTATAACATACACCGTACATACACCATACACACGTATAACATACACCGTACATACACCATACACACGTATAACATACACCGTACATACACCATACCCACGTATAACATACACCGTACATACACCATACACACGTATAACATACACCGTACATACACCACACCCACGTATAACATACACCGTACATACAACATACACACGTATAACATACACCGTACATACACCATACCCACGTATAACATACACCGTACATACACCATACCCACGTATAACATACACCGTACATACACCATACACACGTATAACATACACCGTACATACACCATACACACGTATAACATACACCGTACATACACACGTATAACATACACTGTACATACACACGTATAACATACACACGTATAACATACACGTACATACACACGTATAACATACACCGTATATACACCATACACACGTATAACATACACCGTACATACACACGTATAACATACACCGTACATACACCATACACACGTATAACATACACCGTACATACACCATACCCACGTATAACATACACCGTACATACACCATACCCACGTATAACATACACCGTACATACACCATACCCACGTATAACATACACCGTACATACACCATACACACGTATAACATACACCGTACATACACCATACACACGTATAACATACACCGTACATACACCATACCCACGTATAACATACACCGTACATACACCATACCCACGTATAACATACACCGTACATACACCATACACACGTATAACATACACCGTACATACACCATACCCACGTATAACATACACCGTACATACACCATACCCACGTATAACATACATTGTACATACACCATACACACGTATAACATGCAACGTACATACACCATACACACGTATAACATACACCGTACATACACCATACACACGTATAACATGCACAGTACATACACCATACCCACGTATAACATACACCGTACATACACCATACACACGTATAACATACACCGTACATACACACGTATAACATACACCGTACATACACCATACACACGTATAACATACACCGTACATACACCATACACACGTATAACATACACCGTACATACACACGTATAACATACACCGTACATACACCATACACACGTATAACATACACCGTACATACACCATACACATGTATAACATACACCGTACATACACACGTATAACATACACCGTACATACACCATACACACGTATAACATACACCGTACATACACACGTATAACATACACCGTACATACACCATACACACGTATAACATACACCGTACATACACCATACACATGTATAACATACACCGTACATACCCACGTATAACATACACCATACACACGTATAACATACACCGTACATACACCATACACACGTATAACATACACCGTACATACACACGTATAACATACACCGTACATACACACGTATAACATACACCGTACATACACCATACACACGTATAGCATACACCGTACATACACCATACCCACGTATAACATACACCGTACATACACCATACACACGTATAACATACACCACACACACGTATAACATACACCCGTATAACATACACCATACATACCCACGTATAACATACACCGTACATACACCATACACACGTATAACATGCACAGTACATACACCATACCCACGTATAACATACACCGTACATACACCATACACACGTATAACATACACCGTACATGCACCATACACACGTATAACATACACCGTACATGCACCATACACACGTATAACATACACCGTACATACACACGTATAACATACACCGTACATACACCATACACACGTATAACATACACCGTACATACACACGTATAACATACACCGTACATACACCATACACACGTATAACATACACCGTACATACACACGTATAACATACACCGTACATACACCATACACACGTATAACATACACCGTACATACACCATACACATGTATAACATACACCGTACATACACCATACACATGTATAACATACACCGTACATACACCATACACACGTATAACATACACCGTACATACACCATACACACGTATAACATGCACAGTACATACACCATACCCACGTATAACATACACCGTACATACACCATACACACGTATAACATACACCGTACATACACACGTATAACATACACCGTACATACACCATACACACGTATAACATACACCGTACATACACACGTATAACATACACCGTACATACACCATACCCACGTATAACATACACCGTACATACACCATACACATGTATAACATACACCGTACATACACCATACACACGTATAACATACACCGTACATACACACGTATTACATACACCGTACATACACCATACACATGTATAACATACACCGTACATACACCATACCCACGTATAACATACACCATACACACGTATAACATACACCGTACATACACCATACACACGTATAACATACACCGTACATACACCATACCCACGTATAACATACACCGTACATACACCATACACACGTATAACATACACCGTACATACACCATACACACGTATAACATACACCGTACATAAACACGTATTACATACACCGTACATACACCATACACACGTATAACATACACCGTACATACACACGTATTACATACACCGTACATACACCATACACACGTATAACACACACATATTACATACACCGTACAACATACACCGTACATACACACGTATAACATACACTGTACATACACCATACACACGTATAACATACACCGTACATATACACGTATAACATACACTGTACATACACCATACACATGTATAACATACACCGTACATACACCATACCCACGTATAACATACACCGTACATACACCATACACACGTATAACATACACCGTACATACACCATACACACGTATAACATACACCGTACATACACCATACCCACGTATAACATACACCGTACATACACCATACCCACGTATAACATACACCGTACATACACCATACCCACGTATAACATACACCGTACATACACCATACACACGTATAACATGCAACGTACATACACCATACACACGTATAACATACACCGTACATACACCATACACACGTATAACATGCACAGTACATACACCATACCCACGTATAACATACACCGTACATACACCATACACACGTATAACATACACCGTACATACACACGTATAACATACACCGTACATACACCATACACACGTATAACATACACCGTACATACACCATACACACGTATAACATACACCGTACATACACACGTATAACATACACCGTACATACACCATACACACGTATAACATACACCGTACATACACCATACCCACGTATAACATACACCGTACATACACCATACCCACGTATAACATACACCGTACATACACCATACACACGTATAACATACACCGTACATACACCATACACACGTATAACATACACCGTACATACACCATACACATGTATAACATACACCGTACATACACCATACCCACGTATAACATACACCGTACATACACCATACACACGTATAACATACACCGTACATACACCATACCCACGTATAACATACACCGTACATACACCATACCCACATATAACATACACCGTACATACACCATACCCACGTATAACATACACCGTACATACACCATACACACGTATAACATGCAACGTACATACACCATACCCACGTATAACATACACCGTACATACACCATACACACGTATAACATACACCGTACATACACACGTATAACATACACCGTACATACACCATACACACGTATAACATACACCGTACATACACCATACACACGTATAACATGCAACGTACATACACCATACCCACGTATAACATACACCGTACATACACCATACACACGTATAACATACACCGTACATACACACGTATAACATACACCGTACATACACCACACACACGTATAACATGCACAGTACATACACCATACACACGTATAACATACACCGTACATACACACGTATAACATACACCGTACATACACCATACACACGTATAACATACACCGTACATACACCATACACATGTATAACATACACCGTACATACACACGTATAACATACACCGTACATACACCATACACACATATAACATACACCGTACATACACACGTATAACATACACCGTACATACACCATACACACGTATAACATACACCGTACATACACCATACACACGTATAACATACACCGTACATACACCACACACACGTATAACATACACCGTACATACACCATACACATGTATAACATACACCGTACATACACACGTATAACATACACCGTACATACACCATACACACGTATAACATACACCGTACATACACACGTATAACATACACCGTACATACACCATACACACGTATAACATACACCGTACATACACCATACACACGTATAACATACACCGTACATACACCACACACATGTATAACATACACCGTACATACCCACGTATAACATACACCGTACATACACACGTATAACATACACCGTACATACACACGTATAACATACACCGTACATACACACGTATAACATACACCGTACATACACCATACACACGTATAGCATACACCGTACATACACCATACCCACGTATAACATACACCGTACATACACCATACACACGTATAACATACACCACACACACGTATAACATACACCCGTATAACATACACCATACATACCCACGTATAACATACACCGTACATACACCATACACACGTATAACATGCACAGTACATACACCATACCCACGTATAACATACACCGTACATACACCATACACACGTATAACATACACCGTACATGCACCATACACACGTATAACATACACCGTACATGCACCATACACACGTATAACATACACCGTACATACACACGTATAACATACACCGTACATACACCATACACACGTATAACATACACCGTACATACACCATACACATGTATAACATACACCGTACATACACCATACACATGTATAACATACACCGTACATACACCATACACATGTATAACATACACCGTACATACACCATACACATGTATAACATACACCGTACATACACCATACACACGTATAACATACACCGTACATACACCATACACACGTATAACATGCACAGTACATACACCATACCCACGTATAACATACACCGTACATACACCATACACACGTATAACATACACCGTACATACACACGTATAACATACACCGTACATACACCATACACACGTATAACATACACCGTACATACACACGTATAACATACACCGTACATACACCATACACACGTATAACATACACCGTACATACACACGTATAACATACACCGTACATACACCATACCCACGTATAACATACACCGTACATACACCATACACATGTATAACATACACCGTACATACACCATACACACGTATAACATACACCGTACATACACACGTATTACATACACCGTACATACACCATACACATGTATAACATACACCGTACATACACCATACCCACGTATAACATACACCGTACATACACCATACACACGTATAACATACACCGTACATACACCATACACACGTATAACATACACCGTACATACACCATACCCACGTATAACATACACCGTACATACACCATACACACGTATAACATACACCGTACATAAACACGTATTACATACACCGTACATACACCATACACACGTATAACATACACCGTACATACACACGTATTACATACACCGTACATACACCATACACATGTATAACATACACCGTACATACACCATACACACGTATAACATACACCGTACATATACACGTATAACATACACATATTACATACACCGTACAACATACACCGTACATACACACGTATAACATACACTGTACATACACCATACACACGTATAACATACACCGTACATATACACGTATAACATACACTGTACATACACCATACACATGTATAACATACACCGTACATACACCATACCCACGTATAACATACACCGTACATACACCATACACACGTATAACATACACCGTACATACACCATACACACGTATAACATACACCGTACATACACCATACACACGTATAACATACACCGTACATACACCATACACACGTATAACATACACCGTACATACACCATACCCACGTATAACATACACCATACATACACCATACACACGTATAACATACACCGTACATACACCACACCCACGTATAACATACACCGTACATACAACATACACACGTATAACATACACCTTACATACACCATACCCACGTATAACATACACCGTACATACACCATACACACGTATAACATACACCGTACATACACCATACACACGTATAACATACACCGTACATACACACGTATAACATACACTGTACATACACACGTATAACATACACCGTATATACACCATACACACGTATAACATACACCGTACATACACCATACACACGTATAACATACACCACACACACGTATAACATACACCCGTATAACATACACCATACATACCCACGTATAACATACACCGTACATACACCATACACACGTATAACATGCACAGTACATACACCATACCCACGTATAACATACACCGTACATACACCATACACACGTATAACATACACCGTACATACACCATACACACGTATAACATACACCGTACATACACCATACACACGTATAACATACACCGTACATACACCATACACACGTATAACATACACCGTACATACACCATACACACGTATAACATACACCGTACATACACCATACACACGTATAACATACACCGTACATACACCATACCCACGTATAACATACACCATACACATGTATAACATACACCGTACATACACCATACCCACGTATAACATACACCGTACATACCCCATACCCACGTATAACATACACCGTACATACACCACACACACGTATAACATACACCGTACATACACCATACCCACGTATAACATACACCGTACATACACCACACACACGTATAACATACACCGTACATACACCATACACCGTACATACACCATACCCACGTATAACATACACCGTACATACACCATACCCACGTATAACATACACCGTACATGCACCATACCCACGTATAACATACACCGTACATACACCATACACCGTACATACACCATACCCACGTATAACATACACCGTACATACACCATACCCACGTATAACATACACCGTACATACACCATACCCACGTATAACATACACCGTACATACACCATACACACGTATAACATACACCATACACACACCATACACACGTATAAGATACACCGTACATACACCATACCCACGTATAACATACACCGTACATCCACACGTATAACATACACACGTATAACATACACACGTATAACATACACCGTACATACACCATACACACGTATAACATACACCGTACATACACCATACACACGTATAACATACACCGTACATACACCATACCCACGTATAACATACACCGTACATACACCATACACACGTATAACATACACCGTACATACACCATACACACGTATAACATACACCGTACATAAACACGTATTACATACACCGTACATACACCATACACACGTATAACATACACCGTACATACACACGTATTACATACACCGTACATACACCATACACACGTATAACACACACATATTACATACACCGTACAACATACACCGTACATACACACGTATAACATACACTGTACATACACCATACACACGTATAACATACACTGTACATACACCATACACATGTATAACATACACCGTACATACACCATACCCACGTATAACATACACCGTACATACACCATACACACGTATAACATACACCGTACATACACCATACACACGTATAACATACACCGTACATACACCATACACATGTATAACATACACCGTACATACCCCATACCCACGTATAACATACACCGTACATACACCATACACACGTATAACATACACCGTACATACACCACACCCACGTATAACATACACCGTACATACAACATACACACGTATAACATACACCTTACATACACCATACCCACGTATAACATACACCGTACATACACCATACCCACGTATAACATACACCGTACATACACCATACACACGTATAACATACACCGTACATACACCATACACACGTATAACATACACCGTACATACACACGTATAACATACACTGTACATACACACGTATAACATACACCGTATATACACCATACACACGTATAACATACACCGTACATACACACGTATAACATACACCGTACATACACCATACACACGTATAACATACACCACACACACGTATAACATACACCCGTATAACATACACCATACATACCCACGTATAACATACACCGTACATACACCATACACACGTATAACATGCACAGTACATACACCATACCCACGTATAACATACACCGTACATACACCATACACACGTATAACATACACCGTACATACACCATACACACGTATAACATACACCGTACATACACCATACCCACGTATAACATACACCATACACATGTATAACATACACCGTACATACACCATACCCACGTATAACATACACCGTACATACCCCATACCCACGTATAACATACACCGTACATACACCACACACACGTATAACATACACCGTACATACACCATACCCACGTATAACATACACCGTACATACACCACACACACGTATAACATACACCGTACATACACCATACACCGTACATACACCATACCCACGTATAACATACACCGTACATACACCATACCCACGTATAACATACACCGTACATGCACCATACCCACGTATAACATACACCGTACATACACCATACACCGTACATACACCATACCCACGTATAACATACACCGTACATACACCATACCCACGTATAACATACACCGTACATACACCATACCCACATATAACATACACCGTACATACACCATACACACGTATAACATACACCATACACACACCATACACACGTATAACATACACCGTACATACACCATACCCACGTATAACATACACCGTACATCCACACGTATAACATACACACGTATAACATACACACGTATAACATACACCGTACATACACCATACCCACGTATAACATACACCGTACATACACCATACACACGTATAACATACACCATACACACACCATACACACGTATAACATACACCGTACATACACCATACCCACGTATAACATACACCGTACATCCACACGTATAACATACACACGTATAACATACACACGTATAACATACACCGTACATACACCATACCCACGTATAACATACACCGTACATACACCATACACACGTATAACATACACCATACACACACCATACACACGTATAACATACACCGTACATACACCATACCCACGTATAACATACACCGTACATACACCATACACACGTATAACATACACCATACACACACCATACACACGTATAACATACACCGTACATACACCATACCCACGTATAACATACACCGTACATCCACACGTATAACATACACACGTATAACATACACACGTATAACATAAACCGTACATACACCATACCCACGTATAACATACACCGTACATACACCATACACACGTATAACATACACCATACACACACCATACACACGTATAACATACACCGTACATACACCATACCCACGTATAACATACACCGTACATACACCATACCCACGTATAACATACACCGTACATACACCATACCCACGTATAACATACACCGTACATACACCATACACACGTATAACATACACCATACACACACCATACACACGTATAACATACACCGTACATCCACACGTATAACATACAAACGTATAACATACACACGTATAACATACACCGTACATACACCATACCCACGTATAACATACACCGTACATACACCATACCCACGTATAACATACACCGTACATACACCATACACACGTATAACATACACCACACACACGTATAACATACACCCGTATAACATACACCATACATACCCACGTATAACATACACCATACACACGTATAACATGCACAGTACATACACCATACCCACGTATAACATACACCGTACATACACCATACACACGTATAACATACACCGTACATACACACGTATAACATACACCGTACATACACCATACACACGTATAACATACACCGTACATACACCATACACATGTATAACATACACCGTACATACACCATACACATGTATAACGTACACCGTACATACACCATACACATGTATAACATACACCGTACATACACCATACACATGTATAACATACACCGTACATACACCATACACACGTATAACATGCACAGTACATACACCATACCCACGTATAACATACACCGTACATACACCATACACACGTATAACATACACCGTACATACACACGTATAACATACACCGTACATACACCATACACACGTATAACATACACCGTACATACACCATACACACGTATAACATACACCGTACATACACACGTATTACATACACCGTACATACACCATACACATGTATAACATACACCGTACATACACCATACCCACGTATAACATACACCGTACATACACACGTATTACATACACCGTACATACACCATACACACGTATAACATACACCGTACATACACATGTATAACATACACCGTACATACACCATACACATGTATAACATACACAGTACATACACCATACACACGTATAACATACACCGTACATACACACGTATTACATACACCGTACATACACCATACACACGTATAACATACACCGTACATACACACGTATTACATACACCGTACATACACCATACACATGTATAACATACACAGTACATACACCATACACACGTATAACATACACCGTACATACACACGTATTACATACACCGTACATACACCAAACACACGTATAACATACACCGTACATACACATGTATAACATACACCGTACATACACCATACACATGTATAACATACACCGTACATACACACGTATTACATACACCGTACATACACCATACACACGTATAACATACACCGTACATACACCATACACACGTATAACATACACCGTACATACACCATACCCACGTATAACATACACCGTACATACACCATACACACGTATAACATACACCGTACATACACCATACACACGTATAACATACACCGTACATAAACACGTATTACATACACCGTACATACACCATACACACGTATAACACACACGTATTACATACACCGTACATACACACGTATAACATACACACGTATTACATACAACGTACATACACACGTACAACATACACCGTACATACACTGTACATACACCATACACATGTATAACATACACACGTATAACATACACCGTACATACACCATACACACGTATAACATACACCGTACATACACCACACACACGTATAACATACACCGTACATACACACGTATAACATACACCGTACATACACCATACACATGTATAACATACACCATACACACGTATAACATACACCGTACATACACCATACACACGTATAACATACACCGTACATACACCACACACACGTATAACATACACCGTACATACACCATACACATGTATAACATACACCGTACATACACCATACCCACGTATAACATACACCGTACATACACCATACCCACGTATAACATACACCGTACATACACCATACCCACGTATAACATACACCGTACATACACCATACCCACGTATAACATACACCGTACACACACCATACACATGTATAACATACACCGTACATACACCATACACACGTATAACATACACCGTACATACACCATACACACGTATAACATACACCGTACATACACCATACACACGTATAACATACACCGTACATACACCATACACACGTATAACATACACCGTACATACACCATACCCACGTATAACATACACCATACACATGTATAACATACACCGTACATACACCATACACACGTATAACATACACCGTACATACACCATACACACGTATAACATACACCGTACATACACCATACCCACGTATAACATACACCATACACATGTATAACATACACCGTACATACACCATACACACGTATAACATACACCGTACATACACCATACACACGTATAACATACACCGTACATACACCATACACACGTATAACATACACCGTACATACACCATACACACGTATAACATACACTGTACATACACCATACCCACGTATAACACACACCATACACATGTATAACATACACCGTACATACACCATACACACGTATAACATACACCGTACATACACCATACCCACGTATAACACACACCATACACATGTATAACATACACCGTACATACACCATACACACGTATAACATACACCGTACATACACCATACACACGTATAACATACACCGTACATACACCATACACACGTATAACATACACCGTACATACAACATACACACGTATAACATACACCGTACATACACCATACACACGTATAACATACACCGTACATACACCATACCCACGTATAACATACACCATACACATGTATAACATACACCGTACATACACCATACCCACGTATAACATACACCATACACACGTATAACATACACCGTACATACACCATACCCACGTATAACACACACCAAACACATGTATAACATACACCGTACATACACCATACACACGTATAACATACACCGTACATACACCATACACACGTATAACATACACCGTACATACACCATACACACGTATAACATACACCGTACATACACCATACACACGTATAACATACACCGTACATACACCATACACACGTATAACATACACCGTACATACACCATACACACGTATAACATACACCGTACATACACCATACACACGTATAACATACACCGTACATACCCCATACACACGTATAACATACACCGTACATACCCCACACCCACGTATAACATACACCGTACATACCCCATACCCACGTATAACATACACCGTACATACACCACACCCACGTATAACATACACCGTACATACACCACACCCACGTATAACATACACCGTACATACACCATACCCACGTATAACATACACCGTACATACACCACACACACGTATAACATACACCGTACATACCCCACACCCACGTATAACATACACCGTACATACCCCACACCCACGTATAACATACACCGTACATACACCACACACACGTATAACATACACCGTACATACCCTACACCCACGTATAACATACACCGTACATACCCCACACCCACGTATAACATACACCGTACATACACCACACCCACGTATAACATACACCGTACATACACCACACCCACGTATAACATTCACCGTACATACACCATACACACGTATAACATACACCGTACATACACCACACACACGTATAACATACACCGTACATACACCACACACACGTATAACATACACCGTACATACACCACACACACGTATAACATACACCATACATACACCACACACACGTATAACATACACCGTACATACACCACACACACGTATAACATATAACGTACATACACCATACCCACGTATAACATACACCGTACATACACCATACACACGTATAACATACACCATACACACACCATACACACGTATAACATACACCGTACATACACCATACCCACGTATAACATACACCGTACATCCACACGTATAACATACACACGTATAACATACACACGTATAACATACACCGTACATACACCATACCCACGTATAACATACACCGTACATACACCATACACACGTATAACATACACCATACACACACCATACACACGTATAACATACACCGTACATACACCATACCCACGTATAACATACACCGTACATACACACGTATAACATACACCGTACATACACCATACACATGTATAACATACACCGTACATTCACCACACACACGTATAACATGCACCATACACATGTATAACATACACCGTACATACACCATACACACGTATAACATACACCGTACATACACCATACCCACGTATAACATACACCGTACATACACCATACACACGTATAACATACACCGTACATACACCATACACACGTATAACATACACCGTACATACACCATACCCACGTATAACATACACCGTACATACACCATACACATGTATAACAAACACCGTACATACACCATACACACGTATAACATACACCGTACATCCACACGTATAACATACACACGTATAACATACACACGTATAACATACACCGTACATACACCATACCCACGTATAACATACACCGTACATACACCATACACACGTATAACATACACCATACACACACCATACACACGTATAACATACACCGTACATACACCATACCCACGTATAACATACACCGTACATACACACGTATAACATACACCGTACATACACCATACACATGTATAACATACACCGTACATTCACCACACTCACGTATAACATGCACCATACACATGTATAACATACACCGTACATACACCATACACACGTATAACATACACCGTACATACACCATACACACGTATAACATACACCGTACATACACCATACCCACGTATAACATACACCGTACATACACCATACACACGTATAACATACACCGTACATACACCATACCCACGTATAACATGCACCGTACATACAACATACACATGTATAACATACACCGTACAAACACATCTATAACATACACCGTACATACACCATACACACGTATAACATACACCGTACATATACCATACACATGCATAACATACACCGTACATACACACGTATAACATACACCGTACATACACCATATCCACGTATAACATACACCGTACATACACCATACACACGTATAACATACACCGTACATACACCATACACACGTATAACATACACCGTACATACACCATACCCACGTATAACATACACCGTACATACCCACGTATAACATACACCGTACATGCACACGTATAACCTACACCGTACATACACACGTATAACCTACACCGTACATACACACGTATAACATACACCGTACATACACCATACACACGTATAACATACACCGTACATACACCATACACACGTATAACATACACCGTACATACACCATACCCACGTATAACATACACTGTACAAACACCACACACATAACATACACCGTACATACACCATACCCACGTATAACATACACTGTACAAACACCATACACACGTATAACATACACCGTACATACCCCATACACACATATAACATACACTGTACAAACACCACTCACATAACATACACCGTACATACACCATACCCACGTATAACATACACTGTACAAACACCATACACACGTATAACATACACCGTACATACACCATACACACATATAACATACACTGTACAAACACCACTCACACGTATAACATACACTGTACAAACACCACACACACGTATAACATACACCGTACGTACCCACGTATAACATACACCATACACACGTATAACATACACTGTACAAACACCACACACACATATAACATACACTGTACATACACCACACACACGTATAACATACACCGTACATACACCACACCCACGTATAACATACACCGTACATACCCACGTATAACATACACCATACCTACGTATAACATACACCGTACATACACCATACACACGTATAACATACACCGTACATACACCATACCCACGTATAACATACACCAAACACACGTATAACATTCACCATACATACACCATACCCACGTATAACATACACCAAACACACGTATAACAAACACCGTACATACACACGTATAACATACACCGTACATACACCATACACATGTATAACATACACCGTACATACACACGTATAACATACACCGTACGTACGGTGTATGTTATACGTGGGTATTGTGTATGTTATACGTGGGTATGGTGCATGTACGGTGTATGTTATACGTGGGTATGGTGTATGTACGGTGTATGTTATACGTGGGTATGGTGTATGTACGGTGTATGTTATACGTGGGTATGGTGTATGTACGGTGTATGTTATACGTGGGTATGGTGTATGTTATACGTGGGTATGGTGTATGTACGGTGTATGTTATACGTGTGTATGGTGTATGTGCGGTGTATGTTATACGTGGGTATGGTGTATGTACGGTGTATGTTATACGTGGGTATGGGGTATGTACGGTGTATGTTATACGTGTGTATGGTGTATGTACGGTGTATGTTATACGTGGGTATGGTGTATGTACGGTGTATGTTATACGTGGGTATGGTGTATGTTATACGTGGGTATGGTGTATGTTATACGTGGGTATGGTGTATGTACGGTGTATGTTATACGTGGGTATGGTGTATGTACAGTGTATGTTATACGTGGGTATGGTGTATGTACGGTGTATGTTATACGTGGGTATGTACGGTGTATGTTATACGTGTGTATGTACGGTGTATGTTATACATGGGTATGGTGTATGTACGGTGTATGTTATACGTGGGTATGGTGTATGTACGGTGTATGTTATACGTGTGTATGTACGGTGTATGTTATACGTGGGTATGGTGTATGTACGGTGTATGTTATACGTGGGTATGGTGTATGTACGGTGTATGTTATACGTGGGTATGGTGTATGTACAGTGTATGTTATACGTGTGTATGTACGGTGTATGTTATACGTGGGTATGGTGTTTGTACGGTGCATGTTATACGTGGGTATGGTGTATGTACGGTGTATGTTATACGTGTGTATGTACGGTGTATGTTATACGTGGGTATGGTGTATGTACGGTGCATGTTATACGTGGGTATGGTGTATGTACGGTGTATGTTATACGTGGGTATGGTGTATGTACGGTGTATGTTATACGTGTGTATGTACGGTGTATGTTATACGTGGGTATGGTGTATGTACGGTGCATGTTATACGTGGGTATGGTGTATGTACGGTGTATGTTATACGTGGGTATGGTGTATGTACAGTGTATGTTATACGTGGGTATGGTGTATGTACGGTGTATGTTATACGTGGGTATGTACGGTGTATGTTATACGTGTGTATGTACGGTGTATGTTATACATGGGTATGGTGTATGTACGGTGTATGTTATACGTGGGTATGGTGTATGTACGGTGTATGTTATACGTGTGTATGTACGGTGTATGTTATACGTGGGTATGGTGTATGTACGGTGTATGTTATACGTAGGTATGGTGTATGTTATACGTGGGTATGGTGCATGTACGGTGTATGTTATACGTGGGTATGGTGTATGTTCGGTGTATGTTATATGTTATACGTGGGTATGGTGTATGTTATACGTGGGTATGGTGTATGTACGGTGTATGTTATACGTGGGTATGGTGTATGTGCGGTGTATGTTATACGTGGGTATGGTGTATGTACGGTGTATGTTATACGTGGGTATGGTGTATGTGCGGTGTATGTTATACGTGGGTATGGTGTATGTACGGTGTATGTTATACGTGGGTATGGTGTATGTTATACGTGGGTATGGTGTGTGTACAGTGTATGTTATACGTGGGTATGGTGTATGTGCGGTGTATGTTATACGTGGGTATGGTGTATGTACGGTGTATGTTATACGTGGGTATGGTGTATGTGCGGTGTATGTTATACGTGGGTATGGTGTATGTACGGTGTATGTTATACGTGGGTATGGTGTGTGTACGGTGTATGTTATACGTGGGTATGTACGGTGTATGTTATACGTGTGTGTGTGGTGTATGTACGGTGTATGTTATACGTGGGTATGGTGTATGTACGGTGTATGTTATACGTGGGTACGGTGTATGTTATACGTGGGTATGGTGTGTGTACAGTGTATGTTATACGTGGGTGTGGTGTATGTACGGTGTATGTTATACGTGTGTATGGTGTATGTACGGTGTATGTTATACGTGTGTATGGTGTATGTACGGTGTATGTTATACGTGAGTGTGGTGTGTGTACGGTGTATGTTATACGTAGGTATGGTGTATGTACGGTGTATGTTATACGTAGGTATGGTGTATGTTATACGTGGGTATGGTGTATTTACGGTGTATGTTATACGTGTGTGTGTGGTGTATGTACGGTGTATGTTATACGTGGGTATGGTGTATGTACGGTGTATGTTATACGTGGGTACGGTGTATGTTATACGTGGGTGTGGTGTATGTACGGTGTATGTTATACGTGTGTGTGTTGTATGTACGGTGTATGTTATACGTGTGTATGGTGTATGTACGGTGTATGTTATACGTGAGTGTGGTGTATGTACGGTGTATGTTATACGTGTGTATGGTGTATGTACGGTGTATGTTATACGTGTGTATGGTGTATGTACGGTGTATGTTATACGTGGGTATGGGGTATGTACGGTGTATGTTATACGTGAGTGTGGTGTATGTACGGTGTATGTTATACGTAGGTATGGTGTGTGTACGGTGTATGTTATACGTGGGTATGGTGTATGTACGGTGTATGTTATATGTTATACGTGGGTATGGTGTATATACGGTGTATGTTATACGTGGGTATGGTGTATGTACGGTGTTTATTAAACGTGTGTATGGTGTATGTACGGTGTATGTTATACGTGGGTATGGTGTATGTACGGTGTATGTTATACGTGGGTATGGTGTATGTACGGTGTTTATTAAACGTGTGTATGGTGTATGTACGGTGTATGTTATACGTGGGTATGGTGTATGTACGGTGTATGTTATACGTGGGTGTGGTGTATGTACGGTGTATGTTATACGTGTGTGTGTTGTATGTACGGTGTATGTTATACGTGTGTATGGTGTATGTACGGTGTATGTTATACGTGTGTATGGTGTATGTACGGTGTATGTTATACGTGGGTATGGTGTATGTACGGTGTATGTTATACGTAGGTATGGTGTATGTTATACGTGGGTATGGTGTATGTACGGTGTATGTTATATGTTATACGTGGGTATGGTGTATATACGGTGTATGTTATACGTGGGTATGGTGTATGTACGGTGTTTATTAAACGTGTGTATGGTGTATGTACGGTGTATGTTATACGTGGGTATGGTGTATGTACGGTGTATGTTATACGTGGGTATGGTGTATGTACGGTGTATGTTATACGTGGGTATGGTGTATGTTATACGTGGGTATGGTGTATGTTATATGTTATACGGGGGTATGGTGTATGTACGGTGTATGTTATACGGGGGTATGGTGTATGTTATACGTGGGTATGGTGTATGTTATACGTGGGTATGGTGTATGTACGGTGTATGTTATACGTGGATATGGTGTATGTACGGTGTATGTTATACGTGGGTATGGTGTATGTACGGTGTATGTTATACGTGTGTATGTACGGTGTATGTTATACGTGTGTGTGGTGTATGTACCTTGTATGTTATACGTGTGTGTGGTGTATGTACGGTGTATGTTATACGTGTGTGTGGTGTATGTACCTTGTATGTTATACGTGTGTGTGGTGTATGTACGGTGTATGTTATACGTGTGTATGGTGTATGTACGGTGTATGTTATACGTGTGTATGGTGTATGTACAGTGTATGTTATACGTGTGTTTGGTGTATGTACGGTGTATGTTATACGTGTGTATGGTGTATGTACGGTGTATGTTATACATCTGTATGGTGTATGTTATACGTGTGTATGTACGGTGTATGTTATACGTGGGTATGGTGTATGTACGGTGTTTGTTATACGTGGGTATGGTGTATGTACGGTGTATGTTATACGTGGGTATGGTGTATGTACGGTGTATGTTATACGTTTGTATGTACGGTGTATGTTATACGTGGGTATGGTGTATGTACGGTGTATGTTATACGTGGGTATGGTGTATGTACGGTGTATGTTATACGTGGGTATGGTGTATGTATGGTGTATGTTATACGTTTGTATGTACGGTGTATGTTATACGTGGGTATGGTGTATGTACGGTGTATGTTATACGTGGGTATGGTGTATGTACGGTGTATGTTATACGTGTGTATGGTGTATGTACAGTGTATGTTATACGTGGGTATGGTGTATGTACGGTGTATGTTATACGTGGGTATGGTGTATGTACGGTGTATGTTATACGTGGGTATGGTGTATGTTATACGTGGGTATGTACGGTGTATGTTATACGTGGGTATGTACGGTGTATGTCATACGTGGGTACGGTGTATGTTATACGTGGGTATGGGGTATGTACTGTGTATGTTATACGTGTGTATGGTGTATGTACGGTGTATGTTATACGTGTGTATGGTGTATGTACGGTGTATGTTATACGTGGGTATGGTGTATGTACGGTGTATGTTATACGTAGGTATGGTGTATGTACGGTGTATGTTATACGTGGGTATGTACGGTGTATGTTATACGTGTGTGTGGTGTATGTACGGTGTATGTTATACGTGTGTATGGTGTATGTACGGTGTATGTTATACGTGGGTATGGTGTATGTACGGTGTATGTTATACGTGTGTGTGGTGTATGTACGGTGTATGTTATACGTGGGTATGGTGTATGTACGGTGTATGTTATACGTGTGTGTGGTGTATGTACGGTGTATGTTATACGTGGGTATGGTGTATGTACGGTGTATGTTATACGTGTGTGTGGTGTATGTACGGTGTATGTTATACGTGTGTGTGGGGTATGTACGGTGTATGTTATACGTGTGTGTGGGGCATGTACGGTGTATGTTATACGTGTGTGTGGGGTATGTACGGTGTATGTTATACGTGTGTGGGGGGTATGTACGGTGTATGTTATACGTGGGTATGGTGTATGTACGGTGTATGTTATATGTTATACGGGGGTATGGTGTATGTACGGTGTATGTTATACGTGGGTATGGGGTATGCATGGTGTATGTTATACGTGGGTTTGGTGTATGTACGGTGTTTGTTATACGTGTGTATGGTGTATGTACGGTGTATGTTATACCTGTGTATGGTGTATGTACGGTGTATGTTATACGTGGGTATGGTGTATGTTATACGTGGGTATGGTGTATGTTATACGTGGGTATGGTGTATGTACGGTGTATGTTATACGTGGGTATGGTGTATGTACGGTGTATGTTATATGTTATACGGGGGTATGGTGTATGTACGGTGTATGTTATACGTGGGTATGGTATTTGTTATACGTGTGTATGGTGTATGTACGGTGTATGTTATACGTGTGTATGGTGTATGTACGGTGTATGTTATACGTGGGTATGGTGTATGTACGGTGTATGTTATACGTGGGTATGGTGTATGTACGGTGTATGTTATACGTGGGTATGGTGTATGTTATACATGTGTATGTACGGTGTATGTTATACGTGTGTGTGGTGTATGTACGGTGTATGTTATACGTGTGTATGTACGGTGTATGTTATACGTGTGTATGGTGTATGTACGGTGTATGTTATACGTGGCTGTGGTGTATGTACGGTGTATGTTATACATGCGTGTGGTGTATGTACGGTGTATGTTATACGTGTGTGTGGTGCATGTACGGTGTATGTTATACGTGTGTATGGTGCATGTACGGTGTATGTTATACGTGTGTATGTACGGTGTATGTTATACGTGTGTATGGTGTATGTACGGTGTATGTTATACGTGTGTATGGTGTATGTTATACGTGTGTATGTACGGTGTATGTTATACGTGGGTATGGTGTATGTACGGTATTTGTTATACGTGTGTATGGTGTATGTACGGTGTATGTTATACGTGTGTTTGGTGTATGTACGGTGTATGTTATACGTGGGTATGGTGTATGTACGGTGTATGTTATACGTGGGTATGGTGTATGTACAGTGTATGTTATACGTGGGTATGGTGTATGTACAGTGTATGTTATACGTGGGTAAGGGGTATGTACGGTGTATGTTATACGTGTGTGTGGTGTATGTACGGTGTATGTTATACGTGTGTGTGGTGTATGTACGGTGTATGTTATACGTGTGTGTGGTGTATGTACAGTGTATGTTATACGTGGGTATGGTGTATGTACAGTGTATGTTATATGTGGGTATGGTGTATGTACGGTGTATGTTATACGTGGGTATGGTGTATGTACAGTGTATGTTATATGTGGGTATGGTGTATGTACGGTGTATGTTATACGTGTGTGTGGTGTATGTACGGTGTATGTTATACGTGTGTATGGTGTATGTACGGTGTATGTTATACGTGGGTATGGTGTATGTACGGTGTATGTTATACGTGGGTATGGTGTATGTACAGTGTATGTTATACGTGGGTATGTACGGTGTATGTTATACGTGGGTATGGTGTATGTACGGTGTATGTTATACGTGGGTATGGTGTATGTACGGTGTATGTTATACGTGTGTATGGTGTATGTACAGTGTATGTTATACGTGGGTATGTACGGTGTATGTTATACGTGGGTATGGTGTATGTACAGTGTATGTTATACGTGGGTATGTACGGTGTATGTTATACGTGGGTATGGTGTATGTTATACGTGGGTATGGTGTATGTACGGTGTATGTTATACGTGGGTGTGGTGGATGTACGGTGTATGTTATACGTGTGTATGGTGTATGTTATACGTGGGTATGGTGTATGTACGGTGTATGTTATACGTGGGTATGGTGTATGTACGGTGTATGTTATACGTGGGTATGGTGTATGTACGGTGTATGTTATACGTGGGTATGGTGTATGTTATACGTCTGTATGGTGTATGTACTGTGTATGTTATACGGGGGTATGGTGTATGTACGGTGTATGTTATACGTGGGTATGGTGTATGTACGGTGTATGTTATACGTGGGTATGGGGTATGTACGGTGTATGTTATACGTGGGTATGTACGGTGTATGTTATACGTGGGTATGGTGTATGTACGGTGTATGTTATACGTGGGTATGGTGTATGTACAGTGTATGTTATACGTGGGTATGTACGGTGTATGTTATACGTGGGTATGGTGTATGTACGGTGTATGTTATACGTGGGTATGGTGTATGTACAGTGTATGTTATACGTGGGTATGTACGGTGTATGTTATACGTGGGTATGGGGTATGTACGGTGTATGTTATACGTGGGTATGGTGTATGTACAGTGTATGTTATACGTGGGTATGTACGGTGTATGTTATACGTGGGTATGTACGGTGTGTGTTATACATGTGTATGGTGTGTGTACGGTGTATGTTATACGTGGGTATGGTGTATGTACAGTGTATGTTATACGTGGGTATGTACGGTGTATGTTATACGTGTGTATGGTGTATGTACGGTGTATGTTATACGTGGGTATGGTGTATGTACGGTGTATGTTATACGTGGGTATGGTGTATGTACGGTGTATGTTATACGTGGGTATGGTGTATGTTATACGTGGGTATGGTGTATGTTATAAGTGGGTATGGTGTATGTACCGTGTTTGTTATACGTGTGTATGGTGTATGTACGGTGTATGTTATACCTGTGTATGGTGTATGTTATACGTGGGTACGGTGTATGTACGGTGTATGTTATACGTGGGTATGGGGTATGTACGGTGTATGTTATACGTGGGTATGGTGTATGTACGGTGTATGTTATACCTGTGTATGGTGTATGTACGGTGTATGTTATATGTTATACGGGGGTATGGTGTATGTTATACGTGGGTATGGTATTTCTTATACGTGTGTATGGTGTATGTACGGTGTATGTTATACGTGGGTATGGTGTATGTACGGTGTATGTTATACGTGGGTATGTACGGTGTATGTTATACGTGTGTGTGGTGTATGTACGGTGTATGTTATACGTGTGTATGGTGTATGTACGGTGTATGTTATACGTGGGTATGGTGTATGTACGGTGTATGTTATACGTGGGTATGTACGGTGTATGTTATACGTGTGTGTGGTGTATGTACAGTGTATGTTATACGTGGGTATGTACGGTGTATGTTATACGTGGGTATGGTGTATGTACAGTGTATGTTATACGTGGGTATGTACGGTGTATGTTATACGTGTGTATGGTGTATGTTATACGTGTGTATGGTGTATGTACGGTGTATGTTATACGTGGGTATGGTGTATGTACGGTGTATGTTATACGTGGGTATGGTGTATGTACGGTGTATGTTATACGTGTGTATGGTGTATGTTATACGTGTGTATGGTGTATGTTATACGTGTGTATGGTGTATGTTATACGTGTGTATGTTATACGTGGGTATGGTGTATGTACGGTGTATGTTATACGTGTGTATGGTGTATGTACGGTGTATGTTATACGTGTGTGTGGGGTATGTACGGTGTATGTTATACGTGCGTATGGTGTATGTACGGTGTATGTTATACGTGGGTGTGGGGTATGTACGGTTTATGTTATACGTGGGTGTGGGGTATGTACGGTGTATGTTATACGTGGGTATGGGGTATGTACGGTTTATGTTATACGTGTGTGTGGTGTATGTACGGTGTATGTTATACGTGCGTATGGTGTATGTTATACGTGTGTATGGTGTATGTTATACGTCTGTATGGTGTATGTACGGTGTATGTTATACGTGTGTGTGGGGTATGTACGGTGTATGTTATACGTGCGTATGGTGTATGTACGGTGTATGTTATACGTGGGTGTGGGGTATGTACGGTTTATGTTATACGTGGGTGTGGGGTATGTACGGTGTATGTTATACGTGGGTATGGGGTATGTACGGTTTATGTTATACGTGTGTGTGGTGTATGTACGGTGTATGTTATACGTGCGTATGGTGTATGTTATACGTGTGTATGGTGTATGTTATACGTCTGTATGGTGTATGTACGGTGTATGTTATACGTGTGTGTGGGGTATGTACGGTGTATGTTATACGTGCGTATGGTGTATGTACGGTGTATGTTATACGTGGGTATGGTGTATGTACGGTGTATGTTATACGTGGGTATGGTGTATGTTATACGTGGGTATGGTGTATGTTATACGTGTGTGTGGTGTATGTACGGTGTATGTTATACGTGGGTGTGGTGTATGTACGGTGTATGTTATACGTGGGTATGGTGTATGTACGGTGTATGTTATACGTGGGTACGGTGTATGTACGGTGTATGTTATACGTGGGTATGGGGTATGTACGGTGTATGTTATACGTGGGTATGGTGTATGTACGGTGTATGTTATACGTGGGTATGGTGTATGTACGGTGTATGTTATACGTGTGTATGGTGTATGTACGGTGTATGTTATACGTGTGTATGTACGGTGTATGAACGGTGTATGTTATACGTGTGTATGTACGGTGTATGTACGGTGTATGTTATACGTGTGTATGTACGGTGTATGTTATACGTGTGTGTGGTGTTTGTACTTTGTATGTTATACGTGGGTATGGGGTATGTACGGTGTATGTTATACGTGGGTATGGTGTATGTTATACGTGTGTGTGGTGTTTGTACTTTGTATGTTATAGTGGGTTTGGTGTATGTACGGTGTATGTTATACGTGGGTATGGGGTATGTACGTGTATGTTATACGTGGGTATGGTGTATGTACGGTGTATGTTATACGTGTGTGTGGTGTATGTACGGTGTATGTTATACGTGTGTATGGGGTATGTACGTGTATGTTATACGTGTGTATGGTGTATGTACGGTGTATGTTATACGTGTGTATGGTGTATGTACGGTGTATGTTATACGTGGGTATGGTGTATGTACGGTGTATGTTATACGTGGGTATGGTGTATGTACGGTGTATGTTATACGTGGGTATGGGGTATGTACGGTGTATGTTATACGTGGGTATGGTGTATGTTATACGTGAGTGTGGTGTTTGTACTTTGTATGTTATACGTGGGTATGGTGTATGTATGGTGTATGTTATACGTGGGTATGGTGTATGTACGGTGTATGTTATACGTAGGTATGGTGTATGTACGGTGTATGTTATATGTTATACGGGGGTATGGTGTATGTACGGTGTATGTTATACGTGTGTGTGGTGTATGTACGGTGTATGTTATACGTGTGTATGGGGTATGTACGTGTATGTTATACGTGTGTATGGTGTATGTACGGTGTATGTTATACGTGTGTATGGTGTATGTACGGTGTATGTTATACGTGGGTATGGTGTATGTACGGTGTATGTTATACGTGGGTATGGTGTATGTACGGTGTATGTTATACGTGGGTATGGGGTATGTACGGTGTATGTTATACGTGGGTATGGTGTATGTTATACGTGAGTGTGGTGTTTGTACTTTGTATGTTATACGTGGGTATGGTGTATGTACGGTGTATGTTATACGTGGGTATGGTGTATGTACGGTGTATGTTATACGTGGGTATGGTGTATGTTATACGTAGGTATGGTGTATGTACGGTGTATGTTATACGTGGGTATGGTATTTCTTATACGTGTGTATGGTGTATGTACGGTGTATGTTATACGTGGGTATGGTGTATGTACGGTGTATGTTATACGTGTGTGTGGTGTATGTACGGTGTATGTTATACGTGTGTATGGTGTATGTACGGTGTATGTTATACGTGGGTATGGTGTATGTACGGTGTATGTTATACGTGGGTATGTACGGTGTATGTTATACGTGTGTGTGGTGTATGTACAGTGTATGTTATACGTGGGTATGTACGGTGTATGTTATACGTGGGTATGGTGTGTGTACGGTGTATGTTATACGTGGGTATGGTGTATGTACAGTGTATGTTATACGTGGGTATGTACGGTGTATGTTATACGTGTGTATGGTGTATGTTATACGTGTGTATGGTGTATGTACGGTGTATGTTATACGTGGGTATGGTGTATGTACGGTGTATGTTATACGTGGGTATGGTGTATGTACGGTGTATGTTATACGTGTGTATGGTGTATGTTATACGTGTGTATGGTGTATGTTATACGTGTGTACGGTGTATGTTATACGTGTGTATGTTATACGTGGGTATGGTGTATGTACGGTGTATGTTATACGTGTGTATGGTGTATGTTATACGTCTGTATGGTGTATGTACGGTGTATGTTATACGTGTGTGTGGGGTATGTACGGTGTATGTTATACGTGCGTATGGTGTATGTACGGTGTATGTTATACGTGGGTGTGGGGTATGTACGGTTTATGTTATACGTGGGTGTGGGGTATGTACGGTGTATGTTATACGTGGGTATGGGGTATGTACGGTTTATGTTATACGTGTGTGTGGTGTATGTACGGTGTATGTTATACGTGCGTATGGTGTATGTTATACGTGTGTATGGTGTATGTTATACGTCTGTATGGTGTATGTACGGTGTATGTTATACGTGTGTGTGGGGTATGTACGGTGTATGTTATACGTGCGTATGGTGTATGTACGGTGTATGTTATACGTGGGTATGGTGTATGTACGGTGTATGTTATACGTGGGTATGGTGTATGTTATACGTGGGTATGGTGTATGTTATACGTGTGTGTGGTGTATGTACGGTGTATGTTATACGTGGGTGTGGTGTATGTACGGTGTATGTTATACGTGGGTATGGTGTATGTACGGTGTATGTTATACGTGGGTATGGTGTATGTACGGTGTATGTTATACGTGAGTATGGTGTATGTACGGTGTATGTTATACGTGGGTATGGGGTATGTACGGTGTATGTTATACGTGTGTATGGTGTATGTACGGTGTATGTTATACGTGGGTATGGGGTATGTACGGTGTATGTTATACGTGGGTATGGTGTATGTACGGTGTATGTTATACGTGGGTATGGGGTATGTACGGTGTATGTTATACGTGGGTATGGGGTATGTACGGTGTATGTTATACGTGGGTATGGTGTATGTACGGTGTATGTTATACGTGGGTATGGTGTATGTACGGTGTATGTTATACGTGGGTACGGTGTATGTACGGTGTATGTTATACGTGGGTATGGGGTATGTACGGTGTATGTTATACATGGGTATGGTGTATGTACGGTGTATGTTATACGTGGGTATGGTGTATGTACGGTGTATGTTATACGTGTGTATGGTGTATGTACGGTGTATGTTATACGCGTGTATGTACGGTGTATGTACGGTGTATGTTATACGTGTGTGTGGTGTATGTACGGTGTATGTTATACGTGTGTATGTACGGTGTATGTTATACGTGTGTGTGGTGTTTGTACTTTGTATGTTATACGTGGGTATGGGGTATGTACGGTGTATGTTATACGTGGGTATGGTGTATGTTATACGTGTGTGTGGTGTTTGTACTTTGTATGTTATAGTGGGTTTGGTGTATGTACGGTGTATGTTATACGTGGGTATGGGGTATGTACGTGTATGTTATACGTGGGTATGGTGTATGTACGGTGTATGTTATACGTGTGTGTGGTGTATGTACGGTGTATGTTATATGTGTGTATGGGGTATGTACGTGTATGTTATACGTGTGTATGGTGTATGTACGGTGTATGTTATACGTGTGTATGGTGTATGTACGGTGTATGTTATACGTGGGTATGGTGTATGTACGGTGTATGTTATACGTGGGTATGGTGTTTGTACTTTGTATGTTATACGTGGGTATGGTGTATGTACGGTGTATGTTATACGTGTGTGTGGTGTATGTACGGTGTATGTTATACGTGTGTGTGGTGTATGTACGGTGTATGTTATACGTGTGTGTGGTGTATGTACGGTGTATGTTATACGTGTGTGTGGTGTATGTACGGTGTATGTTATACGTGGGTATGGTGTATGTACGGTGTATGTTATACGTTTGTGTGGTGAATGTACGGTGTATGTTATACGTGTGTGTGGTGTATGTACGGTGTATGTTATACGTGGGTATGGTGTATGTACGGTGTATGTTATACGTGGGTATGGTGTGTGTACGGTGTATGTTATACGTGTGTGTGGGGTATGTACGGTGTATGTTATACGTGGGTATGGTGTATGTACGGTGTATGTTATACGTGGGTATGGTGTATGTTATACGTGAGTATGGTGTATGTACGGTGTATGTTATACGTGGGTATGTACGGTGTATGTTATACGTGTGTGGGGTATGTACGGTGTATGTTATACGTGGGTATGGTGTATGTACGGTGTATGTTATACGTGGGTATGGTGTATGTAGGGTGTATGTTATACGTGGGTATGGTGTATGTACGGTGTATGTTATACGTGGGTATGGTGTATGTACGGTGTATGTTATACGTGGGTATGGTGTATGTACGGTGTATGTTATACATGTGTATGTTATACGTGTGTATGTTCGGTGTATGTTATACCTGTGTATGGTGTATGTACGGTGTATGTTATACGTGGGTATGGTGTATGTACGGTGTATGTTATACGTGTGTGTGGTGTATGTACGGTGTATGTTATACGTGTGTGTGGTGTATGTACGGTGTATGTTATACGTGTGTATGTACAGTGTATGTTATACATGCGTGTGGTGTATGTACGGTGTATGTTATACGTGTGTATGTACGGTGTATGTTATACGTGTGTATGGTGTATGTTATACGTGGGTATGGTGTATGTACGGTGTATGTTATACGTGGGTATGGTGTATGTACGGTGTATGTTATACGTGGGTATGGTGTATATACGGTGTATGTTATACATGTGTATGTACAGTGTATGTACAGTGTATGTTATACATGCGTGTGGTGTATGTACGGTGTTTGTTATATGTGTGTATGGTGTATGTATGGTGTATGTTATAAATGTGTATGTACGGTGTATGTTATACGTGTGTATGTACGGTGCATGTTATACATGTGTACGGTGTATGTACGGTGCATGTTATACGTGTGTATGGTGTATGTACGGTGTATGTTATAAGTGTGTATGTACGGTGTATGTTATACGTGTGTATGGTGTATGTACGGTGTATGTTATATGTGTGTATGGTGTATGTATGGTGTATGTTATAAGTGTGTATGTACGGTGTATGTTATACGTGTGTATGTACGGTGCATGTTATACATGTGTACGGTGTATGTACGGTGCATGTTATACGTGTGTATGGTGTATGTACGGTGTATGTTATAAGTGTGTATGTACGGTGTATGTTATACGTGTGTATGTACGGTGCATGTTATACATGTGTACGGTGTATGTACGGTGTATGTTATACGTGTGTATGGTGTATGTACGGTGTATGTTATACGTGTGTGTGGTGTATGTACGGTGTATGTTATACATGTGTATGTACGGTGTATGTTATACGTGTGTATGGTGTATGTACGGTGTATGTTATACGTGTGTATGGTGTATGTACGGTGTATGTTATACGTGTGTATGTACGGTGTATGTTATACGTGTGTATGGTGTATGTACGGTGTATGTTATACGTGTGTGTGGTGTATGTACGGTGTATGTTATACGTGTGTGTGGTGTATGTACGGTGTATGTTATACGTGTGTATGTACAGTGTATGTTATACATGCGTGTGGTGTATGTACGGTGTATGTTATACGTGTGTATGTACGGTGTATGTTATACGTGTGTATGGTGTATGTACGGTGTATGTTATACGTGGGTATGGTGTATGTACGGTGTATGTTATACGTGGGTATGGTGTATGTACGGTGTATGTTATACGTGTGTATGTACGGTGTATGTTATACGTGTGTATGGTGTATGTACGGTGTATGTTATACGTGGGTATGGTGTATGTACGGTGTATGTTATACGTGGGTATGGTGTATGTACGGTGTATGTTATACGTGGGTATGGTGTATGTACGGTGTATGTTATACGTGGGTATGGTGTATGTACGGTGTATGTTATACGTGGGTATGGTGTATGTACGGTGTATGTTATACATGCGTGTGGTGTATGTACGGTGTTTGTTATATGTGTGTATGGTGTATGTATGGTGTATGTTATAAGTGTGTATGTACGGTGTATGTTATACGTGTGTATGTACGGTGCATGTTATACATGTGTACGGTGTATGTACGGTGCATGTTATACGTGTGTATGGTGTATGTACGGTGTATGTTATAAGTGTGTATGTACGGTGTATGTTATACGTGTGTATGGTGTATGTACGGTGTATGTTATATGTGTGTATGGTGTATGTATGGTGTATGTTATAAGTGTGTATGTACGGTGTATGTTATACGTGTGTATGGTGTATGTTATACGTGTGTATGGTGTATGTACGGTGTATGTTATACGTGTGTGTGGTGTATGTACGGTGTATGTTATACGTGTGTGTGGTGTATGTACGGTGTATGTTATACGTGTGTATGTACAGTGTATGTTATACATGCGTGTGGTGTATGTACGGTGTATGTTATACGTGTGTATGTACGGTGTATGTTATACGTGTGTATGGTGTATGTTATACGTGGGTATGGTGTATGTACGGTGTATGTTATACGTGTGTATGTACGGTGCATGTTATACATGTGTACGGTGTATGTACGGTGTATGTTATACGTGTGTATGGTGTATGTACGGTGTATGTTATACGTGTGTGTGGTGTATGTACGGTGTATGTTATACGTGTGTATGTACAGTGTATGTTATACATGCGTGTGGTGTATGTACGGTGTATGTTATACGTGTGTATGTACGGTGTATGTTATACGTGTGTATGGTGTATGTTATACGTGGGTATGGTGTATGTACGGTGTATGTTATACGTGTGTATGTACGGTGCATGTTATACATGTGTACGGTGTATGTACGGTGCATGTTATACGTGTGCATGGTGTATGTACGGTGTATGTTATAAGTGTGTATGTACGGTGTATGTTATACGTGTGTATGTACGGTGCATGTTATACATGTGTACGGTGTATGTACGGTGCATGTTATACGTGTGTATGGTGTATGTACGGTGTATGTTATAAGTGTGTATGTACGGTGTATGTTATACGTGTGTATGGTGTATGTACGGTGTATGTTATACGTGTGTGTGGTGTATGTACGGTGTATGTTATACATGTGTATGTACGGTGTATGTTATACGTGTGTATGGTGTATGTACGGTGTATGTTATACGTGTGTATGGTGTATGTACGGTGTATGTTATACGTGTGTATGTACGGTGTATGTTATACGTGTGTATGGTGTATGTACGGTGTATGTTATACGTGTGTGTGGTGTATGTACGGTGTATGTTATACGTGTGTATGTACGGTGTATGTTATACGTGTGTATGGTGTATGTACGGTGTATGTTATACGTGTGTGTGGTGTATGTACGGTGTATGTTATACGTGTGTATGTACGGTGTATGTTATACGTGTGTATGGTGTATGTACGGTGTATGTTATACGTGGGTATGGTGTATGTACGGTGTATGTTATACGTGTGTATGGTGTATGTACGGTGTATGTTATACGTGGGTATGGTGTATGTACGGTGTATGTTATACGTGTGTATGGTGTATGTACGGTGCATGTTATACGTGTGTATGTACGGTGTATGTTATACGTGTGTATGGTGTATGTACGGTGCATGTTATACGTGTGTATGTACGGTGTATGTTATACGTGTGTATGGTGTATGTACGGTGCATGTTATACGTGTGTATGTACGGTGTATGTTATACGTGTGTATGGTGTATGTACGGTGTATGTTATACATGTGTGTGGTGTATGTACGGTGTATGTTATACGTGTGTATGTACGGTGTATGTTATACGTGTGTATGTACGGTGTATGTTATACGTGTGTATGGTGTATGTACGGTGTATGTTATACGTGGGTATGGTGTATGTACGGTGTATGTTATACGTGTGTATGGTGTATGTACGGTGTATGTTATACATGTGTATGTACAGTGTATGTACAGTGTATGTTATACATGCGTGTGGTGTATGTACGGTGTATGTTATACGTGTGTATGTACGGTGTATGTTATACGTGTGTATGGTGTATGTACGGTGCATGTTATACGTGTGTATGTACGGTGTATGTTATACGTGTGTATGGTGTATGTACGGTGTATGTTATACGTGGGTATGGTGTATGTACAGTGTATGTTATACATGGGTATGTACGGTGTATGTTATACGTGGGTATGTACGGTGTGTGTTATACATGTGTATGGTGTGTGTACGGTGTATGTTATACGTGGGTATGGTGTATGTTATACGTGTGTATGGTGTATGTACAGTGTATGTTATACGTGGGTATGTACGGTGTATGTTATACGTGTGTATGGTGTATGTACGGTGTATGTTATACGTGGGTATGGTGTATGTTATACGTGGGTATGGTGTATGTTATACGTGGGTATGTACGGTGTATGTTATACGTGGGTATGTACGGTGTATGTTATACTTGGGTATGGGGTATGTACGGTGTATGTTATACGTGGGTATGGTGTATGTACAGTGTATGTTATACGTGGGTATGTACGGTGTATGTTATACGTGGGTATGTACGGTGTGTGTTATACATGTGTATGGTGTCTGTACGGTGTATGTTATACGTGGGTATGGTGTATGTACGGTGTATGTTATACGTGGGTATGTACGGTGTATGTTATACGTGTGTATGGTGTATGTACGGTGTATGTTATACGTGGGTATGGTGTATGTACGGTGTATGTTATACGTGGGTATGGTGTATGTACGGTGTATGTTATACGTGGGTATGGTGTATGTTATACGTGGGTATGGTGTATGTTATACGTGGGTATGGTGTATGTTATACGTGGGTATGGTGTATGTACCGTGTTTGTTATACGTGTGTATGGTGTATGTACGGTGTATGCTATACCTGTGTATGGTGTATGTTATACGTGGGTATGGTGTATGTACGGTGTATGTTATACGTGGGTATGGTGTATGTACGGTGTATGTTATACGTGGGTATGGTGTATGTACGGTGTTTGTTATACGTGTGTATGGTGTATGTACGGTGTATGTTATACCTGTGTATGGTGTATGTACGGTGTATGTTATACGTGGGTATGGTGTATGTTATACGTAGGTATGGTGTATGTACGGTGTATGTTATATGTTATACGGGGGTATGGTATTTCTTATACGTGTGTATGGTGTATGTACGGTGTATGTTATACGTGGGTATGGTGTATGTACGGTGTATGTTATACGTGTGTGTGGTGTATGTACGGTGTATGTTATACGTGTGTATGGTGTATGTACGGTGTATGTTATACGTGGGTATGGTCTATGTACGGTGTATGTTATACGTGGGTATGTACGGTGTATGTTATACGTGTGTGTGGTGTATGTACAGTGTATGTTATACGTGGGTATGTACGGTGTATGTTATACGTGGGTATGGTGTATGTACGGTGTATGTTATACGTGGGTATGGTGTATGTACGGTGTATGTTATACGTGTGTATGGTGTATGTACAGTGTATGTTATACGTGGGTATGTACGGTGTATGTTATACGTGGGTATGGTGTGTGTACGGTGTATGTTATACGTGGGTATGGTGTATGTACAGTGTATGTTATACGTGGGTATGTACGGTGTATGTTATACGTGTGTATGGTGTATGTTATACGTGTGTATGGTGTATGTTATACGTGGGTATGTTATACGTGGGTATGGTGTATGTACGGTGTATGTTATACGTGGGTATGGTGTATGTACGGTGTATGTTATACGTGGGTATGGTGTATGTACGGTGTATGTTATACGTGTGTATGGTGTATGTTATACGTGTGTATGGTGTATGTTATACGTGGGTATGTTATACGTGGGTATGGTGTATGTACGGTGTATGTTATACGTGTGTATGGTGTATGTTATACGTCTGTATGGTGTATGTACGGTGTATGTTATACGTGTGTGTGGGGTATGTATGGTTTATGTTATACGTGGGTGTGGGGTATGTACGGTGTATGTTATACGTGGGTATGGTGTATGTACGGTTTATGTTATACGTGTGTGTGGTGTATGTACGGTGTATGTTATACGTGCGTATGGTGTATGTACGGTGTATGTTATACGTGCGTATGGTGTATGTACGGTGTATGTTATGCATGTGTATGGTGTATGTACGGTGTATGTTATACGTGGGTATGGTGTATGTACGGTGTATGTTATACGTGCGTATGGTGTATGTACGGTGTATGTTATACGTGGGTGTGGGGTATGTATGGTTTATGTTATACGTGGGTGTGGGGTATGTACGGTGTATGTTATACGTGGGTATGGTGTATGTACGGTTTATGTTATACGTGTGTGTGGTGTATGTACGGTGTATGTTATACGTGCGTATGGTGTATGTACGGTGTATGTTATACGTGGGTGTGGGGTATGTACGGTTTATGTTATACGTGGGTATGGTGTATGTACGGTGTATGTTATACGTGGGTATGGCGTATGTTATACGTGGGTATGGTGTATGTTATACGTGTGTATGGTGTATGTTATACGTCTGTATGGTGTATGTACGGTGTATGTTATACGTGTGTGTGGGGTATGTACGGTGTATGTTATACGTGCGTATGGTGTATGTACGGTGTATGTTATACCTGGGTATGGTGTATGTACGGTGTATGTTATACGTGGGTATGGTGTATGTTATACGTGGGTATGGTGTATGTTATACGTGTGTGTGGTGTATGTACGGTGTATGTTATACGTGGGTGTGGGGTATGTACGGTGTATGTTATACGTGGGTATGGTGTATGTACGGTGTATGTTATACGTGGGTACGGTGTATGTACGGTGTATGTTATACGTGGGTATGGGGTATGTACGGTGTATGTTATACGTGGGTATGGTGTATGTACGGTGTATGTTATACGTGGGTATGGTGTATGTACGGTGTATGTTATACGTGTGTATGGTGTATGTACGGTGTATGTTATACGTGTGTATGTACGGTGTATGTACGGTGTATGTTATACGTGTGTGTGGTGTATGTACGGTGTATGTTATACGTGTGTATGTACGGTGTATGTTATACGTAGGTATGGTGTATGTACGGTGTATGTTATACGTGGGTATGGTGTATGTACGGTGTATGTTATACGTGTGTGTGGTGTATGTACGGTGTATGTTATACGTGTGTGTGGTGTTTGTACTTTGTATGTTATACGTGGGTATGTGGTATGTACGGTGTATGTTATACGTGGGTATGGTGTATGTTATACGTGTGTGTGGTGTTTGTACTTTGTATGTTATAGTGGGTTTGGTGTATGTACGGTGTATGTTATACGTGGGTATGGTGTATGTACGGTGTATGTTATACGTGTGTATGGTGTATGTACGGTGTATGTTATACGTGTGTGTGGTGTATGTACGGTGTATGTTATACGTGTGTATGGGGTATGTACGTGTATGTTATACGTGTGTATGGTGTATGTACGGTGTATGTTATACGTGTGTATGTACGGTGTATGTTATACGTGTGTATGGTGTGTGTTATACGTGGGTATGGTGTATGTACGGTGTATGTTATACGTGGGTATGGTGTATGTACGGTGTATGTTATACGTGGGTATGGGGTATGTACGTGTATGTTATACGTGTGTATGTACGGTGTATGTTATACGTGTGTATGGTGTGTGTTATACGTGGGTATGGTGTATGTACGGTGTATGTTATACGTGGGTATGGTGTATGTACGGTGTATGTTATACGTGGGTATGGGGTATGTACGTGTATGTTATACGTGTGTATGGTGTATGTACGGTGTATGTTATACGTGTGTATGGTGTATGTACGGTGTATGTTATACGTGGGTATGGTGTATGTACGGTGTATGTTATACGTGAGTGTGGTGTTTGTACTTTGTATGTTATACGTGGGTATGGTGTATGTACGGTGTATGTTATACGTGGGTATGGTGTATGTACGGTGTATGTTATACGTTTGTGTGGTGAATGTACGGTGTATGTTATACGTGTGTGTGGTGTATGTACGGTGTATGTTATACGTGGGTATGGTGTATGTACGGTGTATGTTATACGTGGGTATGGTGTGTGTACGGTGTATGTTATACGTGTGTGTTGGGTATGTACGGTGTATGTTATACGTGGGTATGGTGTATGTACGGTGTATGTTATACGTGGGTATGGTGTATGTTATACGTGAGTATGGTGTATGTACGGTGTATGTTATACGTGGGTATGTACGGTGTATGTTATACGTGTGTGGGGTATGTACGGTGTATGTTATACGTGGGTATGGTGTATGTACGGTGTATGTTATACGTGGGTATGGTGTATGTACGGTGTATGTTATACGTGGGTATGGTGTATGTACGGTGTATGTTATACGTGGGTATGGTGTATGTACGGTGTATGTTATACGTGGGTATGGTGTATGTACGGTGTATGTTATACATGTGTATGTTATACGTGTGTATGTACGGTGTATGTTATACCTGTGTATGGTGTATGTACGGTGTATGTTATACGTGGGTATGGTGTATGTACGGTGTATGTTATACGTGTGTGTGGTGTATGTACGGTGTATGTTATACGTGTGTGTGGTGTATGTACGGTGTATGTTATACGTGTGTATGTACAGTGTATGTTATACATGCGTGTGGTGTATGTACGGTGTATGTTATACGTGTGTATGTACGGTGTATGTTATACGTGTGTATGGTGTATGTTATACGTGGGTATGGTGTATGTACGGTGTATGTTATACGTGGGTATGGTGTATGTACGGTGTATGTTATACGTGGGTATGGTGTATATACGGTGTATGTTATACATGTGTATGTACAGTGTATGTACAGTGTATGTTATACATGCGTGTGGTGTATGTACGGTGTATGTTATACGTGTGTATGGTGTATGTACGGTGTTTGTTATATGTGTGTATGGTGTATGTATGGTGTATGTTATAAGTGTGTATGTACGGTGTATGTTATACGTGTGTATGTACGGTGCATGTTATACATGTGTACGGTGTATGTACGGTGCATGTTATACGTGTGTATGGTGTATGTACGGTGTATGTTATAAGTGTGTATGTACGGTGTATGTTATACGTGTGTATGGTGTATGTACGGTGTATGTTATACGTGTGTGTGGTGTATGTACGGTGTATGTTATACGTGTGTATGTACGGTGTATGTTATACGTGTGTATGGTGTATGTACGGTGTATGTTATACGTGTGTGTGGTGTATGTACGGTGTATGTTATACGTGTGTATGTACGGTGTATGTTATACGTGTGTATGGTGTATGTACGGTGCATGTTATACGTGTGTATGTACGGTGTATGTTATACGTGTGTATGGTGTATGTACGGTGCATGTTATACGTGTGTATGTACGGTGTATGTTATACGTGTGTATGGTGTATGTACGGTGTATGTTATACGTGTGTGTGGTGTATGTACGGTGTATGTTATACGTGTGTATGTACGGTGTATGTTATACGTGTGTATGGTGTATGTACGGTGTATGTTATACGTGGGTATGGTGTATGTACGGTGTATGTTATACGTGTGTATGGTGTATGTACGGTGTATGTTATACGTGGGTATGGTGTATGTACGGTGTATGTTATACGTGTGTATGGTGTATGTACGGTGTATGTTATACATGTGTATGTACAGTGTATGTACAGTGTATGTTATACATGCGTGTGGTGTATGTACGGTGTATGTTATACGTGTGTATGTACGGTGTATGTTATACGTGTGTATGGTGTATGTACGGTGCATGTTATACGTGTGTATGTACGGTGTATGTTATACGTGTGTATGGTGTATGTACGGTGCATGTTATACGTGTGTATGTACGTTGTATGTTATACGTGTGTATGGTGTATGTACGGTGTATGTTATACGTGTGTGTGGTGTATGTACGGTGTATGTTATACGTGTGTATGTACGGTGTATGTTATACGTGGGTATGGTGTATGTACGGTGTATGTTATACGTGTGTGTGGTGTATGTACGGTGTATGTTATACGTGTGTGTGGTGTATGTACGGTGTATGTTATACGTGTGTATGTACAGTGTATGTTATACATGCGTGTGGTGTATGTACGGTGTATGTTATACGTGTGTATGTACGGTGTATGTTATACGTGTGTATGGTGTATGTTATACGTGGGTATGGTGTATGTACGGTGTATGTTATACGTGGGTATGGTGTATGTACGGTGTATGTTATACGTGGGTATGGTGTATATACGGTGTATGTTATACATGTGTATGTACAGTGTATGTACAGTGTATGTTATACATGCGTGTGGTGTATGTACGGTGTTTGTTATATGTGTGTATGGTGTATGTATGGTGTATGTTATAAATGTGTATGTACGGTGTTTGTTATACGTGTGTATGTACGGTGCATGTTATACATGTGTACGGTGTATGTACGGTGCATGTTATACGTGTGTATGGTGTATGTACGGTGTATGTTATAAGTGTGTATGTACGGTGTATGTTATACGTGTGTATGGTGTATGTACGGTGTATGTTATATGTGTGTATGGTGTATGTATGGTGTATGTTATAAGTGTGTATGTACGGTGTATGTTATACGTGTGTATGTACGGTGCATGTTATACATGTGTACGGTGTATGTACGGTGCATGTTATACGTGTGTATGGTGTATGTACGGTGTATGTTATAAGTGTGTATGTACGGTGTATGTTATACGTGTGTACGGTGTATGTACGGTGTATGTTATACATGTGTACGGTGTATGTACGGTGTATGTTATACGTGTGTGTGGTGTATGTACGGTGTATGTTATACATGTGTATGTACGGTGTATGTTATACGTGTGTATGGTGTATGTACGGTGTATGTTATACGTGTGTATGTACGGTGTATGTTATACGTGTGTGTGGTGTATGTACGGTGTATGTTATACGTGTGTGTGGTGTATGTACGGTGTATGTTATACGTGTGTATGTACAGTGTATGTTATACATGCGTGTGGTGTATGTACGGTGTATGTTATACGTGTGTATGTACGGTGTATGTTATACGTGTGTATGGTGTATGTTATACGTGGGTATGGTGTATGTACGGTGTATGTTATACGTGGGTATGGTGTATGTACGGTGTATGTTATACGTGGGTATGGTGTATATACGGTGTATGTTATACATGTGTATGTACAGTGTATGTACAGTGTATGTTATACATGCGTGTGGTGTATGTACGGTGTTTGTTATATGTGTGTATGGTGTATGTATGGTGTATGTTATAAGTGTGTATGTACGGTGTATGTTATACGTGTGTATGTACGGTGCATGTTATACATGTGTACGGTGTATGTACGGTGCATGTTATACGTGTGTATGGTGTATGTACGGTGTATGTTATAAGTGTGTATGTACGGTGTATGTTATACGTGTGTATGGTGTATGTACGGTGCATGTTATACGTGTGTATGTACGGTGTATGTTATACGTGTGTGTGGTGTATGTACGGTGTATGTTATACGTGTGTATGTACCGTGTATGTTATACGTGTGTATGGTGTATGTACGGTGCATGTTATACGTGTGTATGTACGGTGTATGTTATACGTGTGTATGGTGTATGTACGGTGCATGTTATACGTGTGTATGTACGGTGTATGTTATACGTGTGTATGGTGTATGTACGGTGTATGTTATACGTGTGTGTGGTGTGTGTACGGTGTATGTTATACGTGTGTATGTACGGTGTATGTTATACGTGTGTATGGTGTATGTACGGTGTATGTTATACGTGGGTATGGTGTATGTACGGTGTATGTTATACGTGTGTATGGTGTATGTACGGTGTATGTTATACGTGGGTATGGTGTATGTACGGTGTATGTTATACGTGTGTATGGTGTATGTACGGTGTATGTTATACATGTGTATGTACAGTGTATGTACAGTGTATGTTATACATGCGTGTGGTGTATGTACGGTGTATGTTATACGTGTGTATGTACGGTGCATGTTATACATGTGTACGGTGTATGTACGGTGTATGTTATACGTGTGTATGGTGTATGTACGGTGTATGTTATACGTGTGTGTGGTGTATGTACGGTGTATGTTATACGTGTGTATGTACAGTGTATGTTATACATGCGTGTGGTGTATGTACGGTGTATGTTATACGTGTGTATGTACGGTGCATGTTATACATGTGTACGGTGTATGTACGGTGCATGTTATACGTGTGTGTGGTGTATGTACGGTGTATGTTATAAGTGTGTATGTACGGTGTATGTTATACGTGTGTATGTACGGTGCATGTTATACATGTGTACGGTGTATGTACGGTGCATGTTATACGTGTGTATGGTGTATGTACGGTGTATGTTATAAGTGTGTATGTACGGTGTATGTTATACGTGTGTATGGTGTATGTACGGTGTATGTTATACGTGTGTGTGGTGTATGTACGGTGTATGTTATACATGTGTATGTACGGTGTATGTTATACGTGTGTATGGTGTATGTACGGTGTATGTTATACGTGTGTATGGTGTATGTACGGTGTATGTTATACGTGTGTATGTACGGTGTATGTTATACGTGTGTATGGTGTATGTACGGTGTATGTTATACGTGTGTGTGGTGTATGTACGGTGTATGTTATACGTGTGTATGTACGGTGTATGTTATACGTGTGTATGGTGTATGTACGGTGTATGTTATACGTGTGTGTGGTGTATGTACGGTGTATGTTATACGTGTGTATGTACGGTGTATGTTATACGTGTGTATGGTGTATGTACGGTGTATGTTATACGTGGGTATGGTGTATGTACGGTGTATGTTATACGTGTGTATGGTGTATGTATGGTGTATGTTATACGTGGGTATGGTGTATGTACGGTGTATGTTATACGTGTGTATGGTGTATGTACGGTGTATGTTATACGTGTGTATGGTGTATGTACGGTGCATGTTATACGTGTGTATGTACGGTGTATGTTATACGTGTGTATGGTGTATGTACGGTGCATGTTATACGTGTGTATGTACGGTGTATGTTATACGTGTGTATGGTGTATGTACGGTGTATGTTATACGTGTGTGTGGTGTATGTACGGTGTATGTTATACGTGTGTATGTACGGTGTATGTTATACGTGTGTATGTACGGTGTATGTTATACGTGTGTATGGTGTATGTACGGTGTATGTTATACGTGGGTATGGTGTATGTACGGTGTATGTTATACGTGTGTATGGTGTATGTACGGTGTATGTTATACATGTGTATGTACAGTGTATGTACAGTGTATGTTATACATGCGTGTGGTGTATGTACGGTGTATGTTATACGTGTGTATGTACGGTGTATGTTATACGTGTGTATGGTGTATGTACGGTGCATGTTATACGTGTGTATGTACGGTGTATGTTATACGTGTGTATGGTGTATGTACGGTGTATGTTATACGTGGGTATGGTGTATGTACAGTGTATGTTATACATGGGTATGTACGGTGTATGTTATACGTGGGTATGGTGTATATACGGTGTATGTTATACGTGGGTATGGTGTATGTACGGTGTATGTTATACGTGGGTATGGTGTATGTACAGTGTATGTTATACGTGGGTATGTACGGTGTATGTTATACGTGTGTATGGTGTATGTACGGTGTATGTTATACGTGGGTATGGTGTATGTACAGTGTATGTTATACGTGGGTATGTACGGTGTATGTTATACGTGGGTATGTACGGTGTATGTTATACGTGGGTATGGGGTATGTACGGTGTATGTTATACGTGGGTATGGTGTATGTACAGTGTATGTTATACGTGGGTATGTACGGTGTATGTTATACGTGGGTATGTACGGTGTGTGTTATACATGTGTATGGTGTGTGTACGGTGTCTGTTATACGTGGGTATGGTGTATGTACAGTGTATGTTATACGTGGGTATGTACGGTGTATGTTATACGTGGGTATGTACGGTGTATGTTATACGTGTGTATGTACGGTGTATGTTATACGTGTGTATGGTGTATGTACGGTGTATGTTATACGTGGGTATGGTGTATGTACGGTGTATGTTATACGTGGGTATGGTGTATGTACGGTGTATGTTATACGTGTGTATGGTGTATGTACGGTGTATGTTATACGTGGGTATGGTGTATGTACGGTGTATGTTATACGTGGGTATGGTGTATGTACAGTGTATGTTATACGTGGGTATGTACGGTGTATGTTATACGTGTGTATGGTGTATGTACGGTGTATGTTATACGTGGGTATGGTGTATGTACGGTGTATGTTATACGTGGGTATGGTGTATGTACGGTGTATGTTATACGTGGGTATGGTGTATGTTATACGTGGGTATGGTGTATGTTATACGTGGGTATGGTGTATGTTATACGTGGGTATGGTGTATGTACCGTGTTTGTTATACGTGTGTATGGTGTATGTACGGTGTATGCTATACCTGTGTATGGTGTATGTTATACATGGGTATGGGGTATGTACGGTGTATGTTATACGTGGGTATGGTGTATGTACGGTGTATGTTATACGTGGGTATGGTGTATGTACGGTGTTTGTTATACGTGTGTATGGTGTATGTACGGTGTATGTTATACCTGTGTATGGTGTATGTACGGTGTATGTTATACGTGGGTATGGTGTATGTTATACGTAGGTATGGTGTATGTACGGTGTATGTTATATGTTATACGGGGGTATGGTGTATGTACGGTGTATGTTATACCTGTGTATGGTGTATGTTATACGTGGGTATGGTATATGTACGGTGTATGTTATACGTGGGTATGGTGTATGTACGGTGTATGTTATACGTGGGTATGGTGTATGTACGGTGTATGTTATACGTGGGTATGGTGTATGTACGGTGTATGTTATACGTGTGTATGGTGTATGTACGGTGTATGTTATACCTGTGTATGGTGTATGTACGGTGTATGTTATACGTGGGTATGGTGTATGTTATACGTAGGTATGGTGTATGTACGGTGTATGTTATATGTTATACGGGGGTATGGTGTATGTATGGTGTATGTTATACGTGGGTATGGTATTTCTTATACGTGTGTATGGTGTATGTACGGTGTATGTTATACGTGGGTATGGTGTATGTACGGTGTATGTTATACGTGTGTGTGGTGTATGTACGGTGTATGTTATACGTGTGTATGGTGTATGTACGGTGTATGTTATACGTGGGTATGGTGTATGTACGGTGTATGTTATACGTGGGTATGTACGGTGTATGTTATACGTGTGTGTGGTGTATGTACGGTGTATGTTATACGTGGGTATGGTGTATGTACGGTGTATGTTATACGTGTGTATGGTGTATGTACAGTGTATGTTATACGTGGGTATGTACGGTGTATGTTATACGTGTGTATGGTGTGTGTACGGTGTATGTTATACGTGGGTATGTATGGTGTATGTTATACGTGGGTATGGTGTGTGTACGGTGTATGTTATACGTGGGTATGGTGTATGTACGGTGTATGTTATACGTGTGTATGGTGTATGTACAGTGTATGTTATACGTGGGTATGTATGGTGTATGTTATACGTGGGTATGGTGTGTGTACGGTGTATGTTATACGTGGGTATGTATGGTGTATGTTATACGTGTGTATGGTGTATGTACAGTGTATGTTATACGTGGGTATGTACGGTGTATGTTATACGTGGGTATGGTGTATGTACAGTGTATGTTATACCTGGGTATGTACGGTGTATGTTATACGTGTGTATGGTGTATGTTATACGTGTGTATGGTGTATGTTATACGTGTGTATGGTGTATGTACGATGTATGTTATACGTGGGTATGGTGTATGTACGGTGTATGTTATACGTGGGTATGGTGTATGTACGGTGTATGTTATACGTGTGTATGGTGTATGTTATACGTGTGTATGGTGTATGTTATACGTGTGTATGGTGTATGTTATACGTGGGTATGTTATACGTGGGTATGGTGTATGTACGGTGTATGTTATACGTGTGTATGGTGTATGTTATACGTCTGTATGGTGTATGTACGGTGTATGTTATACGTGTGTGTGGGGTATGTATGGTTTATGTTATACGTGGGTGTGGGGTATGTACGGTGTATGTTATACGTGGGTATGGTGTATGTACGGTTTATGTTATACGTGTGTGTGGTGTATGTACGGTGTATGTTATACGTGCGTATGGTGTATGTACGGTGTATGTTATACGTGGGTGTGGGGTATGTATGGTTTATGTTATACGTGGGTGTGGGGTATGTACGGTGTATGTTATACGTGGGTATAGTGTATGTACGGTTTATGTTATACGTGTGTGTGGTGTATGTACGGTGTATGTTATACGTGCATATGGTGTATGTACGGTGTATGTTATACGTGGGTGTGGGGTATGTACGGTTTATGTTATACGTGGGTATGGTGTATGTACGGTGTATGTTATACGTGGGTATGGTGTATGTACGGTGTATGTTATACGTGGGTATGGTGTATGTTATACGTGGGTGTGGGGTATGTACGGTGTATGTTATACGTGGGTATGGTGTATGTACGGTGTATGTTATACGTGGGTACGGTGTATGTACGGTGTATGTTATACGTGGGTATGGGGTATGTACGGTGTATGTTATACGTGGGTATGGTGTATGTACGGTGTATGTTATACGTGGGTATGGTGTATGTACGGTGTATGTTATACGTGTGTATGGTGTATGTACGGTGTATGTTATACGTGTGTATGTACGGTGTATGTACGGTGTATGTTATACGTGTGTGTGGTGTATGTACGGTGTATGTTATACGTGTGTATGTACGGTGTATGTTATACGTAGGTATGGTGTATGTACGGTGTATGTTATACGTGGGTATGGTGTATGTACGGTGTATGTTATACGTGTGTGTGGTGTATGTACGGTGTATGTTATACGTGTGTGTGGTGTTTGTACTTTGTATGTTATAGTGGGTTTGGTGTATGTACGGTGTATGTTATACGTGGGTATGGTGTATGTACGGTGTATGTTATACGTGTGTATGGTGTATGTACGGTGTATGTTATACGTGTGTGTGGTGTATGTACGGTGTATGTTATACGTGTGTATGGGGTATGTACGTGTATGTTATACGTGTGTATGGTGTATGTACGGTGTATGTTATACGTGTGTATGGTGTATGTACGGTGTATGTTATACGTGGGTATGGTGTATGTACGGTGTATGTTATACGTGGGTATGGGGTATGTACGTGTATGTTATACGTGTGTATGGTGTATGTACGGTGTATTTTATACGTGTGTATGGTGTATGTACGGTGTATGTTATACGTGGGTATGGTGTATGTACGGTGTATGTTATACGTGGGTATGGGGTATGTACGTGTATGTTATACGTGTGTATGGTGTATGTACGGTGTATGTTATACGTGTGTATGGTGTATGTACGGTGTATGTTATACGTGGGTATGGTGTATGTACGGTGTATGTTATACGTGAGAGTGGTGTTTGTACTTTGTATGTTATACGTGGGTATGGTGTATGTACGGTGTATGTTATACGTGGGTATGGTGTATGTACGGTGTATGTTATACGTTTGTGTGGTGAATGTACGGTGTATGTTATACGTGTGTGTGGTGTATGTACGGTGTATGTTATACGTGGGTATGGTGTATGTACGGTGTATGTTATACGTGGGTATGGTGTGTGTACGGTGTATGTTATACGTGTGTGTGGGGTATGTACGGTGTATGTTATACGTGGGTATGGTGTATGTACGGTGTATGTTATACGTGGTTATGGTGTATGTTATACGTGAGTATGGTGTATGTACGGTGTATGTTATACGTGGGTATGTACGGTGTATGTTATACGTGTGTGGGGTATGTACGGTGTATGTTATACGTGGGTATGGTGTATGTACGGTGTATGTTATACGTGGGTATGGTGTATGTACGGTGTATGTTATACGTGGGTATGGTGTATGTACGGTGTATGTTATACGTGGGTATGGTGTATGTACGGTGTATGTTATACGTGGGTATGGTGTATGTACGGTGTATGTTATACGTGTGTATGGTGTATGTACGGTGTATGTTATACGTGGGTATGGTGTATGTACGGTGTATGTTATACGTGGGTATGGTGTATGTACGGTGTATGTTATACATGTGTATGTTATACGTGTGTATGTACGGTGTATGTTATACCTGTGTATGGTGTATGTACGGTGTATGTTATACGTGGGTATGGTGTATGTACGGTGTATGTTATACGTGTGTGTGGTGTATGTACGGTGTATGTTATACGTGTGTGTGGTGTATGTACGGTGTATGTTATACGTGTGTATGTACAGTGTATGTTATACATGCGTGTGGTGTATGTACGGTGTATGTTATACGTGTGTATGTACGGTGTATGTTATACGTGTGTATGGTGTATGTTATACGTGGGTATGGTGTATGTACGGTGTATGTTATACGTGGGTATGGTGTATGTACGGTGTATGTTAAACGTGGGTATGGTGTATATACGGTTTATGTTATATGTGTGTATGGTGTATGTATGGTGTATGTTATACGTGTGTATGTACGGTGCATGTTATACATGTGTACGGTGTATGTACGGTGCATGTTATACGTGTGTATGGTGTATGTACGGTGTATGTTATACGTGTGTATGTACAGTGTATGTTATACATGCGTGTGGTGTATGTACGGTGTATGTTATACGTGTGTATGGTGTATGTACGGTGTATGTTATATGTGTGTATGGTGTATGTATGGTGTATGTTATACGTGTGTATGTACGGTGCATGTTATACATGTGTACGGTGTATGTACGGTGCATGTTATACGTGTGTATGGTGTATGTACGGTGTATGTTATAAGTGTGTATGTACGGTGTATGTTATACGTGTGTATGGTGTATGTACGGTGTATGTTATACGTGTGTGTGGTGTATGTACGGTGTATGTTATACGTGTGTATGTACGGTGTATGTTATACGTGTGTATGGTGTATGTACGGTGTATGTTATACGTGTGTGTGGTGTATGTACGGTGTATGTTATACGTGTGTATGTACGGTGTATGTTATACGTGTGTATGGTGTATGTACGGTGCATGTTATACGTGTGTATGTACGGTGTATGTTATACGTGTGTATGGTGTATGTACGGTGCATGTTATACGTGTGTATGTACGGTGTATGTTATACGTGTGTATGGTGTATGTACGGTGTATGTTATACGTGTGTGTGGTGTATGTACGGTGTATGTTATACGTGTGTATGTACGGTGTATGTTATACGTGTGTATGGTGTATGTACGGTGTATGTTATACGTGGGTATGGTGTATGTACGGTGTATGTTATACGTGTGTATGGTGTATGTACGGTGTATGTTATACGTGGGTATGGTGTATGTACGGTGTATGTTATACGTGTGTATGGTGTATGTACGGTGTATGTTATACATGTGTATGTACAGTGTATGTACAGTGTATGTTATACATGCGTGTGGTGTATGTACGGTGTATGTTATACGTGTGTATGTACGGTGTATGTTATACGTGTGTATGGTGTATGTACGGTGCATGTTATACGTGTGTATGTACGGTGTATGTTATACGTGTGTATGGTGTATGTACGGTGCATGTTATACGTGTGTATGTACGGTGTATGTTATACGTGTGTATGGTGTATGTACGGTGCATGTTATACGTGTGTATGTACGTTGTATGTTATACGTGTGTATGGTGTATGTACGGTGTATGTTATACGTGTGTGTGGTGTATGTACGGTGTATGTTATACGTGTGTATGTACGGTGTATGTTATACGTGGGTATGGTGTATGTACGGTGTATGTTATACGTGGGTATGGTGTATGTACGGTGTATGTTATACGTGGGTATGGTGTATGTACGGTGTATGTTATACGTGTGTATGGTGTATGTACGGTGTATGTTATACGTGGGTATGGTGTATGTACGGTGTATGTTATACGTGTGTATGGTGTATGTACGGTGTATGTTATACATGTGTATGTACAGTGTATGTACAGTGTATGTTATACATGCGTGTGGTGTATGTACGGTGTATGTTATACGTGTGTATGTACGGTGTATGTTATACGTGGGTATGGTCTATGTACGGTGTTTGTTATACGTTTGTATGGTGTATGTACGGTGTATGTTATACGTGTGTATGGTGTATGTACGGTGTTTGTTATACGTGTGTATGGTGTATGTACGGTGTATGTACGGTGTATGTTATACGTGTGTATGGTGTATGTACGGTGTATGTTATAAGTGTGTATGGTGTATGTACGGTGTATGTTATACATGTGTATGGTGTATGTTATACATGTGTATGTTATACGTGTGTATGTATGGTGTATGTTATACATGTGTATGGTGTATGTACGGTGTATGTTATACATGTGTATGGTGTATGTACGGTGTATGTTATACATGTGTATGGTGTATGTTATACATGTGTATGTTATACGTGTGTATGTATGGTGTATGTTATACATGTGTATGGTGTATGTACGGTGTATGTTATACATGTGTATGGTGTATGTACGGTGTATGTTATACATGTGTATGGTGTATGTTATACATGTGTATGTTATACGTGTGTATGTATGGTGTATGTTATACATGTGTATGGTGTATGTACGGTGTATGTTATACGTGTGTATGGTGTATGTACGGTGCATGTTATACGTGTGTATGTACGGTGTATGTTATACGTGTGTATGGTGTATGTACGGTGTATGTTATACGTGTGTGTGGTGTATGTACGGTGTATGTTATACGTGTGTATGTACGGTGTATGTTATACGTGTGTATGGTGTATGTACGGTGTATGTTATACGTGGGTATGGTGTATGTACGGTGTATGTTATACGTGTGTATGGTGTATGTACGGTGTATGTTATACATGTGTATGTACAGTGTATGTACAGTGTATGTTATACATGCGTGTGGTGTATGTACGGTGTATGTTATACGTGTGTATGTACGGTGTATGTTATACGTGGGTATGGTGTATGTACGGTGTAAGTTATACGTGGGTATGGTGTATGTTATACGTGTGTATGGTGTATGTACGGTGTATGTTATACGTGTGTATGGTGTATGTACGGTGTTTGTTATACGTGTGTATGGTGTATGTACGGTGTATGTACGGTGTATGTTATACGTGTGTATGGTGTATGTACGGTGTATGTTATACGTGTGTATGGTGTATGTACGGTGTATGTTATAAGTGTGTATGGTGTATGTACGGTGTATGTTATACATGTGTATGGTGTATGTTATACATGTGTATGTTATACGTGTGTATGTATGGTGTATGTTATACATGTGTATGGTGTATGTACGGTGTATGTTATACATGTGTATGGTGTATGTTATACATGTGTATGTTATACGTGTGTATGTACGGTGTATGTTATACGTGTGTATGGTGTATGTACGGTGTATGTTATACGTTTGTGTGGTGTATGTACGGTGTATGTTATATGTGTGTATGGTGTATGTTATACGTGTGTATGGTGTATGTACGGTGTATGGTGTATGTACAGTGTAACATACACCGTACATACACCATACACACGTATAACATACACCGTACATACACCACACACACGTATAACATACACCGTACATACACTATACACACGTATAACATACACCGTACATACACCATACACACGTATAACATACACCGTACATACACCATACACACGTATAACAAACACCGTACATACACCATACCCACGTATAACATACACCGTACATACACCATACACATGTATAACATACACCGTACATACACCATACACACGTATAACAAACACCATACATACACCACACACACGTATAACATACACCGTACATACACCATACCCACGTATAACATACACCGTACATGCACCATACACACGTATAACATACACCGTACATACACCATACACACGTATAACATACACTGTACATACACCATACCCACGTATAACACACACCGTACATACACCATACCCCCGTATAACATACATCGTACATACACCATACCCACGTATAACATACACCGTACATGCACCATACACACGTATTACATACATCATACATACACACGTATAACATACACCGTACATACACCATACACACGTATAACATACACCGTACATACACCATACACACGTATAACATACACCGTACATACACACGTATAACATACACACGTATAACATACACACGTATAACATACACCGTACACATGTATAACATACACCGTACATACACCATACACACGTATAACATACACCGCACATACACACGTATAACATACACCGTACATACACCATACACATGTACTAAACATGAAAAAACTGGCTTTTAAAAGGAAGGACAAGGAGGCATTGAAAATTATACAGCGAGACCTAAAGGGGAAAATTAAGATTGCCCGTGAGGCATTCAGAGTTAAATTAGAAAATCAATTTGCACAAAAAAGCTCCAGAGAGGTGTGGGCTGGAATGAAGCTAGTGACTGGGTTTAAGGCAAGGTCGGAGCAGGGGGGTGGTGGACTTACAATGGCTAATGAAATGAATGAGTTCTTCAATAGATTCAGCAATAAAGGTGCGGTAGCAGCAGGGAAGGGGGAGGAGGCCGGGGAACAACTAGCTAAATTAACAAGGGGTGAAATAGATCATTTCTCGGTCTCCAAAAATGACGTGAGGGACCAGTTTAGTAAGCTGGCCATTGGCAAAGCAGCAGGGCCTGACGGTCTCAGTCCACGTGTCCTCAGAGTGTGTGCAAATGAGTTGTGTACTGTCTTCCAGCATCTCTTTAACCAGAGCTTACAATCAAAGAGAGTACCAGTGCTATGGAAGACTTCCTGCCTGGTGCCGATTCCCAAGACTACCTTCCCGGCTTCCCCGGGGGACTATAGACCGGTGGCCTTAACATCGCATGCGATGAAGTCCTTGGAGAGAATAGTACTTGCTCACTTGTGTCCGAGGGTGATGGCGCATACTGATGCTCTTCAGTTTGCGTACCGGCAGGGACTGGGGGTGGACGATGCTGTAGCGTATCTGCTACAAACAGTACATTCCTTTTTGGACAATGATGGAACCACAGTGCGTGCTTTGTTCTTTGATTTCTCTAGTGCGTTCAACACATTACAGCCACTCTTACTGCGTGGAAAGTTGATTAAAATGGCGGTGGATGAGGGACTTGTGAATTGGATAATTGACTACCTGTCGGATAGGCCACAGTTTGTTAGGTGGGGGACGGCTACATCAGATAGTGTACTGAGCAGTGTCGGAGCCCCGCAGGGAACAGTGCTGTCGCCATTCCTCTTTACATTGTACACAGCTGACTTTCAGTATAAATCAGACCGTTGTCACCTCCAGAAGTACTCGGATGACTCTGTGATAGTTGGCGGTATTGGGAAGGACCAGGATGAAGAGGAATATAGAAGGGTGGTTGCGGACTTTGTAGTATGGTGCCAGGCTAACCATCTAGAACTAAATGTTAAGAAAACCAGGGAGTTGGTGATGAGCTATGGAAGGTGCAAGAAGGTATGCCTACCTGTTACCATTGACGGTCAGGATGTGGAGATGGTGGACAGTTTCAAATATTTGGGGGTTTACCTGGATAGCAAGCTAGACTGGAAGTGCCACATGGAGAAGGTCTACAAGAAGGGGATGAGTAGATTGTACTTCCTAAGGAAGTTAAGGTCTTTTAATGTGTGTGGCAAAATGCTTGAGGTGTTCTACCAATCCATTGTGGCTAGTGTCACCTTTGCGGCAATAATTTGCTGGGGTAACAGTGTGCGTGTTGCTGACGCCAACAAGCTCAACAAACTTATAAAGAAGGCTAGCGCGACGGTGGGCCTACAGCTTGGGACTTTTGAAGAGGTGGTAGAGGATAGGATTAAGAAGAAGTGCAGAGCTATAATGGGCAACAACACACACCCGCTTTATGAACTGTTTGCGAAACAGAAGAGCACATTCAGCAATCGCCTAATACAACTAAGGTGTAAAAAGGAAAAATACAGGAGATCGTTTGTTCCAACAGCTATGGGGGTGTTTAACAAATGTCTGAAAAGCAATGTCTAAAGCATTCCAAATGTTATGTTATTATATGTGTCATGTTCGAGATCTGTGTTCTGCTGCTGTGATACCGCAATTTCCTCCGGGATAAATAAAGTATATCTTATCTTATCTTATCTTATCTTATCTTATCTTATAACATACACCGTACAAACACATCTATAACATACACCTAACATACACCGTACATACACACGTATAACATACACCATACATACACCACACACACTTATAACATACACCGTACATACACACGTATAACATACACCGTACAAACACATCTATAACATACACCGTACATACACCACACACACGTATAACATACACCGTACATACACCACACACACGTATAACATACACCGTACATACACATGTATAACATACACCGTACATACACCATACACATGTATAACATACACCATACACATATATAACATACACCGTACATACACACGTATAACATACACCATACACACGTATAACATACACCGTACATACACCATACACACGTATAACATACACCGTACATACACCATACACACGTATAACCTGCACCGTACATACACCACACACACGTATAACCTGCACCGTACATACACCACACACACGTATAACATGCACCGTACATACACCGTACATACACACGTATAACATACACCGTACATACAACATACACACGTATAACATACACCGTACATACACCGTACATACACATGCATAACATACACCGTACATACACCATACACACGCATAACATTCACCGTACATACACCATACACATGTATAACATACACCGTACATACACACGTATAACATACACCGTACATACACCATACACACGTATAACATACACACGTATAACATACACCGTACATACACCACACACACGTATAACATACACCGTACATACACCATACCCACGTATAACATACACCGTACATACACCATACACACGTATAACATACACCGTACATACACACGTATAACATACACCGTACATACACCATACACACGTATAACATACACCGTACATACACCATACACACGTATAACATACACACGTATAACATACACACGTATAACATACACCGTACATACACCATACACACGTATAACATACACCGTACATACACCATACACACGTATAACATACACCGTACATACACCATACACACGTATAACATACACCGTACATACACCATACACACGTATAGCATACACCGTACATACACACGTATAACATAAACCAGACATACACCATACACATGTATAACATACACCGTACATACACCATACACACGTATAACATACACCGTACATACACCATACACACGTATAACATACACCGTACATACACCACACACACGTATAACATACACCGTACATACACCATACACACATATAACATACACCGTACATACACCATACCCCCGTATAACATATAACATACACCGTACATACACCATACCTACATATAACATACACCATACCCACATATAACATACACCGTACATACACCATACCCACGTATAACATATAACATACACCGAACATACACCGTACATACACCATACCCACGTATAACATACACCGTACATACACCATACCCCCGTATAACATATAACATACACCGTACATACACCATACCCACGTATAACATACACCATACCCACGTATAACATACACCATACATACACCATACACAGGTATAACATACACCGTACATACACCATACCCACGTATAACATACACCGTACATACACCATACCCACGTATAACATACACCGTACATACACCATACCCACGTATAACATACAACGTACATACACCATACACACGTATAACATACACCATACCTACGTATAACATACACCGTACATACACACGTATAACATACACCGTACATACACACGTATAACATACACCATACCCACGTATAACATACACCGTACATACACCATGCCTACGTATAACATACACCGTACATACACCATACCCACGTATAACATACACTGTACATACACCATACCCACCGTACATACACACGGTGTATGTTATACGTGTGTGTGGTGTATGTATGGTGTATGTTATACGTATGTGTGGTGTATGTACGGTGTATGTTATGCGTGTGTATGGTGTATGTTATGCGTGTGTATGGTGTATGTACGATGTATGTTATACGTGTGTATAGTGTATGTACGGTGTATGTTATACGTGTGTATGGTGTATGTGATACGTGTGTATGTACGGTGTATGTTATACGTGTGTATGGTGTATGTACGGTGTATGTTATACGTGTGTATGGTGTATGTTATACGTGTGTATGGTGTATGTACGGTGTATGGTGTATGTACAGTGTAACATACACCGTACATACACCATACACACGTATAACATACACCGTACATACACCACACACACGTATAACATACACCGTACATACACCACACACGTATAACATACACCGTACATACACCATACACACGTATAACATACACCGTACATACACCATACACATGTATAACATACACCATACATACACACGTATAACATACACATGTATAACATACACCATACACATGTATAACATACACCGTACATACACCATACACACGTATAACAAACACCGTACATACACCACACACACGTATAACATACACCGTACATACACCATACCCACGTATAACATACACCGTACATGCACCATACACACGTATAACATACACCGTACATACACCATACACATGTATAACATACACCATACATACACACGTATAACATACACATGTATAACATACACCATACACATGTATAACATACACCGTACATACACCATACACACGTATAACAAACACCGTACATACACCACACACACGTATAACATACACCGTACATACACCATACCCACGTATAACATACACCGTACATACACCATACACACGTATAACATACACCGTACATACACCATACACACGTATAACAAACACCGTACATACACCATACCCACGTATAACATACACCGTACATACACCATACACATGTATAACATACACCATACATACACACGTATAACATACACATGTATAACATACACCATACACATGTATAACATACACCGTACATACACCATACACACGTATAACAAACACCGTACATACACCACACACACGTATAACATACACCGTACATACACCATACCCACGTATAACATACACCGTACATGCACCATACACACGTATAACATACACCGTACATACACCATACACACGTATAACATACACTGTACATACACCATACCCACGTATAACACACACCGTACATACACCATACCCCCGTATAACATACACCGTACATACACCATACCCACATATAACATACACCGTACATGCACCATACACACGTATTACATACATCATACATACACACGTATAACATACACCGTACATACACCATACACACGTATAACATACACCGTACATACACCATACACACGTATAACATACACCGTACATACACACGTATAACATACACACGTATAACATACACACGTATAACATACACCGTACACATGTATAACATACACCGTACATACACCATACACACGTATAACATACACCGCACATACACACGTATAACATACACCGTACATACACCATACACACGTATAACATGCACCGTACATACACCATACACACGTATAACATACACCGCACATACACACGTATAGCATACACCATACATACACCACACACACTTATAACATACACCGTACATACACACGTATAACATACACCGTACAAACACATCTATAACATACACCGTACATACACCACACACACGTATAACATACACCGTACATACACCACACACACGTATAACATACACCGTACATACACACGTATAACATACACTGTACATACACCATACACATGTATAACATACACCATACACATATATAACATACACCGTACATACACACGTATAACATACACCATACACACGTATAACATACACCGTACATACACCATACACACGTATAACATACACCGTACATACACCATACACACGTATAACCTGCACCGTACATACACCACACACACGTATAACCTGCACCGTACATACACCACACACACGTATAACATGCACCGTACATACACCATACACACGTATAACCTGCACCGTACATACACCACACACACGTATAACATGCACCGTACATACACCACACACACGTATAACCTGCACCGTACATACACCACACACACGTATAACATACACCGTACATACACCATACACACGTATAACCTGCACCGTACATACACCACACACACGTATAACATACACCGTACATACACCACACACACGTATAACCTGCACCGTACATACACCACACACACGTATAACATACACCGTACATACACACGTATAACATACACCGTACATACACACGTATAACATACACCGTACATACAACATACACACGTATAACATACACCGTACATACACCGTACATACACATGCATAACATACACCGTACATACACCATACACACGCATAACATTCACCGTACATACACCATACACATGTATAACATACACCGTACATACACACGTATAACATACACCGTACATACACCATACCCACGTATAACATACACCGTACATACACCATACACACGTATAACATACACCGTACATACACACGTATAACATACACCGTACATACACCATACACACGTATAACATACACCGTACATACACCATACACACGTATAACATACACACGTATAACATACACCGTACATACACCATACACACGTATAACATACACCGTACATACACCATACACACGTATAACATACACTGTACATACACCATACACACGTATAGCATACACCGTACATACACACGTATAACATAAACCAGACATACACCATACACATGTATAACATACACCGTACATACACCATACACACGTATAACATACACCGTACATACACCATACACACGTATAACATACACCGTACATACACCACACACACGTATAACATACACCGTACATACACCATACACACGTATAACATACACCGTACATACACCATACCCCCGTATAACATATAACATACACCGTACATACACCATACCTACATATAACATACACCATACTCACATATAACATACACCGTACATACACCATACCCACGTATAACATATAACATACACCGAACATACACCGTACATACACCATACCCACGTATAACATACACCGTACATACACCATACCCCCGTATAACATATAACATACACCGTACATACACCATACCCACGTATAACATACACCATACCCACGTATAACATACACCATACATACACCATACACAGGTATAACATACACCGTACATACACCATACCCACGTATAACATACACCGTACATACACCATACCCACGTATAACATACACCGTACATACACCATACCCACGTATAACATACAACGTACATACACCATACACACGTATAACATACACCATACCTACGTATAACATACACCGTACATACACACGTATAACATACACCGTACATACACACGTATAACATACACCGTACATACACCATACACACGTATAACATACACCGTACATACACCATACCCACGTATAACATACACCGTACATGCACCATACCCACGTATAACATACACCGTACATACACCATACCCACGTATAACATACACCGTACATACACCATACCTACGTATAACATACACCGTACATACACCATACCCACGTATAACATACACTGTACATACACCATACCCACCGTACATACACACGGTGTATGTTATACGTGTGTGTGGTGTATGTATGGTGTATGTTATACGTGTGTGGTGTATGTACGGTGTATGTTATGCGTGTGTATGGTGTATGTTATGCGTGTGTATGGTGTATGTACGATGTATGTTATACGTGTGTATAGTGTATGTACGGTGTATGTTATACGTGTGTATGGTGTATGTGATACGTGTGTATGTACGGTGTATGTTATACGTGTGTATGGTGTATGTACGGTGTATGTTATACGTGTGTATGTATGGTGTATGTTATACGTGTGTATGTACGGTGTATGTTATACGTGGGTATGTACGGTGTATGTTATGCATGTGTATGGTGTATGTACGGTGTATGTTATACGTGTGTATGTACAGTGTATGTTATACGTGTGTATGTACGGTGTATGTTATGCATGTGTATGGTGTATGTACGGTGTATGTTATACGTGGGTATGGTGTATGTACGGTGTATGTTATACATGTGTATGGTGTATGTTATACATGTGTATGGTGTATGTTATACGTGTGTATGTACGGTGTATGTTATAGATGTGTTTGTACGGTGTATGTTATACATGTGTATGTTGTATGTACGGTGCATGTTATACGTGTGTATGTACGGTTTGTTATACATGTGTATGGTGTATGTACGGTGTATGTTATACGTGTGTATGGTGTATGTACGGTGTATGTTATACGTGTGTATGGGATATGTACGGTGTATGTTATACGTGGGTATGGTGTATGTACGGTGTATGTTATACGTGGGTATGGTGCATGTACGGTGTATGTTATACGTGGGTATGGTGCATGTACGGTGTATGTTATACGTGGGTATGGTGCATGTTATACGTGGGTATGGTGTATGTACGGTGTATGTTATACGTGGGTATGGTGTATGTTATACGTGGGTATGGTGTATGTTATACGTGGGTATGGTGTATGTACGGTGTATGTTATACGTGTGTATGGTGTATGTACGGTGTATGTTATACGTGGGTATGGTGCATGTACGGTGTATGTTATACGTGGGTATGGTGTATGTTATACGTGGGTATGGTGTATGTTATACGTGTGTGTGGTGTATGTTATACGTGTGTGTGGTGTATGTACAGTGTATGTTATACGTGGGTATGGTGTATGTACGGTGTATGTTATACGTGTGTGGTGTGTGTACGGTGTATGTTATACGTGGGTATGGTGTGTGTACGGTGTATGTTATACGTGGGTATGGTTTGTGTACGGTGTATGTTATACGTGTGTATGTACGGTGTATGTTATACGTGTGTGTGGTGTATGTACGGTGTATGTTATACGTGTGTGTGGTGTATGTACGGTGTATGTTATACGTGGGTATGGTGCATGTACGGTGTATGTTATACGTGGGTATGGTGCATGTACGGTGTATGTTATACGTGGGTATGGTGCATGTACGGTGTATGTTATACGTGGGTATGGTGCATGTACGGTGTATGTTATACGTGGGTATGGGGTATGTATGGTGTATGTTATACGTGGGTATGGTGTATGTACGGTGTATGTTATACATGTGTATGTACGGTGTATGTTATACGTGGGTATGGTGTATGTACGGTGTATGTTATACATGTGTATGGTGTATGTTATACGTGGGTATGGTGCATGTACGGTGTATGTTATACGTGGGTATGGTGCATGTACGGTGTATGTTATACGTGGGTATGGTGCATGTACGGTGTATGTTATACGTGGGTATGGTGCATGTACGGTGTATGTTATACATGTGTATGGTGTATGTACGGTGTATGTTATACGTGTGTATGTACGGTTTGTTATACGTGGGTATGGTGTATGTACGGTGTATGTTATACGTGGGTATGGTGTATGTACGGTGTATGTTATATGTTATACGGGGATATGGTGTATGTACGGTGTATGTTATACGTGTGTGTGGGGTATGTACGGTGTATGTTATACGTGGGTATGGTGCATGTACGGTGTATGTTATACGTGTGTTTGGTGTATGTACGGTGTATGTTATACGTGGGTATGGTGTATGTACGGTGTATGTTATACGTGTGTGTGGGGTATGTACGGTGTATGTTATACGTGGGTATGGTGCATGTACGGTGTATGTTATACGTGGGTATGGTGCATGTACGGTGTATGTTATACGTGGGTATGGTGCATGTACGGTGTATGTTATACGGGGGTATGGTGCATGTACGGTGTATGTTATACGGGGGTATGGTGCATGTACGGTGTATGTTATAGATGTGTATGGTGTATGTTATACGGGGGTATGGTGCATGTACGGTGTATGTTATACGTGGGTATGGTGCATGTACGGTGTATGTTATACGTGGGTATGGTGTATGTACGGTGTATGTTATACGTGGGTATGGTGCATGTACGGTGTATGTTATACGTGGGTATGGTGCATGTTATACGTGGGTATGGTGTATGTACGGTGTATGTTATACGTGGGTATGGTGTATGTTATACGTGGGTATGGTGTATGTTATACGTGGGTATGGTGCATGTACGGTGTATGTTATACGTGGGTATGGTGTATGTTATACGTGGGTATGGTGTATGTTATACGTGTGTGTGGTGTATGTTATACGTGTGTGTGGTGTATGTACGGTGTATGTTATACGTGTGTGGTGTGTGTACGGTGTATGTTATACGTGGGTATGGTGTGTGTACGGTGTATGTTATACGTGGGTATGTACGGTGTATGTTATACGTGTGTGTGGTGTATGTACGGTGTATGTTATACGTGGGTATGGTGCATGTACGGTGTATGTTATACGTGGGTATGGTGCATGTACGGTGTATGTTATACGTGGGTATGGTGCATGTACGGTGTATGTTATACGTGGGTATGGTGCATGTACGGTGTATGTTATACGTGGGTATGGTGCATGTACGGTGTATGTTATACGTGGGTATGGTGCATGTACGGTGTATGTTATACGTGGGTATGGTGTATGTACGGTGTATGTTATACGTGGGTATGGTGCATGTACGGTGTATGTTATACGTGGGTATGGTGCATGTACGGTGTATGTTATACGTGGGTATGGTGCATGTACGGTGTATGTTATACGTGGGTATGGTGCATGTACGGTGTATGTTATACGGGGGTATGGTGCATGTACGGTGTATGTTATACGGGGGTATGGTGCATGTACGGTGTATGTTATACGTGGGTATGGTGCATGTACGGTGTATGTTATACGGGGGTATGGTGCATGTACGGTGTATGTTATACGGGGGTATGGTGCATGTACGGTGTATGTTATACGTGGGTATGGTGCATGTACGGTGTATGTTATACGGGGGTATGGTGCATGTACGGTGTATGTTATACGTGGGTATGGTGCATGTACGGTGTATGTTATACGTGGGTATGGTGCATGTACGGTGTATGTTATACGTGGGTATGGTGCATGTTATACGTGTGTGTGGTGTATGTACGATGTATGTTATACGTGGGTATGGTGTATGTACGGTGTATGTTATACGTGTGTATGGTGCATGTACGGTGTATGTTATACATGGGTATGGTGCATGTACGGTGTATGTTATACGTGGGTATGGTGTATGTTATACGTGGGTATGGTGTATGTTATACGTGGGTGTGGTGTATGTTATACGTGTGTGTGGTGTATGTACGGTGTATGTTATACGTGTGTGTGGTGTGTGTACGGTGTATGTTATACGTGGTATGGTGTGTGTACGGTGTATGTTATACGTGGGTATGGTGTGTGTACGGTGTATGTTATACGTGTGTATGTACGGTGTATGTTATACGTGTGTGTGGTGTATGTACGGTGTATGTTATACGTGTGTGTGGTGTATGTACGGTGTATGTTATACGTGTGTATGTTGTATGTACGGTGTATGTTATACGTGTGTGTGGTGTATGTACGGTGTATGTTATACGTGTGTATGTTGTATGTACGGTGTATGTTATACGTGTGTGTGGTGTATGTACGGTGTATGTTATACGTGTGTGTGGTGTATGTACGGTGTATGTTATACGTGTGTGTGGTGTATGTAAGGTGTATGTTATACGTAGGTATGGTGTATGTACGGTGTATATTATACGTGGGTATGGTGTATGTTATACGTGGGTATGGTGTATGTACGGTGTATGTTATACGTGTGTGTGGGGTATGTACGGTGTATGTTATACGTGGGTATGGTGTATGTACGGTGTATGTTATATGTTATACGGGGGTATGGTGTATGTACGGTGTTTGTTATACGTGTGTATGGTGTATGTACGGTGTATGTTATACGTGGGTATGGTGTATATACGGTGTATGTTATACGTGGGTATGGGGTATGTACGGTGTATGTTATATGTGTGTATGGTGTATGTACGGTGTATGTTATACGTGGATATGGTGTATGTTATACGTGGGTATGGTGTATGTTATACGTGGGTATGGTGTATGTACGGTGTATGTTATACGTGGGTATGGTGTATGTTATACGTGGGTATGGTGTATGTTATACGTGGGTATGGTGTATGTACGGTGTATGTTATATGTTATACGGGGGTATGGTGTATGTACTGTGTATGTTATACGTGTGTATGGTGTATGTACGGTGTATGTTATACGTGGGTATGGTGTATGTACGGTGTATGTTATACGTGGGTATGGTGTATGTTATACGTGGGTATGGTGTATGTACGGTGTATGTTATATGTGGGTATGGTGTATGTACGGTGTATGTTATACGTAGGTATGGTGTATGTTATACGTGGGTATGGTGTATGTTATACGTGTGTGTGGTGTATGTACGGTGTATGTTATACGTGGGTATGGTGTATGTACGGTGTATGTTATACGTGTGTGTGGTGTATGTACGGTGTATGTTATACGTGTGTGTGGTGTATGTACGGTGTATGTTATACGTAGGTATGGTGTATGTACGGTGTATATTATACGTGGGTATGGTGTATGTTATACGTGGGTATGGTGTATGTACGGTGAATATTATACGTGGGTATGGTGTATGTACGGTGTATGTTATACGTGTGTGTGGGGTATGTACGGTGTATGTTATACGTGGGTATGGTGTATGTACGGTGTATGTTATATGTTATACGGGGGTATGGTGTATGTACGGTGTTTGTTATACGTGTGTATGGTGTATGTACGGTGTATGTTATACGTGGGTATGGTGTATATACGGTGTATGTTATACGTGGGTATGGGGTATGTACGGTGTATGTTATATGTGTGTATGGTGTATGTACGGTGTATGTTATACGTGGATATGGTGTATGTTATACGTGGGTATGGTGTATGTTATACGTGGGTATGGTGTATGTACGGTGTATGTTATATGTTATACGGGGGTATGGTGTATGTACTGTGTATGTTATACGTGTGTATGGTGTATGTACGGTGTCTGTTATACGTGGGTATGGTGTATATACGGTGTATGTTATACGTGGGTATGGTGTATGTACGGTGTATGTTATACGTGGGTATGGTATATGTTATACGTGGGTATGGTATACGGGGGTATGGTGTATGTACGGTGTATGTTATACGTGGATATGGTGTATGTTATACGTGGGTATGGTGTATGTACGGTGTATGTTATATGTTATACGGGGGTATGGTGTATGTACTGTGTATGTTATACGTGTGTATGGTGTATGTACGGTGTATGTTATACGTGGGTATGGTGTATATACGGTGTATGTTATACGTGGGTATGGTGTATGTACGGTGTATGTTATACGTGGGTATGGTGTATGTACGGTGTATGTTATACGTGGGTATGGTGTATGTTATACGTGGGTATGGTGTATGTACGGTGTATGTTATACGTGGGTATGGTGTATGTTATACGTGGGTATGGTGTATGTACGGTGTATGTTATATGTGGGTATGGTGTATGTACGGTGTATGTTATACGTAGGTATGGTGTATGTTATACGTGGGTATGGTGTATGTTATACGTGTGTGTGGTGTATGTACGGTGTATGTTATACGTGGGTATGGTGTATGTACGGTGTATGTTATACGTAGGTATGGTGTATGTTATACGTGGGTATGGTGTATGTTATACGTGGGTATGGTGTATGTACGGTGTATGTTATACGTGGGTATGGTGTATGTTATATGTGGGTATGGTGTATGTTATACGTTGGTATGGTGTATGTACGGTGTATGTTATACGTGGGTATGGTGTATGTACGGTGTATGTTATACGTGGGTATGGTGTATGTTATACGTGGGTATGGTGTATGTACAGTGTATGTTATACGTGGGTATATACGGTGTATGTTATACGTGTGTATGGTGTATGTACGGTGTATGTTATACGTGTGTGTGGGGTATGTACGGTGTATGTTATACGTGTGTGTGGGGTATGTACGGTGTATGTTATACGTGGGTATGGTGTATGTACGGTGTATGTTATACGTGGGTATGGTGTATGTACGGTGTATGTTATACGTGGGTATGGTGTATGTACGGTGTATGTTATACGTGTGTGTGGGGTATGTACGGTATATGTTATACGTGGGTATGGTGTATGTACGGTGTATGTTATACGTGGGTATGGTGTATGTACGGTGTATGTTATACGTGGGTATGGGGTATGTACGGTGTATGTTATACGTGTGTATGGTGTATGTACGGTGTATGTTATACGTGGGTATGGGGTATGTACGGTGTATGTTATACGTGGGTATGGGGTATGTACGGTGTATGTTATACGTGGGTATGGGGTATGTACGGTGTATGTTATACGTGGGTATGGTGTGTGTACGGTGTATGTTATACGTGGGTATGGGGTATGTACGGTGTATGTTATACGTGGGTATGGGGTATGTACGGTGTATGTTATACGTGGGTATGGGGTATGTACGGTGTATGTTATACGTGGGTATGGGGTATGTACGGTGTATGTTATACGTGGGTATGGGGTATGTACGGTGTATGTTATAGGTGGGTATGGTGTATGTACGGTGTATGTTATACGTGGGTATGGTGTATGTACGGTGTATGTTATACGTGTGTGTGGTGTATGTACGGTGTATGTTATACGTGGGTATGGTGTATGTACGGTGTATGTTATACGTGGGTATGGGGTATGTACGGTGTATGTTATACGTGGGTATGGGGTATGTACGGTGTATGTTATACGTGTGTGTGGTGTATGTACGGTGTATGTTATACGTGGGTATGGTGTATGTACGGTGTATGTTATACGTGGGTATGGTGTATGTACGGTGTATGTTATACGTGTGTGTGGTGTATGTACGGTGTATGTTATACGTGGGTATGGTGTATGTACGGTGTATGTTATACGTGGGTATGGGGTATGTACGGTGTATGTTATACGTGTGTATGGTGTATGTACGGTGTATGTTATACGTGGGTATGGGTTATGTACGGTGTATGTTATACGTGTGTGTGGTGTATGTACGGTGTATGTTATACGTGGGTATGGTGTATGTACGGTGTATGTTATACGTGGGTATGGTGTATGTACGGTGTATGTTATACGTGGGTATGGGGTATGTACGGTGTATGTTATACGTGGGTATGGTGTATGTACGGTGTATGTTATAAGTGTGTACGGTGTATGTTATACGTGTGTATGTACAGTGTATGTTATACGTGTGTATGGTGTATGTACGGTGTATGTTATACGTGTGTATGTACGGTGTATGTTATACGTGTGTATGGTGTATGTACGGTGTATGTTATACGTGTGTATGGTGTATGTACAGTGTATGTTATACGTGGGTATGGTGTATGTACGGTGTATGTTATACGTGGGTATGGTGTATGTACGGTGTATGTTATACGTGGGTATGGTGTATGTACGGTGTATGTTATACGTGTGTATGGTGTATGTTATACGTGTGTGTGGTGTATGTACGGTGTTTGTTATACGTGTGTATGGTGTATGTACGGTGTATGTTATACGTGTGTATGTACGGTGTATGTTATACGTGTGTATGTACGGTGTATGTTATACGTGTGTATGGTGTATGTACAGTGTATGTTATACGTGTGTATGGTGTATGTACGGTGTATGTTATACATGTGTATGGTGTATGTACGGTGTATGTTATACGTGTGTATGTACGGTGTATGTTATACATGTGTGTGGTGTATGTACGGTGTATGTTATACGTGTGTATGGTGTATGTACGGTGTATGTTATACATGTGTGTGGTGTATGTACGGTGTATGTTATATGTGTGTATGTACGGTGCATGTTATACGTGTGTATGTACGGTGTATGTTATACGTGGGTATGGTGTATGTACGGTGTTTGTTATACGTGGGTATGGTGTATGTTATACGTGGGTATGGTGTATGTTATACGTGTGTATGGTGTATGTACGGTGTATGTTATACGTGGGTATTGTGTATGTTATACGTGGGTATGGTGCATGTACGGTGTATGTTATACGTGGGTATGGTGTATGTACGGTGTATGTTATACGTAGGTATGGTGTATGTACGGTGTATGTTATACGTGGGTATGGTGTATGTACGGTGTATGTTATACGTGTGTGTGGTGTATGTACGGTGTATGTTATACGTGGGTATGGGGTATGTACAGTGTATGTTATACGTGGGTATGGTGTATGTACGGTGTATGTTATACGTGGGTATGGGGTATGTACGGTGTATGTTATACGTGGGTATGGGGTATGTACGGTGTATGTTATACGTGGGTATGGGGTATGTACGGTGTATGTTATACGTGGGTATGGGGTATGTACGGTGTATGTTATACATGGGTATGGGGTATGTACGGTGTATGTTATACGTGGGTATGGGGTATGTACAGTGTATGTTATACGTGGGTATGGGGTATGTACGGTGTATGTTATACGTGGGTATGGGGTATGTACGGTGTATGTTATACGTGGGTATGGGGTATGTACGGTGTATGTTATACGTGGGTATGGGGTATGTACGGTGTATGTTATACGTGGGTATGGGGTATGTACGGTGTATGTTATACGTGGGTATGGTGTATGTACGGTGTATGTTATACGTGGGTATGGTGTATGTACAGTGTATGTTATACGTGGGTATGGTGTATGTTATACGTGGTTATGGTGTATGTACGGTGTATGTTATACGTGGGTATGGTGTATGTACGGTGTATGTTATACATGTGTATGGTGTATGTTATACGTGTGTACGGTGTATGTTATACGTGTGTATGGTGTATGTACGGTGTATGTTATACGTGGGTATGGTGTATGTACGGTGTATGTTATACGTGTGTACGGTGTATGTACGGTGTATGTTATACGTGTGTGTGGTGTATGTACGGTGCATGTTATACGTAGGTATGGTGTATGTACGGTGTATGTTATACGTGTGTATGGTGTATGTACAGTGTATGTTATACATGCGTGTGGTGTATGTACAGTGTATGTTATACGTGTGTATGTACGGTGTATGTTATACGTGTGTATGGTGTATGTACGGTGTATGTTATACGTGTGTATGGTGTATGTATGGTGTATGTTATACGTGTGTATGTACGGTGTATGTTATACGTGGGTATGGTGTATGTACGGTGTATGTTATACGTGGGTATGTACGGTGTATGTTATACGTGTGTATGGTGTATGTACGGTGTATGTTATACGTGTGTATGTACGGTGTATGTACGGTGTTTGTTATACGTGTGTATGGTGTATGTACGGTGTATGTTATACGTGTGTATGTACGGTGTATGTTATACGTGTGTATGGTGTATGTACGGTGTATGTTATACATGTGTATGGTGTATGTTATACGTGTGTATGTACGGTGTATGTTATACGTGGGTATGGTGTATGTACGGTGTATGTTATACGTGGGTATGTACGGTGTATGTTATACGTGTGTATGGTGTATGTTATACGTGTGTATGTACGGTGTATGTACGGTGTTTGTTATACGTGTGTATGGTGTATGTACAGTGTATGTTATACGTGTGTATGGTGTATGTACGGTGTATGTTATACATGTGTATGGTGTATGTACGGTGTATGTACGGTGCATGTTATACGTGTGTATGGTGTATGTACGGTGTATGTTATACGTGTGTGGGGGGTATGTACGGTGTATGTTATACGTGGGTATGGGGTATGTACGGTGTATGTTATACGTGGGTATGGGGTATGTACGGTGTATGTTATACGTGGGTATGGTGCATGTACGGTGTATGTTATACGTGGGTATGGTGTATGTTATACGTGGGTATGGTGTATGTACGGTGTATGTTATACGTGGGTATGGTGTATGTACGGTGTATGTTATACGTGTGTACGGTGTATGTTATACGTGTGTATGTACGGTGTATGTTATACGTGTGTATGGTGTATGTACGGTGTATGTTATACGTGTGTATGGTGTATGTACGGTGTATGTTATACATGTGTATGGTGTATGTTATACGTGGGTATGTACGGTGTATGTTATACGTGTGTATGGTGTATGTACGGTGTATGTTATACGTGTGTATGTACGGTGTATGTACGGTGTTTGTTATACGTGTGTATGTACGGTGTATGTTATACGTGTGTATGGTGTATGTACAGTGTATGTTATACGTGTGTATGGTGTATGTACGGTGTATGTTATACATGTGTATGGTGTATGTACGGTGTATGTACGGTGTATGTTATACGTGTGTATGGTGTATGTACGGTGTATGTTATACGTGTGTGTGGGGTATGTACGGTGTATGTTATACGTGTGTGTGGGGTATGTACGGTGTATGTTATACGTGGGTATGGTGTATGTACGGTGTATGTTATACGTGTGTGTGGGGTATGTACGGTGTATGTTATACGTGTGTGTGGGGTATGTACGGTGTATGTTATACGTGGGTATGGTGTATGTACGGTGTTTGTTATACGTGGGTATGATGTATGTACGGTGTATGTTATACGTGGGTATGTACGGTGTATGTTATACGTGTGTATGGTGTATGTACGGTGTATGTTATACGTGTGTATGTACGGTGTATGTTATACGTGTGTATGGTGTATGTACGGTGTATGTTATACGTGTGTATGGTGTATGTACGGTGTATGTTATACGTGTGTATGGTGTATGTACAGTGTATGTTATACGTGTGTATGGTGTATGTACGGTGTATGTTATACATGTGCATGGTGTATGTACGGTGTATGTACGGTGTATGTTATACGTGTGTATGGTGTATGTACGGTGTATGTTATACGTGTGTGTGGGGTATGTACGGTGTATGTTATACGTGTGTGTGGGGTATGTACGGTGTATGTTATACGTGGGTATGGTGTATGTACGGTGTATGTTATACGTGGGTATGGTGTATGTACGGTTTATGTTATACGTGGGTATGGTGTATGTACGGTGTATGTTATACGTGGGTATGGGGTATGTACGGTGTATGTTATACGTGAGTATGGTGTATGTACGGTGTATGTTATACGGGGGTATGGTGTATGTACGGTGTATGTTATACGTGTGTGTGGGGTATGTACGGTATATGTTATACGTGGTTTTGGTGTATGTGCGGTGTATGTTATACGTGTGTGGGGGGTATGTACGGTGTATGTTATACGTGGGTATGGTGTATGTACGGTGTATGTTATACGTGGGTATGGTGTATGTACGGTGTATGTTATACGGGGGTATGGTGTATGTACGGTGTATGTTATACGTGTGTGTGGGGTATGTACGGTATATGTTATACGTGGGTATGGGGTATGTACGGTGTATGTTATACGTGGGTATGGGGTATGTACGGTGTATGTTATACGTGGGTATGGGGTATGTACGGTGTATGTTATACGTGGGTATGGGGTATGTACGGTGTATGTTATACGTGGGTATGGTGTATGTACGGTGTATGTTATACGGGGGTATGGTGTATGTACGGTATATGTTATACGTGGGTATGGGGTATGTACGGTGTATGTTATACGTGGGTATGGGGTATGTACGGTGTATGTTATACGTGGGTATGGTGTATGTACGGTGTATGTTATACGTGGGTATGGTGTATGTTATACGTGTGTGTGGGGCATGTACGGTATATGTTATACGTGGGTATGGTGTATGTACGGTGTATGTTATATGTTATACGTGGGTATGGTGTATGTACGGTGTATGTTATACGTGGGTATGGGGTATGTACGGTGTATGTTATACGTGGGTATGGGGTATGTACGGTGTATGTTATACGTGGGTATGGGGTATGTACGGTGTATGTTATACGTGGGTATGGGGTATGTACGGTGTATGTTATACGTGGGTATGGTGTATGTTATACGTGTGTGTGGGGTATGTACGGTATATGTTATACGTGGGTATGGGGTATGTACGGTGTATGTTATACGTGGGTATGGGGTATGTACGGTGTATGTTATACGTGGGTATGGGGTATGTACGGTGTATGTTATACGTGGGTATGGGGTATGTACGGTGTATGTTATACGTGGGTATGGTGTATGTACGGTGTATGTTATACGGGGGTATGGTGTATGTACGGTGTATGTTATACGTGGGTATGGGGTATGTACGGTGTATGTTATACGTGGGTATGGGGTATGTACGGTGTATGTTATACATGGGTATGGGGTATGTACGGTGTATGTTATACGTGGGTATGGTGTATGTACGGTGTATGTTATACGTGGGTATGGTGTATGTTATACGTGTGTGTGGGGCATGTACGGTATATGTTATACGTGGGTATGGTGTATGTACGGTGTATGTTATATGTTATACGTGGGTATGGTGTATGTACGGTGTATGTTATACGTGGGTATGGGGTATGTACGGTGTATGTTATACGTGGGTATGGGGTATGTACGGTGTATGTTATACGTGGGTATGGGGTATGTACGGTGTATGTTATACGTGGGTATGGGGTATGTACGGTGTATGTTATACGTGGGTATGGGGTATGTACGGTGTATGTTATACGTGGGTATGGGGTATGTACGGTGTATGTTATACGTGGGTATGGGGTATGTACGGTGTATGTTATACGTGGGTATGGGGTATGTACGGTGTATGTTATACGTGGGTATGGGGTATGTACGGTGCATGTTATACGTGGGTATGGGGTATGTACGGTGCATGTTATACGTGGGTATGGGGTATGTACGGTGCATGTTATACGTGGGTATGGTGTATGTACGGTGCATGTTATACGTGGGTATGGGGTATGTACGGTGTATGTTATACGTGGGTATGGGGTATGTACGGTGTATGTTATACGTGGGTATGGGGTATGTACGGTGTATGTTATACGTGGGTATGGGGTATGTACGGTGTATGTTATACGTGGGTATGGTGTATGTACGGTGTATGTTATACGTGGGTATGGTGTATGTTATACGTGTGTGGGGGGCATGTACGGTATATGTTATACGTGGGTATGGTATATGTACGGTGTATGTTATATGTTATACGTGGGTATGGTGTATGTACGGTGTATGTTATACGTGGGTATGGGGTATGTACGGTGTATGTTATACGTGGGTATGGGGTATGTACGGTGTATGTTATACGTGGGTATGGGGTATGTACGGTGTATGTTATACGTGGGTATGGGGTATGTACGGTGTATGTTATACGTGGGTATGGGGTATGTACGGTGTATGTTATACGTGGGTATGGGGTATGTACGGTGTATGTTATACGTGGGTATGGGGTATGTACGGTGTATGTTATACGTGGGTATGGGGTATGTACGGTGTATGTTATACGTGGGTATGGGGTATGTACGGTGTATGTTATACGTGGGTATGGGGTATGTACGGTGCATGTTATACGTGGGTATGGGGTATGTACGGTGCATGTTATACGTGGGTATGGTGTATGTACGGTGCATGTTATACGTGGGTATGGGGTATGTACGGTGTATGTTATACGTGGGTATGGGGTATGTACGGTGTATGTTATACGTGGGTATGGGGTATGTACGGTGTATGTTATACGTGGGTATGGGGTATGTACGGTGTATTTTATACGTGGGTATGGGGTATGTACGGTGTATGTTATACGTGGGTATGGGGTATGTACGGTGTATGTTATACGTGGGTATAGGGTATGTACGGTGTATGTTATACGTGGGTATGGGGTATGTACGGTGTATGTTATACGTGGGTATGGGGTATGTACGGTGTATGTTATACGTGGGTATGGTGTATGTACGGTGTATGTTATACGTGGGTATGGTGTATGTACGGTGTATGTTATACGTGGGTATGGTGTATGTACGGTGTATGTTATACGTGGGTATGGTGTATGTACGGTGTATGTTATACGTGTGTGTGGTGTATGTACGGTGTATGTTATCCGTGTGTGTGGTGTATGTACGGTGTATGTTATACGTGGGTATGGTGTATGTTATACGTGGGTATGGTGTATGTACGGTGTATGTTATACGTGGGTATGGGGTATGTACGGTGTATGTTATACGTGGGTATGGTGTATGTACGGTGTATGTTATAAGTGTGTGGTGTATGTACGGTGTATGTTATACGTGTGTATGTACGGTGTATGTTATACGTGTGTATGGTGTATGTACGGTGTATGTTATACGTGTGTATGTACGGTGTATGTTATACGTGTGTATGGTGTATGTACGGTGTATGTTATACGTGTGTATGGTGTATGTACAGTGTATGTTATACGTGTGTATGGTGTATGTACGGTGTATGTTATACATGTGTATGGTGTATGTTATACGTGTGTATGTACGGTGTATGTTATACGTGGGTATGGTGTATGTACGGTGTATGTTATACGTGGGTATGGTGTATGTACGGTGTATGTTATACGTGTGTATGGTGTATGTTATACATGGGTATGTACGGTGTATGTACGGTGTTTGTTATACGTGTGTATGGTGTATGTACGGTGTATGTTATACGTGTGTATGTACGGTGTATGTTATACGTGTGTATGTACGGTGTATGTTATACGTGTGTTTGGTGTATGTACGGTGTATGTTATACGTGGGTATGGTGTATGTACGGTGTATGTTATACATGTGTATGGTGTATGTACGGTGTATGTTATACGTGGGTATGTACGGTGTATGTTATACGTGTGTATGTACGGTGTATGTTATACATGTGTATGGTGTATGTACAGTGTATGTTATACGTGTGTATGTACGGTGTATGTTATACGTGTGTATGGTGTATGTACGGTGTATGTTATACGTGTGTATGTACGGTGTATGTTATACGTGGGTATGGTGTATGTACGGTGTATGTTATACGTGGGTATGTACGGTGTATGTTATACGTGTGTATGTACGGTGTATGTTATACATGTGTATGGTGTATGTACAGTGTATGTTATACGTGTGTATGTACGGTGTATGTTATACGTGTGTATGGTGTATGTACGGTGTATGTTATACGTGTGTATGTACGGTGCATGTTATACGTGTGTGTGGTGTATGTACGGTGTATGTTATACGTGTGTATGTACGGTGTATGTTATACGTGGGTATGGTGTATGTACGGTGTATGTTATACGTGTGTATGGTGTACGTACGGTGTATGTTATACGTGGGTATGGTGTATGTTATACGTGTGTATGGTGTATGTACGGTGTATGTTATACGTGGGTATTGTGTATTTTATACGTGGGTATGGTGTATGTACGGTGTATGTTATACGTGGGTATGGGGTATGTACGGTGTATGTTATACGTGGGTATGGGGTATGTACGGTGTATGTTATACGTGGGTATGGGGTATGTACGGTGTATGTTATACGTGGGTATGGTGTATGTACGGTGTATGTTATACGTGTGTATGTACGGTGTATGTTATACGTGGGTATGGTGTATGTACGGTGTATGTTATACGTGGGTATGGTGTATGTACGGTGTATGTTATACGTGTGTATGTACGGTGTATGTTATACGTGTGTTTGGTGTATGTACAGTGTATGTTATACGTGTGTATGGTGTATGTACGGTGTATGTTATACGTGTGTGTGGTGTATGTACGGTGTATGTTATACGTGTGTATGGTGTATGTACGGTGTATGTTATACGTGTGTATGGTGTATGTACGGTGTATGTTATACGTGGGTATGGTGTATGTACGGTGTATGTTATACGTGTGTATGGTGTATGTACAGTGTATGTTATACGTGTGTATGGTGTATGTACGGTGTGTGTTATACGTGGGTATGGTGTATGTACGGTGTATGTTATACGTGGGTATGTACGGTGTATGTTATACGTGTGTATGTACGGTGTATGTTATACATGTGTATGGTGTATGTACGGTGTATGTTATACGTGTGTATGGTGTATGTACGGTGTATGTTATACGTGGGTATGGTGTATGTACGGTGTATGTTATACATGTGTGTGGTGTATGTACGGTGTATGTTATACGTGTGTATGTACGGTGTATGTTATACGTGGGTATGGTGTATGTACGGTGTATGTTATACATGTGTATGGTGTATGTACGGTGTATGTTATACGTGTGTATGTACGGTGTATGTTATACATGTGTATGGTGTATGTACGGTGTATGTTATACGTGTGTATGTACGGTGCATGTTATACGTGTGTGTGGTGTATGTACGGTGTATGTTATACGTGTGTATGTACGGTGTATGTTATACGTGGGTATGGTGTATGTACGGTGTTTGTTATACGTGTGTATGGTGTATGTTATACGTGTGTGTGGTGTATGTACGGTGTATGTTATACGTGTGTATGGTGTATGTACGGTGTATGTTATACATGTGTATGGTGTATGTACGGTGTAACATACACCGTACATACACACGTATAACATACACCGTACATACACCACACTCATGTATGTTATACGTGTGTACGGTGTATGTTATACGTGTGTATGTACGGTGTATGTTATACGTGTGTATGGGGTATGTACGGTGTATGTTATACGTGTGTATGGTGTATGTACGGTGTATGTTATACGTGTGTATGTACGGTGTATGTTATCCATGTGTATGGTGTATGTACGGTGTATGTTATACGTGTGTATGTACGGTGTATGTTATACGTGTGTATGGTGTATGTTATACGTGTGTTTGTACGGTGTATGTACGGTGTTTGTTATACGTGTGTATGTACGGTGTATGTTATACGTGTGTATGTACGGTGTATGTTATACGTGTGTATGGTGTATGTACGGTGTATGTTATACGTGGGTATGGGGTATGTACGGTGTATGTTATACGTGGGTATGGGGTATGTACGGTGTATGCTATACGTGGGTATGGGGTATGTACGGTGTATGTTATACGTGGGTATGGTGTATGTACGGTGTATGTTATACGTGGGTATGGGGTATGTACGGTGTATGTTATACGTGTGTATGGTGTATGTACGGTGTATGTTATACGTGGGTATGGGGTATGTACGGTGTATGTTATACGTGTGTATGGTGTATGTACGGTGTATGTTATACGTGGGTATGGGGTATGTACGGTGTATGTTATACGTGGGTATGGGGTATGTACGGTGTATGCTATACGTGGGTATGGGGTATGTATGGTGTATGCTATACGTGGGTATGGTGTATGTACGGTGTATGTTATACGTGGGTATGGTGTATGTACGGTGTATGTTATACGTGGGTATGGTGTATGTATGGTGTGTGTTATACGTGTGTATGTACGGTGTATGTTATCCATGTGTATGGTGTATGTACGGTGTATGTTATACGTGTGTATGTACGGTGTATGTTATACGTGTGTATGGGGTATGTACGGTGTATGTTATACGTGTGTATGGTGTATGTACGGTGTATGTTATACGTGTGTATGTACGGTGTATGTTATACGTGTGTATGGTGTATGTTATACGTGGGTATGTACGGTGTATGTACGGTGTTTGTTATACGTGTGTATGTACGGTGTATGTTATACGTGTGTATGGTGTATGTACGGTGTATGTTATACGTGTGTATGGTGTATGTACGGTGTATGTTATATGTGGGTATGGTGTATGTACGGTGTATGTTATACGTGTGTATGGTGTATGTTATACGTGGGTATGTACGGTGTATGTACGGTGTTTGTTATACGTGTGTATGTACGGTGTATGTTATACGTGTGTATGGTGTATGTACGGTGTATGTTATACGTGTGTATGGTGTATGTACGGTGTATGTTATATGTGGGTATGGTGTATGTACGGTGTATGTTATACGTGTGTATGGTGTATGTACGGTGTATGTTATACGTGTGTATGGTGTATGTACAGTGTATGTTATACGTGTGTATGGTGTATGTACGGTGTATGTTATACGTGGGTATGGGGTATGTACGGTGTATGTTATACGTGGGTATGGGGTATGTACGGTGTATGTTATACGTGGGTATGGGGTATGTACGGTGTATGTTATACATGGGTATGGTGTATGTACGGTGTATGTTATACGTGGGTATGGGGTATGTACGGTGTATGTTATACGTGGGTATGGGGTATGTACGGTGTATGTTATACGTGGGTATGGTGTATGTACGGTGTGTGTTATACGTGGGTATGGGGTATGTACGGTGTATGTTATACATGTGTGTGGTGTATGTACGGTGTATGTTATACGTGGGTATGGTGTATGTACGGTGTATGTTATACGTGTGTATGTACGGTGTATGTTATACATGTGTATGGTGTATGTACAGTGTATGTTATACATGTGTATGGTGTATGTACGGAGTATGTTATACATGTGTATGGTGTATGTACGGAGTATGTTATACGTGTGTATGTACGGTGTATGTACGGTGTATGGTGTATGTACGGTGCATGTTATACGTGTGTGTGGTGTATGTACGGTGTATGTTATACGTGTGTATGTACGGTGTATGTTATACGTGGGTATGGTGTACGTACGGTGTATGTTATACGTGGGTATTGTGTATGTTATACGTGGGTATGGTGCATGTACGGTGTATGTTATACGTGGGTATGGTGTATGTACGGTGTATGTTATACGTAGGTATGGTGTATGTACGGTGTATGTACGGTGTATGGTGTATGTACGGTGTATGTTATACGTGTGTATGGTGTATGTACGGTGTATGTTATACGTGGGTATGGGGTATGTTATACGTGGGTATGGTGTATGTACAGTGTATGTTATACGTGGGTATGGGGTATGTACGGTGTATGTTATACGTGTGTGTGGTGTATGTACGGTGTATGTTATACGTGGGTATGGGGTATGTACGGTTTATGTTATACGTGGGTATGGGGTATGTACGGTGTATGTTATACGTGGGTATGGGGTATGTACGGTGTATGTTATACGTGGGTATGGGGTATGTACGGTGTATGTTATACGTGGGTACGGTGTATGTTATACGTGTGTATGGTGTATGTTATACGTGTGTATGGTGTATGTACGGTGTATGTTATACGTGGGTATGGGGTATGTACGGTGTATGTTATACGTGTGTGTGGGGTATGTACGGTGTATGTTATACGTGGGTATGGTGTATGTACGGTGTATGTTATACGTGGGTATGGTGTATGTTATACGTGTGTATGTATGGTGTATGTTATACGTGGGTATGGTGTATGTACGGTGTATGTTATACTTGGGTGTGGTGTATGTACGGTGTATGTTATACGTGTGTGTGGTGTATGTACGGTGTATGTTATACGTGTGTGTGGTGTATGTACGGTGTATGTTATACGTGGGTATGGTGTATGTACGGTGTATGTTATACGTGGGTATGGTGTATGTTATACGTGTGTATGTATGGTGTATGTTATACGTGTGTGTGGTGTATGTACGGTGTATGTTATACGTGGGTATGGTGTATGTACGGTGTATGTTATACGTGTGTATGGTGTATGTACGGTGTATGTTATACGTGTGTGTGGTGTATGTACGGTGTATGTTATACGTGTGTGTGGTGTATGTACGGTGTATGTTATACGTGGGTATGGTGTATGTACGGTGTATGTTATACGTGGGTATGGTGTATGTTATACGTGTGTATGTATCGTGTATGTTATACGTGGGTATGGTGTATGTACGATGTATGTTATACGTGGGTGTGGTGTATGTACGGTGTATGTTATACGTGGGTATGGTGTATGTACGGTGTATGTTATACGTGGGTATGGTGTATGTTATACGTGGGTATGGTGTATGTACGGTGTATGTTATACGTGGGTATGGTGTATGTTATACGTGGGTATGGTGTATGTACGGTGTATGTTATACGTGGGTATGGGGTATGTACGGTGTATGTTATACGTGTGTATGGTGTATGTACGGTGTATGTTATACGTGTGTATGGTGTATGTACGGTGTATGTTATACGGGGGTATGGTGTATGTACGGTGTATGTTATACGTGGGTGTGGTGTATGTACGGTGTATGTTATACGTGGGTGTGGTGTATGTACGGTGTATGTTATACGTGGGTATGGTGTATGTACGTTGTATGTTATACGTGGGTATGGTGTATATACGGTGTATGTTATACGTGTGTGTGGTGTATGTACGGTGTATGTTATACGTGGGTATGGTGTATGTACGGTGTATGTTATACGTGGGTATGGTGTATGTACGTTGTATGTTATACGTGGGTATGGTGTATGTACGTTGTATGTTATACGTGGGTATGGTGTATGTTATACGTGGGTATGGTGTATGTACGGTGTATGTTATACGTGGGTATGGTGTATGTACGGTGTATGTTATACGTGGGTATGGGGTATGTACGGTGTATGTTATACGTGGGTATGGTGTATGTACGGTGTATGTTATACGTGGGTATGGTGTATGTTATACGTGGGTATGGTGTATGTACGGTGTATGTTATACGTGGGTATGGTGTATGTACGGTGTATGTTATACTTGGGTATGGTGTATGTTATACTTGGGTATGGTGTATGTTATACGTGGGTATGGTGTATGTACGGTGTATGTTATACTTGGGTATGGTGTATGTACGGTGTATGTTATACTTGGGTATGGTGTATGTGCGGTGTATGTTATACGTGGGTATGGTGTATGTACGGTGTATGTTATACGTGGGTATGGTGTATGTATGGTGTATGTTATACGTGTGTATGGTGTATGTACGGTGTATGTTATACGTGGGTATGGTGTATGTACGGTGTATGTTATACGTGGGTATGGTGTATGTTATACGTGGGTATGGTGTATGTACGGTGTATTTTATACGTGTGTATGGTGTATGTACGGTGTATGTTAAACGTGTGTATGGTGTATGTACGGTGTATGTACGGTGTATGTTATAAGTGTGTATGGTGTATGTACGATGTATGTTATACGTGGGTGTGGGGTATGTACGGTGTATGTTATACGTGGGTGTGGTGTATGTACGGTGTATGTTATACGTGTGTGTGGTGTATGTACGGTGTATGTTATACGTGTGTGTGGTGTATGTACGGTGTATGTTATACGTGTGTACGGTGTATGTTATACGTGGGTATGGTGTATGTACGGTGTATGTTATACGTGGGTGTGGTGTATGTACGGTGTATGTTATACGTGTGTGTGGTGTATGTACGGTGTATGTTATACGTGTGTACGGTGTATGTTATACGTGGGTATGGTGTATGTTATACGTGGGTATGGTGTATGTACGGTGTATTTTATACGTGTGTATGGTGTATGTACGGTGTATGTTAAACGTGTGTATGGTGTATGTACGGTGTATGTACGGTGTATGTTATAAGTGTGTATGGTGTATGTACGATGTATGTTATACGTGGGTGTGGGGTATGTACGATCTATGTTATACGTGGGTGTGGGGTATGTACGGTGTATGTTATACGTGGGTGTGGTGTATGTACGGTGTATGTTATACGTGTGTGTGGTGTATGTACGGTGTATGTTATACGTGTGTGTGTGGTGTATGTATGGTGTATGTACGGTGTATGTTATACGTGGGTATGGTGTATGTACGGTGTATGTTATACGTGGGTATGGTGTATGTTATACGTGTGTGTGGGGCATGTACGGTATATGTTATACGTGGGTATGGTGTATGTACGGTGTATGTTATATGTTATACGTGGGTATGGTGTATGTACGGTGTATGTTATACGTGGGTATGGGGTATGTACGGTGTATGTTATACGTGGGTATGGGGTATGTACGGTGTATGTTATACGTGGGTATGGGGTATGTACGGTGTATGTTATACGTGGGTATGGGGTATGTACGGTGTATGTTATACGTGGGTATGGGGTATGTACGGTGTATGTTATACGTGGGTATGGGGTATGTACGGTGTATGTTATACGTGGGTATGGGGTATGTACGGTGTATGTTATACGTGGGTATGGGGTATGTACGGTGTATGTTATACGTGGGTATGGGGTATGTACGGTGCATGTTATACGTGGGTATGGGGTATGTACGGTGCATGTTATACGTGGGTATGGGGTATGTACGGTGCATGTTATACGTGGGTATGGTGTATGTACGGTGCATGTTATACGTGGGTATGGGGTATGTACGGTGTATGTTATACGTGGGTATGGGGTATGTACGGTGTATGTTATACGTGGGTATGGGGTATGTACGGTGTATGTTATACGTGGGTATGGGGTATGTACGGTGTATGTTATACGTGGGTATGGTGTATGTACGGTGTATGTTATACGTGGGTATGGTGTATGTTATACGTGTGTGGGGGGCATGTACGGTATATGTTATACGTGGGTATGGTATATGTACGGTGTATGTTATATGTTATACGTGGGTATGGTGTATGTACGGTGTATGTTATACGTGGGTATGGGGTATGTACGGTGTATGTTATACGTGGGTATGGGGTATGTACGGTGTATGTTATACGTGGGTATGGGGTATGTACGGTGTATGTTATACGTGGGTATGGGGTATGTACGGTGTATGTTATACGTGGGTATGGGGTATGTACGGTGTATGTTATACGTGGGTATGGGGTATGTACGGTGTATGTTATACGTGGGTATGGGGTATGTACGGTGTATGTTATACGTGGGTATGGGGTATGTACGGTGTATGTTATACGTGGGTATGGGGTATGTACGGTGTATGTTATACGTGGGTATGGGGTATGTACGGTGCATGTTATACGTGGGTATGGGGTATGTACGGTGCATGTTATACGTGGGTATGGTGTATGTACGGTGCATGTTATACGTGGGTATGGGGTATGTACGGTGTATGTTATACGTGGGTATGGGGTATGTACGGTGTATGTTATACGTGGGTATGGGGTATGTACGGTGTATGTTATACGTGGGTATGGGGTATGTACGGTGTATTTTATACGTGGGTATGGGGTATGTACGGTGTATGTTATACGTGGGTATGGGGTATGTACGGTGTATGTTATACGTGGGTATAGGGTATGTACGGTGTATGTTATACGTGGGTATGGGGTATGTACGGTGTATGTTATACGTGGGTATGGGGTATGTACGGTGTATGTTATACGTGGGTATGGTGTATGTACGGTGTATGTTATACGTGGGTATGGTGTATGTACGGTGTATGTTATACGTGGGTATGGTGTATGTACGGTGTATGTTATACGTGGGTATGGTGTATGTACGGTGTATGTTATACGTGTGTGTGGTGTATGTACGGTGTATGTTATCCGTGTGTGTGGTGTATGTACGGTGTATGTTATACGTGGGTATGGTGTATGTTATACGTGGGTATGGTGTATGTACGGTGTATGTTATACGTGGGTATGGGGTATGTACGGTGTATGTTATACGTGGGTATGGTGTATGTACGGTGTATGTTATAAGTGTGTGGTGTATGTACGGTGTATGTTATACGTGTGTATGTACGGTGTATGTTATACGTGTGTATGGTGTATGTACGGTGTATGTTATACGTGTGTATGTACGGTGTATGTTATACGTGTGTATGGTGTATGTACGGTGTATGTTATACGTGTGTATGGTGTATGTACAGTGTATGTTATACGTGTGTATGGTGTATGTACGGTGTATGTTATACATGTGTATGGTGTATGTTATACGTGTGTATGTACGGTGTATGTTATACGTGGGTATGGTGTATGTACGGTGTATGTTATACGTGGGTATGGTGTATGTACGGTGTATGTTATACGTGTGTATGGTGTATGTTATACATGGGTATGTACGGTGTATGTACGGTGTTTGTTATACGTGTGTATGGTGTATGTACGGTGTATGTTATACGTGTGTATGTACGGTGTATGTTATACGTGTGTATGTACGGTGTATGTTATACGTGTGTTTGGTGTATGTACGGTGTATGTTATACGTGGGTATGGTGTATGTACGGTGTATGTTATACATGTGTATGGTGTATGTACGGTGTATGTTATACGTGGGTATGTACGGTGTATGTTATACGTGTGTATGTACGGTGTATGTTATACATGTGTATGGTGTATGTACAGTGTATGTTATACGTGTGTATGTACGGTGTATGTTATACGTGTGTATGGTGTATGTACGGTGTATGTTATACGTGTGTATGTACGGTGTATGTTATACGTGGGTATGGTGTATGTACGGTGTATGTTATACGTGGGTATGTACGGTGTATGTTATACGTGTGTATGTACGGTGTATGTTATACATGTGTATGGTGTATGTACAGTGTATGTTATACGTGTGTATGTACGGTGTATGTTATACGTGTGTATGGTGTATGTACGGTGTATGTTATACGTGTGTATGTACGGTGCATGTTATACGTGTGTGTGGTGTATGTACGGTGTATGTTATACGTGTGTATGTACGGTGTATGTTATACGTGGGTATGGTGTATGTACGGTGTATGTTATACGTGTGTATGGTGTACGTACGGTGTATGTTATACGTGGGTATGGTGTATGTTATACGTGTGTATGGTGTATGTACGGTGTATGTTATACGTGGGTATTGTGTATTTTATACGTGGGTATGGTGTATGTACGGTGTATGTTATACGTGGGTATGGGGTATGTACGGTGTATGTTATACGTGGGTATGGGGTATGTACGGTGTATGTTATACGTGGGTATGGGGTATGTACGGTGTATGTTATACGTGGGTATGGTGTATGTACGGTGTATGTTATACGTGTGTATGTACGGTGTATGTTATACGTGGGTATGGTGTATGTACGGTGTATGTTATACGTGGGTATGGTGTATGTACGGTGTATGTTATACGTGTGTATGTACGGTGTATGTTATACGTGTGTTTGGTGTATGTACAGTGTATGTTATACGTGTGTATGGTGTATGTACGGTGTATGTTATACGTGTGTGTGGTGTATGTACGGTGTATGTTATACGTGTGTATGGTGTATGTACGGTGTATGTTATACGTGTGTATGGTGTATGTACGGTGTATGTTATACGTGGGTATGGTGTATGTACGGTGTATGTTATACGTGTGTATGGTGTATGTACAGTGTATGTTATACGTGTGTATGGTGTATGTACGGTGTGTGTTATACGTGGGTATGGTGTATGTACGGTGTATGTTATACGTGGGTATGTACGGTGTATGTTATACGTGTGTATGTACGGTGTATGTTATACATGTGTATGGTGTATGTACGGTGTATGTTATACGTGTGTATGGTGTATGTACGGTGTATGTTATACGTGGGTATGGTGTATGTACGGTGTATGTTATACATGTGTGTGGTGTATGTACGGTGTATGTTATACGTGTGTATGTACGGTGTATGTTATACGTGGGTATGGTGTATGTACGGTGTATGTTATACATGTGTATGGTGTATGTACGGTGTATGTTATACGTGTGTATGTACGGTGTATGTTATACATGTGTATGGTGTATGTACGGTGTATGTTATACGTGTGTATGTACGGTGCATGTTATACGTGTGTGTGGTGTATGTACGGTGTATGTTATACGTGTGTATGTACGGTGTATGTTATACGTGGGTATGGTGTATGTACGGTGTTTGTTATACGTGTGTATGGTGTATGTTATACGTGTGTGTGGTGTATGTACGGTGTATGTTATACGTGTGTATGGTGTATGTACGGTGTATGTTATACATGTGTATGGTGTATGTACGGTGTAACATACACCGTACATACACACGTATAACATACACCGTACATACACCACACTCATGTATGTTATACGTGTGTACGGTGTATGTTATACGTGTGTATGTACGGTGTATGTTATACGTGTGTATGGGGTATGTACGGTGTATGTTATACGTGTGTATGGTGTATGTACGGTGTATGTTATACGTGTGTATGTACGGTGTATGTTATCCATGTGTATGGTGTATGTACGGTGTATGTTATACGTGTGTATGTACGGTGTATGTTATACGTGTGTATGGTGTATGTTATACGTGTGTTTGTACGGTGTATGTACGGTGTTTGTTATACGTGTGTATGTACGGTGTATGTTATACGTGTGTATGTACGGTGTATGTTATACGTGTGTATGGTGTATGTACGGTGTATGTTATACGTGGGTATGGGGTATGTACGGTGTATGTTATACGTGGGTATGGGGTATGTACGGTGTATGCTATACGTGGGTATGGGGTATGTACGGTGTATGTTATACGTGGGTATGGTGTATGTACGGTGTATGTTATACGTGGGTATGGGGTATGTACGGTGTATGTTATACGTGTGTATGGTGTATGTACGGTGTATGTTATACGTGGGTATGGGGTATGTACGGTGTATGTTATACGTGTGTATGGTGTATGTACGGTGTATGTTATACGTGGGTATGGGGTATGTACGGTGTATGTTATACGTGGGTATGGGGTATGTACGGTGTATGCTATACGTGGGTATGGGGTATGTACGGTGTATGCTATACGTGGGTATGGTGTATGTACGGTGTATGTTATACGTGGGTATGGTGTATGTACGGTGTATGTTATACGTGGGTATGGTGTATGTATGGTGTGTGTTATACGTGTGTATGTACGGTGTATGTTATCCATGTGTATGGTGTATGTACGGTGTATGTTATACGTGTGTATGTACGGTGTATGTTATACGTGTGTATGGTGTATGTACGGTGTATGTTATACGTGTGTATGTACGGTGTATGTTATACGTGTGTATGGTGTATGTTATACGTGGGTATGTACGGTGTATGTACGGTGTTTGTTATACGTGTGTATGTACGGTGTATGTTATACGTGTGTATGGTGTATGTACGGTGTATGTTATACGTGTGTATGGTGTATGTACGGTGTATGTTATATGTGGGTATGGTGTATGTACGGTGTATGTTATACGTGTGTATGGTGTATGTTATACGTGGGTATGTACGGTGTATGTACGGTGTTTGTTATACGTGTGTATGTACGGTGTATGTTATACGTGTGTATGGTGTATGTACGGTGTATGTTATACGTGTGTATGGTGTATGTACGGTGTATGTTATATGTGGGTATGGTGTATGTACGGTGTATGTTATACGTGTGTATGGTGTATGTACGGTGTATGTTATACGTGTGTATGGTGTATGTACAGTGTATGTTATACGTGTGTATGGTGTATGTACGGTGTATGTTATACGTGGGTATGGTGTATGTACGGTGTATGTTATACGTGGGTATGGGGTATGTACGGTGTATGTTATACGTGGGTATGGGGTATGTACGGTGTATGTTATACGTGGGTATGGTGTATGTACGGTGTGTGTTATACGTGGGTATGGGGTATGTACGGTGTATGTTATACATGTGTGTGGTGTATGTACGGTGTATGTTATACGTGGGTATGGTGTATGTACGGTGTATGTTATACGTGTGTATGTACGGTGTATGTTATACATGTGTATGGTGTATGTACAGTGTATGTTATACATGTGTATGGTGTATGTACGGAGTATGTTATACATGTGTATGGTGTATGTACGGAGTATGTTATACGTGTGTATGTACGGTGTATGTACGGTGTATGGTGTATGTACGGTGCATGTTATACGTGTGTGTGGTGTATGTACGGTGTATGTTATACGTGTGTATGTACGGTGTATGTTATACGTGGGTATGGTGTACGTACGGTGTATGTTATACGTGGGTATTGTGTATGTTATACGTGGGTATGGTGCATGTACGGTGTATGTTATACGTGGGTATGGTGTATGTACGGTGTATGTTATACGTAGGTATGGTGTATGTACGGTGTATGTACGGTGTATGGTGTATGTACGGTGTATGTTATACGTGTGTATGGTGTATGTACGGTGTATGTTATACGTGGGTATGGGGTATGTTATACGTGGGTATGGTGTATGTACAGTGTATGTTATACGTGGGTATGGGGTATGTACGGTGTATGTTATACGTGTGTGTGGTGTATGTACGGTGTATGTTATACGTGGGTATGGGGTATGTACGGTTTATGTTATACGTGGGTATGGGGTATGTACGGTGTATGTTATACGTGGGTATGGGGTATGTACGGTGTATGTTATACGTGGGTATGGGGTATGTACGGTGTATGTTATACGTGGGTACGGTGTATGTTATACGTGTGTATGGTGTATGTTATACGTGTGTATGGTGTATGTACGGTGTATGTTATACGTGGGTATGGGGTATGTACGGTGTATGTTATACGTGTGTGTGGGGTATGTACGGTGTATGTTATACGTGGGTATGGTGTATGTACGGTGTATGTTATACGTGGGTATGGTGTATGTTATACGTGTGTATGTATGGTGTATGTTATACGTGGGTATGGTGTATGTACGGTGTATGTTATACTTGGGTGTGGTGTATGTACGGTGTATGTTATACGTGTGTGTGGTGTATGTACGGTGTATGTTATACGTGTGTGTGGTGTATGTACGGTGTATGTTATACGTGGGTATGGTGTATGTACGGTGTATGTTATACGTGGGTATGGTGTATGTTATACGTGTGTATGTATGGTGTATGTTATACGTGTGTGTGGTGTATGTACGGTGTATGTTATACGTGGGTATGGTGTATGTACGGTGTATGTTATACGTGTGTATGGTGTATGTACGGTGTATGTTATACGTGTGTGTGGTGTATGTACGGTGTATGTTATACGTGTGTGTGGTGTATGTACGGTGTATGTTATACGTGGGTATGGTGTATGTACGGTGTATGTTATACGTGGGTATGGTGTATGTTATACGTGTGTATGTATCGTGTATGTTATACGTGGGTATGGTGTATGTACGATGTATGTTATACGTGGGTGTGGTGTATGTACGGTGTATGTTATACGTGGGTATGGTGTATGTACGGTGTATGTTATACGTGGGTATGGTGTATGTTATACGTGGGTATGGTGTATGTACGGTGTATGTTATACGTGGGTATGGTGTATGTTATACGTGGGTATGGTGTATGTACGGTGTATGTTATACGTGGGTATGGGGTATGTACGGTGTATGTTATACGTGTGTATGGTGTATGTACGGTGTATGTTATACGTGTGTATGGTGTATGTACGGTGTATGTTATACGGGGGTATGGTGTATGTACGGTGTATGTTATACGTGGGTGTGGTGTATGTACGGTGTATGTTATACGTGGGTGTGGTGTATGTACGGTGTATGTTATACGTGGGTATGGTGTATGTACGTTGTATGTTATACGTGGGTATGGTGTATATACGGTGTATGTTATACGTGTGTGTGGTGTATGTACGGTGTATGTTATACGTGGGTATGGTGTATGTACGGTGTATGTTATACGTGGGTATGGTGTATGTACGTTGTATGTTATACGTGGGTATGGTGTATGTACGTTGTATGTTATACGTGGGTATGGTGTATGTTATACGTGGGTATGGTGTATGTACGGTGTATGTTATACGTGGGTATGGTGTATGTACGGTGTATGTTATACGTGGGTATGGGGTATGTACGGTGTATGTTATACGTGGGTATGGTGTATGTACGGTGTATGTTATACGTGGGTATGGTGTATGTTATACGTGGGTATGGTGTATGTACGGTGTATGTTATACGTGGGTATGGTGTATGTACGGTGTATGTTATACTTGGGTATGGTGTATGTTATACTTGGGTATGGTGTATGTTATACGTGGGTATGGTGTATGTACGGTGTATGTTATACTTGGGTATGGTGTATGTACGGTGTATGTTATACTTGGGTATGGTGTATGTGCGGTGTATGTTATACGTGGGTATGGTGTATGTACGGTGTATGTTATACGTGGGTATGGTGTATGTATGGTGTATGTTATACGTGTGTATGGTGTATGTACGGTGTATGTTATACGTGGGTATGGTGTATGTACGGTGTATGTTATACGTGGGTATGGTGTATGTTATACGTGGGTATGGTGTATGTACGGTGTATTTTATACGTGTGTATGGTGTATGTACGGTGTATGTTAAACGTGTGTATGGTGTATGTACGGTGTATGTACGGTGTATGTTATAAGTGTGTATGGTGTATGTACGATGTATGTTATACGTGGGTGTGGGGTATGTACGGTGTATGTTATACGTGGGTGTGGTGTATGTACGGTGTATGTTATACGTGTGTGTGGTGTATGTACGGTGTATGTTATACGTGTGTGTGGTGTATGTACGGTGTATGTTATACGTGTGTACGGTGTATGTTATACGTGGGTATGGTGTATGTACGGTGTATGTTATACGTGGGTGTGGTGTATGTACGGTGTATGTTATACGTGTGTACGGTGTATGTTATACGTGGGTATGGTGTATGTTATACGTGGGTATGGTGTATGTACGGTGTATTTTATACGTGTGTATGGTGTATGTACGGTGTATGTTAAACGTGTGTATGGTGTATGTACGGTGTATGTACGGTGTATGTTATAAGTGTGTATGGTGTATGTACGATGTATGTTATACGTGGGTGTGGGGTATGTACGATCTATGTTATACGTGGGTGTGGGGTATGTACGGTGTATGTTATACGTGGGTGTGGTGTATGTACGGTGTATGTTATACGTGTGTGTGGTGTATGTACGGTGTATGTTATACGTGTGTGTGTGGTGTATGTATGGTGTATGTACGGTGTATGTTATACGTGTGTATGGTGTATGTACGGTGTATGTTAAACGTGTGTGTGTGGTGTATGTACGGTGTATGTTAAACGTGTGTGTGTGGTGTATGTACGGTGTATGTTATACGTGTGTGTGGTGTATGTACGGTGTATGTTATACGTGGGTGTGGGGTATGTACGGTGTATGTTATACGTGGGTGTGGGGTATGTACGGTGTATGTTATACGTCTGTATGGTGTATGTTATACGTGTGTGTGGTGTATGTACGGTGTATGTTAAACGTGTGTATGTACAGTGTATGTTATACATGCGTGTGGTGTATGTACGGTGTATGTTATACGTGTGTATGTACGGTGTATGTTATACGTGTGTATGGTGTATGTACGGTGTATGTTATACGTGTGTATGGTGTATGTACGGTGTATGTTATACGTGTGTATGGTGTATGTACGGTGTTTGTTATACGTGTGTATGGTGTATGTACGGTGTATGTTATACGTGTGTATGTACGGTGTATGTTATACGTGTGTATGGTGTATGTACAGTGTATGTTATACGTGTGTATGGTGTATGTACGGTGTATGTTATACATGTGTATGGTGTATGTACGGTGTATGTTATATGTGTGTATGGTGTATGTACGGTGTATGTTATACATGTGTGTGATGTATGTACGGTGTGTGTTATACGTGGGTATGGTGTATGTACGGTGTATGTTATACATGTGTATGGTGTATGTACGGTGTATGTTATACGTGGGTATGGTGTATGTACGATGTATGTTATACGTGTGTATGGTGTATGTACGGTGTATGTTATACGTGGGTGTGGTGTATGTACGGTGTATGTTATACCTGTGTATGGTGTATGTACGGTGTATGTTATACGTGTGTATGGTGTATGTTATACGTGTGTATGGTGTATGTACGGTGTATGTTATACGTGGGTATGGTGTATGTACGATGTATGTTATACGTGTGTATGGTGTATGTACGGTGTATGTTATACGTGGGTATGGTGTATGTTATACGTGGGTATGGTGTATGTACCATGTATGTTATACATGTGTATGGTGTTTGTTATACGTGTGTATGGTGTATGTACGGTGTATGTTATACGTGTGTATGTACGGTGTATGTTATACGTGTGTATGTACGGTGTATGTTATACATGTGTATGGTGTATGTACGGTGTATGTTATACGTGTGTATGTACGGTGTATGTTATACGTGGGTATGGTGTATGTACGGTGCATGTTATACGTGTGTGTGGTGTATGTACGGTGTATGTTATACGTGTGTATGTACGGTGTATGTTATACGTGGGTATGGTGTATGTACGGTGTATGTTATACGTGTGTATGGTGCATGTACGGTGTATGTTATACGTGTGTATGTACGGTGTATGTTATACGTGGGTATGGTGTATGTACGGTGTTTGTTATACGTGTGTATGGTGTATGTTATACGTGGGTATGGTGTATGTACGGTGTATGTTATACGTGGGTATGGTGTATGTACGGTGTATGTTATACGTGTGTATGGTGTATGTTATACGTGGGTATGGTGTATGTACGGTGTATGTTATACGTGGGTATGGTGTATGTACGGTGTATGTTATACGTGGGTATGGTGTATGTACGGTGTATGGTGTATGTACGGTGTATGTTATACGTGGGTATGGTGCATGTACGGTGTATGTTATACGTGGGTATGGTGTATATACGGTGTATGTTATACATGGGTATGGTGTATGTACGGTGTATGGTGTATGTACGGTGTATGTTATACGTGTGTGTGGTGTATGTACGGTGTATGTTATACGTGGGTATGGTGTATGTACGGTGTATGTTATACGTGTGTGTGGTGTATGTACGGTGTATGTTATACGTGGGTATGGGGTATGTACGGTGTATGTTATACGTGGGTATGGTGTATGTACGGTGTATGTTATACGTGGGTATGGTGTATGTACGGTGTATGTTATACGTGGGTATGGGTTATGTACGGTGTATGTTATACGTGGGTATGGGTTATGTACGGTGTATGTTATACGTGGGTATGGGTTATGTACGGTGTATGTTATACGTGTGTATGGTGTATGTACGGTGTATGTTATACGTGGGTATGGTGTATGTATGGTGTATGTTATACGTGGGTATGGTGTATGTTATACGTGGGTATGGTGTATGTATGGTGTATGTTATACGTGGGTATGGTGTATGTACGGTGTATGTTATACGTGGGTATGGTGTATGTACGGTGTATGTTATATGTGGGTATGGTGTATGTACGGTGTATGTTATACGTGGGTATGGTGTATGTACGGTGTATGTTATACGTGGGTATGGGGTATGTACGGTGTATGTTATACGTGGGTATGGGGTATGTACGGTGTATGTTATACGTGGGTATGGTGTATGTTATACGTGGGTATGGTGTATGTACAGTGTATGTTATACGTGGGTATGGGGTATGTACGGTGTATGTTATACGTGGTTATGGTGTATGTTATACGTGTGTATGGTGTATGTTATACGTGGGTATGGTGTATGTACGGTGTATGTTATACGTAGGTATGGTGTATGTACGGTGTATGTTATACGTGGGTATGGTGTATGTACGGTGTATGTTATACGTGGGTATGGTGTATATACGGTGTATGTTATACGTGGGTATGGGTTATGTACGGTGTATGTTATACGTGGGTATGGGTTATGTACGGTGTATGTTATACGTGGGTATGGGTTATGTACGGTGTATGTTATACGTGTGTATGGTGTATGTACGGTGTATGTTATACGTGGGTATGGTGTATGTATGGTGTATGTTATACGTGGGTATGGTGTATGTTATACGTGGGTATGGTGTATGTATGGTGTATGTTATACGTGGGTATGGTGTATGTACGGTGTATGTTATACGTGGGTATGGTGTATGTACGGTGTATGTTATATGTGGGTATGGTGTATGTACGGTGTATGTTATACGTGGGTATGGTGTATGTACGGTGTATGTTAAACGTGGGTATGGGGTATGTACGGTGTATGTTATACGTGGGTATGGGGTATGTACGGTGTATGTTATACGTGGGTATGGTGTATGTTATACGTGGTTATGGTGTATGTTATACGTGTGTATGGTGTATGTTATACGTGGGTATGGTGTATGTACGGTGTATGTTATACGTGGGTATGGTGTATGTACGGTGTATGTTATACGTGGGTATGGGGTATGTTATACGTGGGTATGGTGTATGTACGATGTATGTTATACGTGGGTATGGGGTATGTACGGTGTATGTTATACGTGGGTATGATGTATGTTATACGTGTGTATGGTGTATGTTATACGTGGGTATGGTGTATGTACGGTGTATGTTATACGTAGGTATGGTGTATGTACGGTGTATGTTATACGTGGGTATGGGGTATGTACGGTGTATGTTATACGTGTGTGTGGGGTATGTACGGTGTATGTTATACGTGGGTATGGTGTATGTACGGTGTATGTTATACGTGGGTATGGTGTATGTTATACGTGGGTATGGTGTATGTACGGTGTATGTTATACGTAGGTATGGTGTATGTACGGTGTATGTTATACGTGGGTATGGGGTATGTACGGTGTATGTTATACGTGTGTATGGTGTATGTACGGTGTATGTTATACGTGTGTATGGTGTATGTACGGTGTATGTTATACGTGGGTATGGTGTATGTACGGTGTATGTTATACGTGGGTATGGTGTATGTACGGTTTATGTTATACGTGGGTATGGTGTATGTACGGTGTATGTTATACGTGGGTATGGTGTATGTACGTTGTATGTTATACGTGGGTATGGTGTATGTTATACGTGTGTGTGGTGTATGTACGGTGTATGTTATACGTGGGTGTGGTGTATGTACGGTGTATGTTATACGTGGGTATGGTGTATGTACGGTGTATGTTATACGTGGGTATGGTGTATGTACGTTGTATGTTATACGTGGGTATGGTGTATGTACGTTGAATGTTATACGTGGGTATGGTGTATGTTATACGTGGGTATGGTGTATGTACGGTGTATGTTATACGTGTGTGTGGGGTACGTACGGTGTATGTTATACGTGGGTATGGTGTATGTACGGTGTATGTTATACGTGTGTATGGTGTATGTACGTTGTATGTTATACGTGGGTATGGTGTATGTACGTTGTATGTTATACGTGGGTATGGTGTTTGTTATACGTGTGTATGGTGTATGTACGGTGTATGTTATACGTGGGTACGGTGTATGTTATACGTGTGTATGTACGGTGTATGTTATACGTGTGTATGTACGGTGTATGTTATACGTGTGTATGGTGTATGTACAGTGTATGTTATACGTGTGTATGGTGTATGTACGGTGTATGTTATACGTGTGTATGGTGTATGTACGGTGTATGTTATACATGTGTATGGTGTATGTACGGTGTATGTTATACGTGGGTATGGTGTATGTACGGTGTATGTTATACGTGGGTATGTACGGTGTATGTTATACGTGTGTATGTATGGTGTATGTTATACGTGGGTATGGTGCATGTACGGTGTATGTTATACGTGTGTATGGTGTATGTACGGTGTATGTTATACGTGTGTATGTACGGTGTATGTTATACGTGGGTATGGTGTATGTACGGTGTATGTTATACGTGGGTATGTACGGTGTATGTTATACGTGTGTATGTATGGTGTATGTTATACGTGGGTATGGTGTATGTACGGTGTATGTTATACGTGTGTATGTACGGTGTATGTTATACGTGGGTATGGTGTATGTACGGTGTATGTTATACGTGGGTATGTACGGTGTATGTTATACGTGTGTATGTACGGTGTATGTTATACGTGGGTATGGTGTATGTACGGTGTATGTTATACGTGTGTATGTACGGTGTATGTTATACATGTGTATGGTGTATGTACGGTGTATGTTATACGTGGGTATGGTGTATGTACGGTGTTTGTTATACGTGTGTATGGTGTATGTTATACGTGTGTATGGTGTATGTACGGTGTATGTTATACGTGGGTATGGTGCATGTACGGTGTATGTTATATGTTATACGTGGGTATGGTGCATGTACGGTGTATGTTATACGTGGGTATGGTGTATGTACGGTGTGTGTTATACGGGGGTATGGTGTATGTACGGTGTATGTTATACGTGGGAATGGTGCATGTACGGTGTATGTTATACGTGGGTATGGTGTATGTACGGTGTATGTTATACGTGGGTATTGTGTATGTTATACGTGGGTATGGTGCATGTACGGTGTATGTTATACGTGGGTATGGTGTATGTACGGTGTATGTTATACGTAGGTATGGTGTATGTACGGTGTATGTTATACGTGTGTGTGGTGTATGTACGGTGTATGTACGGTGTATGTTATACGTGGGTATGGGGTATGTACGGTGTATGTTATACGTGTGTGTGGTGTATGTACGGTGTATGTTATACGTGGGTATGGTGTATGTTATACGTGGGTATGGTGTATGTACGGTGTATGTTATACGTGGCTATGGTGTATGTTATACGTGGGTATGGTGTATGTACGGTTTATGTTATACGTGGGTATGGTGTATGTACGGTGTATGTTATACGTGGGTATGGTGTATGTTATACGTGTGTGTGGTGTATGTACGGTGTATGTTATACGTGGGTGTGGTGTATGTACGGTGTATGTTATACGTGGGTATGGTGTATGTACGGTGTATGTTATACGTGGGTATGGTGTATGTACGGTTTATGTTATACGTGGGTATGGTGTATGTACGGTGTATGTTATACGTGGGTATGGTGTATGTTATACGTGTGTGTGGTGTATGTACGGTGTATGTTATACGTGGGTGTGGTGTATGTACGGTGTATGTTATACGTGGGTATGGGGTATGTACGGTGTATGTTATACGTGTGTGTGGTGTATGTACGGTGTATGTTATACGTGGGTATGGTGTATGTTATACGTGGGTATGGTGTATGTACGGTGTATGTTATACGTGGCTATGGTGTATGTTATACGTGGGTATGGTGTATGTACGGTTTATGTTATACGTGGGTATGGTGTATGTACGGTGTATGTTATACGTGGGTATGGTGTATGTTATACGTGTGTGTGGTGTATGTACGGTGTATGTTATACGTGGGTGTGGTGTATGTACGGTGTATGTTATACGTGGGTATGGTGTATGTACGGTGTATGTTATACGTGGGTATGGTGTATGTACGTTGTATGTTATACGTGGGTATGGTGTATGTACGTTGTATGTTATACGTCTGTATGGTGTATGTTATACGTGTGTGTGGTGTATGTACGGTGTATGTTATACGTGGGTGTGGTGTATGTACGGTGTATGTTATACGTGGGTATGGTGTATGTACGGTGTATGTTATACGTGTGTATGGTGTATGTACGGTGTATGTTATACGTGTGTATGGTGTATGTACGGTGTATGTTATACGTGGGTATGGTGTATGTACGGTGTATGTTATACGTGTGTGTGGGGTACGTACGGTGTATGTTATACGTGGGTATGGTGTATGTACGGTGTATGTTATACGTGGGTGTGGTGTATGTACGGTGTATGTTATATGTGTGTATGGTGTATGTACGTTGTATGTTATACGTGGGTATGGTGTATGTACGTTGTATGTTATACGTGGGTATGGTGTTTGTTATACGTGTGTATGGTGTATGTACGGTGTATGTTATACGTGGGTACGGTGTATGTTATACGTGTGTATGTACGGTGTATGTTATACGTGTGTATGGTGTATGTACGGTGTATGTTATACGTGTGTATGGTGTATGTACAGTGTATGTTATACGTGTGTATGGTGTATGTACGGTGTATGTTATACGTGTGTATGGTGTATGTACGGTGTATGTTATACATGTGTATGGTGTATGTACGGTGTATGTTATACGTGGGTATGGTGTATGTACGGTGTATGTTATACGTGGGTATGTACGGTGTATGTTATACGTGTGTATGTATGGTGTATGTTATACGTGGGTATGGTGCATGTACGGTGTATGTTATACGTGTGTATGGTGTATGTACGGTGTATGTTATACGTGTGTATGTACGGTGTATGTTATACGTGGGTATGGTGTATGTACGGTGTATGTTATACGTGGGTATGTACGGTGTATGTTATACGTGTGTATGTATGGTGTATGTTATACGTGGGTATGGTGTATGTACGGTGTATGTTATACGTGTGTATGTACGGTGTATGTTATACGTGGGTATGGTGTATGTACGGTGTATGTTATACGTGGGTATGTACGGTGTATGTTATACGTGTGTATGTACGGTGTATGTTATACGTGGGTATGGTGTATGTACGGTGTATGTTATACGTGTGTGTGGTGTATGTACGGTGTATGTTATACGTGTGTATGTACGGTGTATGTTATACATGTGTATGGTGTATGTACGGTGTATGTTATACGTGGGTATGGTGTATGTACGGTGTTTGTTATACGTGTGTATGGTGTATGTTATACGTGTGTATGGTGTATGTACGGTGTATGTTATACGTGGGTATGGTGCATGTACGGTGTATGTTATATGTTATACGTGGGTATGGTGCATGTACGGTGTATGTTATACGTGGGTATGGTGTATGTACGGTGTGTGTTATACGGGGGTATGGTGTATGTACGGTGTATGTTATACGTGGGTATGGTGCATGTACGGTGTATGTTATACGTGGGTATGGTGCATGTACGGTGTATGTTATACGTGGGTATGGTGTATGTACGGTGTATGTTATACGTGGGTGTGGGGTATGTACGGTGTATGTTATACGTGGGTGTGGGGTATGTACGGTGTATGTTATACGTGGGTATGGTGCATGTACGGTGTATGTTATACGTGGGTATGGTGTATGTACGGTGTATGTTATACGTAGGTATGGTGTATGTACGGTGTATGTTATACGTGTGTGTGGTGTATGTACGGTGTATGTACGGTGTATGTTATACGTGGGTATGGGGTATGTTATACGTGGCTATGGTGTATGTACGGTGTATGTTATACGTGGCTATGGTGTATGTTATACGTGGGTATGGTGTATGTACGGTGTATGTTATACGTGGGTATGTTGCATGTACGGTGTATGTTATACGTGGGTATGGTGCATGTACGGTGTATGTTATACGTGGGTATGGTGTATGTACGGTGTATGTTATACGTGGGTATGGGGTATGTACGGTTTATGTTATACGTGGGTATGGGGTATGTACGGTGTATGTTATAGGTGGGTATGGGGTATGTACGGTGTATGTTATACGTGGGTATGGTGTATGAACGGTGTATGTTATACGTGGGTATGGGGTATGTACGGTGTATGTTATACGTGTGTATGGTGTATGTTATACGTGTGTATGGTGTATGTACGGTGTATGTTATACGTAGGTATGGTGTATGTACGGTGTATGTTATACGTAGGTATGGGGTATGTACGGTGTATGTTATACGTGTGTGTGGGGTATGTACGGTGTATGTTATACGTGGGTATGGTGTATGTTATACGTGGGTATGGTGTATGTTATACGTGGGTATGGTGTATGTACGGTGTATGTTATACGTGGGTATGGTGTATGTTATACGTGGGTATGGTGTATGTACGGTGTATGTTATACGTGTGTATGGTGTATGTACGGTGTATGTTATACGTGTGTGTGGTGTATGTACGGTGTATGTTATACGTGTGTGTGGGGTATGTACGGTGTATGTTATACGTGGGTATGGTGTATTTTATACGTGTGTATGGTGTATGTACGGTGTATGTTATACGTGTGTGTATGGTGTATGTACGGTGTATGTTATACGTGTGTGTGTGGTGTATATACGGTGTATGTTATACGTGGGTATGGTGTATATACGGTGTATGTTATACGGGGGTATGGTGTATGTACGGTGTATGTTATACGTGGGTATGGTGTATGTACGGTGTATGTTATACGTGGGTATGGTGTATGTACGGTGTATGTTATACGTGGGTATGGTGTATGTACGGTGTATGTTATACGTGTGTACGGTGTATGTACGGTGTATGTTATACGTGGGTATGGTGTATGTACGGTGTATGTTATACGTGTGTATGGTGTATGTACGGTGTATGTTATACGTGGGTATGGTGTATATACGGTGTATGTTATACGGGGGTATGGTGTATGTACGGTGTATGTTATACGTGGGTATGGTGTATGTACGGTGTATGTTATACGTGGGTATGGTGTATGTACGGTGTATGTTATACGTGGGTATGGTGTATGTACGTTGTATATTATACGTGGGTATGGTGTATGTACGGTGTATGTTATACGTGTGTGTGGGGTACGTATGGTGTATGTTATACGTGTGTGTGGTGTATGTACGGTGTATGTTATACGTGGGTGTGGTGTATGTACGGTGTATGTTATACGTGGCTGTGGTGTATGTACGGTGTATGTTATACGTGGGTGTGGTGTATGTACGGTGTATGTTATACGTGTGTATGTATGTTGTATGTTATACGTGGGTATGGTGTATGTTATACGTGGGTATGGTGTATGTACGGTGTATGTTATACGTGGGTATGGTGTATGTATGGTGTATGTTATACGTGGGTATGGGGTGTGTACGGTGTATGTTATACGTGTGTGGTGTAAGTACGGTGTATGTTATACGTGGGTACGGTGTATGTTATACGTGGGTATGGTGTATGTTATACGTGGGTATGGTGTATGTACGGTGTATGATATACGTGGGTATGGTGTATGTTATACGTGGGTATGGTGTATGTACGGTGTATGTTATACTTGGGTATGGTGTATGTTATACTTGGGTATGGTGTATGTTATACGTGGGTATGGTGTATGTACGGTGTATGTTATACGTGGGTATGGTGTATGTACGGTGTATGTTATACGTGGGTATGGTGTATGTACGGTGTATTTTATAAGTGTGTATGGTGTATGTACGGTGTATGTTATACGTGGGTATGGTGTATGTACGGTGTATGTTATACGTGGGTATGGGGTATGTACGGTGTATGTTATACGTGTGTATGGTGTATGTACGGTGTATGTTATACGTGGGTATGGTGTATGTACGGTGTATGTTATACGTGGGTATGGTGTATGTTATACGTGGGTATGGTGTATGTACGGTGTATTTTATACGTGAGTATGGTGTATGTACGGTGTATGTTAAACGTGTGTATGGTGTATGTACGGTGTATGTTATACGTGGGTATGGTGTATGTACGGTGTATGTTATACGTGGGTATGGTGTATGTACGGTGTATGTTATACGTGGGTATGGTGTATGTACGGTGTATGTTATACGTGGGTATGGGGTATGTACGGTGTATGTTATACGTGGGTATGGGGTATGTACGGTGTATGTTATACGTGGGTATGGGGTATGTACGGTGTATGTTATACGTGGGTATGGTGTATGTTATACGTGGGTATGGTGTATGTACAGTGTATGTTATACGTGGGTATGGGGTATGTACGATGTATGTTATACGTGGGTATGGGGTATGTACGGTGTATGTTATACGTGGGTATGGTGCATGTACGGTGTATGTTATACGTGGGTATGGTGTATGTTATACGTGGGTATGGTGTATGTACGGTGTATGTTATACGTGGGTATGGGGTATGTACGGTGTATGTTATACGTGTGTGTGGGGTATGTACGGTGTATGTTATACGTGGGTATGGTGTATGTACGGTGTATGTTATACGTGGGTATGGTGTATGTACGGTGTATGTTATACGTGGGTATGGTGTATGTTATACGTGGGTATGGTGTATGTTATACGTGGGTATGGTGTATGTACGGTGTATGTTATACGTGGGTATGGTGTATGTTATACGTGGGTATGGTGTATGTACGGTGTATGTTATACGTGGGTATGGTGTATGTACGGTGTATGTTATACGTGTGTATGGTGTATGTACGGTGTATGTTATACGTGTGTGTGGGGTATGAACGGTGTATGTTATACGTGTGTGTGGTGTATGTACGGTGTATGTTATACGTGGGTATGGTGTATGTACGGTGTATGTTATACGTGGGTATGGTGTATGTACGGTGTATGTTATACGTGGGTATGGTGTATGTATGTTGTATGTTATACGTGGGTATGGTGTATGTACGTTGAATGTTATACGTGGGTATGGTGTATGTTATACGTGGGTATGGTGTATGTACGTTGAATGTTATACGTGGGTATGGTGTATGTTATACGTGGGTATGGTGTATGTACGGTGTATGTTATACGTGGGTATGGTGTATGTACGGTGTATGTTATACGTGGGTATGGGGTATGTACGGTGTATGTTATACGTGGGTATGGTGCATGTATGGTGTATGTTATACGTGTGTATGTTGTATGTACGGTGTATGTTATACGTGGGTATGGTGTATGTACGGTGTATGTTATACGTGGGTATGGTGTATGTACGGTGTATGTTATACGTGGGTATGGTGTATGTACGGTGTATGTTATACGTGGGTATGGTGTATGTACGGTGTATGTTATACGTGTGTATGGTGTATGTACGGTGTATGTTATACGTGGGTATGGTGCATGTACGGTGTATGTTATACGTGGGTATGGTGTATGTACGGTGTATGTTATACGTGGGTATTGTGTATGTTATACGTGTGTATGGTGTATGTACGGTGTATGTTATACGTGGGTATGGTGTATATACGGTGTATGTTATACGTGGGTATGGTGTATGTTATACGTGGGTATGGTGTATGTTATACGTGGGTATGGTGTATGTACGGTGTATGTTATACGTGGGTATGGTGTATGTACGGTGTATGTTATACGTGTGTGTGGTGTATGTACGGTGTATGTTATACGTAGGTATGGTGTATGTACGGTGTATGTTATACGTGTGTGTGGTGTATGTACGGTGTATGTACGGTGTATGTTATACGTGGGTATGGGGTATGTACGGTGTATGTTATACGTGTGTGTGGTGTATGTACGGTGTATGTTATACGTGGGTATGGTGTATGTTATACGTGGGTATGGTGTATGTACGGAGTATGTTATACGTGGGTATGGTGTATGTACGGTGTATGTTATACGTGGGTATGGGGTATGTACGGTTTATGTTATACGTAGGTATGGTGTATGTTATACGTGGGTATGGTGTATGTTATACGTGGGTATGGTGTATGTACGGTGTATGTTATACGTGGGTATTGTGTATGTTATACGTGGGTATGGTGCATGTACGGTGTATGTTATACGTGGGTATGGTGTATGTACGGTGTATGTTATACGTGTGTGTGGTGTATGTACGGTGTATGTTATACGTAGGTATGGTGTATGTACGGTGTATGTTATACGTGTGTGTGGTGTATGTACGGTGTATGTACGGTGTATGTTATACGTGGGTATGTACGGTGTATGTTATACGTGTGTGTGGTGTATGTACGGTGTATGTTATACGTGGGTATGGTGTATGTTATACGTGGGTATGGTGTATGTACGGTGTATGTTATACGTGGGTATGGTGTATGTTATACGTGGGTATGGTGTATGTACGGTGTATGTTATACGTGGGTATGGTGTATGTACGGTTTATGTTATACGTAGGTATGGTGTATGTTATACGTGGGTATGGTGTATGTTATACGTGTGTGTGGTGTATGTACGGTGTATGATATACGTAGGTATGGTGTATGTTATACGTGGGTATGGTGTATGTACGGTGTATGTTATACGTGGGTGTGGTGTATGTACGGTGTATGTTATACGTGTGTATGGTGTATGTACGGTGTATGTTATACGTGGGTATGGTGTATGTTATACGTGGGTATGGTGTATGTACGGTGTATGTTATACGTGGGTATGGTGTATGTACGGTGTATGTTATACGTGGGTATGGTGTATGTACGGTGTATGTTATACGTGGGTATGGGGTGTGTACGGTGTATGTTATACGTGTGTGGTGTAAGTACGGTGTATGTTATACGTGTGTATGGTGTATGTACGTTGTATGTTATACGTGGGTATGGTGTATGTTATACGTGGGTATGGTGTATGTACGGTGTATGTTATACGTGGGTATGGGGTATGTACGGTGTATGTTATACGTGGGTATGGTGTATGTACGGTGTATGTTATACGTGGGTATGGTGTATGTTATACGTGGGTATGGGGTATGTACGGTGTATGTTATACGTGGGTATGGTGTATGTTATACGTGGGTATGGTGTATGTTATACGTGGGTATGGTGTATGTACGGTGTATGTTATACTTGGGTATGGTGTATGTTATACTTGGGTATGGTGTATGTTATACGTGGGTATGGTGTATGTACGGTGTATGTTATACGTGGGTATGGTGTATGTACGGTGTATTTTATAAGTGTGTATGGTGTATGTTATACGTGTGTATGGTGTATGTACGGTGTATGTTATACGTGGGTATGGTGTATGTACGGTGTATGTTATACGTGGGTATGGTGTATGTTATACGTGGGTATGGTGTATGTACGGTGTATTTTATACGTGTGTATGGTGTATGTACGGTGTATGTTAAACGTGTGTATGGTGTATGTACGGTGTATGTTATAAGTGTGTATGGTGTATGTACGGTGTATGTTATACGTGTGTATGTACGGTGTATGTTATACGTGTGTATGGTGTATGTACGGTGTATGTTAAACGTGTGTATGTACGGTGTATGTTAAACGTGTGTGTGTGGTGTATGTACGGTGTATGTTATACGTGTGTGTTGTGTATGTACGGTGTATGTTAAACGTGTGTGTGTGGTGTATGTTAGGTGTATGTTAAACGTGTGTGTGGTGTATGTACGGTGTATGTTATACGTGTGTGTTGTGTATGTACGGTGTATGTTATACGTGTGTATGGTGTATGTACGGTGTATGTTATACGTGGGTATGGGGTATGTACGGTGTATGTTATACGTGGGTATGGTGTATGTACGGTGTATGTTATACGTGGGTATGGTGTATGTACGGTGTATTTTATAAGTGTGTATGGTGTATGTTATACGTGTGTATGGTGTATGTACGGTGTATGTTATACGTGGGTATGGTGTATGTACGGTGTATGTTATACGTGGGTATGGTGTATGTACGGTGTATTTTATAAGTGTGTATGGTGTATGTTATACGTGTGTATGGTGTATGTACGGTGTATGTTATACGTGGGTATGGTGTATGTACGGTGTATTTTATAAGTGTGTATGGTGTATGTTATACGTGTGTATGGTGTATGTACGGTGTATGTTATACGTGGGTATGGTGTATGTACGGTGTATGTTATACGTGGGTATGGTGTATGTTATACGTGGGTATGGTGTATGTACGGTGTATTTTATACGTGTGTATGGTGTATGTACGGTGTATGTTAAACGTGTGTATGGTGTATGTACGGTGTATGTTATAAGTGTGTATGGTGTATGTACGGTGTATGTTAAACGTGTGTATGTACGGTGTATGTTAAACGTGTGTGTGTGGTGTATGTACGGTGTATGTTATACGTGTGTGTTGTGTATGTACGGTGTATGTTAAACGTGTGTGTGTGGTGTATGTTAGGTGTATGTTAAACGTGTGTGTGGTGTATGTACGGTGTATGTTATACGTGTGTGTTGTGTATGTACGGTGTATGTTATACGTGTGTATGGTGTATGTACGGTGTATGTTATACGTGTGTGTGGTGTATGTACGGTGTATGTTATACGTGTGTGTTGTGTATGTACGGTGTATGTTAAACGTGTGTGTGTGGTGTATGTTAGGTGTATGTTAAACGTGTGTGTGGTGTATGTACGGTGTATGTTATACGTGTGTGTTGTGTATGTACGGTGTATGTTATACGTGTGTATGGTGTAACATACACCGTACATACACCACACACACGTATAACATACACCGTACATACACCATACCCACGTATAACATACACCGTACATACACCACACACACGTATAACATACACCGTACATACACCATACCCACGTATAACATACACCGTACATAAACATGTATAACATACATGGTACATACACCATACACATCTATAACATACATGGTACATACACCATACACACGTATAACATACACCGTACATACACCATACAAACGTATAACATACACCGTACATACACACGTATAACATACACCATACCCACGTATAACATACACCGTACATACACCATACACACTTATAACATACACCGTACATACACCATACACACGTATAACATACACCGTACATACACCATACACACGTATAACATACACCGTACATACACCATACCCACGTATAACATACACCGTACATACACCATACCCACGTATAACATACACCGTACATGCACCATACACAGGTATAACATACACCGTACATACACACGTATAAAATACACCGTACACACGTATAACATACACCACACACACGTATAACATACACCGTACATACACCACACACACGTATAACATACACCGTACATACACACGTATAACATACACTATACCCACGTATAACATACACCGTACATACACCATACACACGTATAACATACACCGTACATACACCATACCCACGTATAACATACATCGTACATGCACCATACACAGGTATAACATACACCGTACATACACACGTATAACATACACCGTACACACGTATAACATACACCACACACACGTATAACATACACCGTACATACACCACACACACGTATAACATACACCGTACATACACCATACACACGTATAACATACACCGTACATACACCATACACACGTATAACATACACCGTACATACACCATACACACGTATAACATACACCGTACATACACCATACCCACGTATAACATACACCGTACATACCCACGTATAACATACACCATACCTACGTATAACATACACCGTACATACACCATACCCACGTATAACATACACCGTACATGCACCACACACACGTATAACATACACCGTACATACACCATACCCACGTATAACATACACCGTACATGCACCACACACACGTATAACATACACCGTACATACACCACGTATAACATAAACTGTACATACACCATACACATGTAAAACATACACCGTACATACACCACACACGTATAACATACACCGTACAAACACCACACACGTATAACATACACCGTACATACACCATACCCACGTATAACATACACCATACACACGTATAACATACATGGTACATACACCATACAGACGTATAACATACACCGTACATACACCATACACACGTATAACATACACCGTACATACATCATACCCACGTATAACATACACCGTACATACACCACACACACGTATAACATACATGGTACATACACATCTATTACATACACCGTACATACACCACACACACGTATAACATACACCGTACATACACACGTATAACATACACCGTACATACACCACACACACGTATAACATACACCGTACATACACCACACACACGTATAACAAACCGTACATACACCACACACACGTATAACATACACCGTACATACACCATACCCACGTATAACATACACCGTACATACACCACACCCACATATAACATACACCGTACATACACCATACCCACGTATAACATACATGGTACATACACCACACACACGTATAACATACACCGTACATACACCACACACACGTATAACAAACCGTACATACACCACACACACGTATAACATACACCGTACATACACCATACCCACGTATAACATACACCGTACATAAACATGTATAACATACATGGTACATACACCATACACATCTATAACATACATGGTACATACACCATACACACGTATAACATACACCGTACATACACCATACAAACGTATAACATACACCGTACATACACACGTATAACATACACCATACCCACGTATAACATACACCGTACATACACCATACACACTTATAACATACACCGTACATACACCATACACACGTATAACATACACCGTACATACACCATACCCACGTATAACATACACCGTACATACACCATACCCACGTATAACATACACCGTACATGCACCATACACAGGTATAACATACACCGTACATACACACGTATAAAATACACCGTACACACGTATAACATACACCACACACACGTATAACATACACCGTACATACACCATACCTACGTATAACATACACCGTACATACACCATACCCACGTATAACATACACCGTACATACACACGTATAACATACACTATACCCACGTATAACATACACCGTACATACACCATACACACGTATAACATACACCGTACATACACCATACCCACGTATAACATACACCGTACATACACCACACACACGTATAACATACACCATACCCACGTATAACATACATCGTACATGCACCATACACAGGTATAACATACACCGTACATACACACGTATAACATACACCGTACACACGTATAACATACACCACACACACGTATAACATACACCGTACATACACCATACACACGTATAACATACACCGTACATACACCATACCCACGTTTAATATACACCGTACATACACCATACCCACGTATAACATACACCGTACATACACCATACACACGTATAACATACACCGTGCATACACCATACACACGTATAACATACACCATACCCCATACCCACGTATAACATACATGGTACATACACATCTATAACATACACCATACATACACCATACACACGTATAACATACACCGTGCATACACCATACACACGTATAACATACACCGTACATACACCATACACACGTATAACATACACCGTACATACACCACACACACGTATAACATACACCGTACATACACTATACCCACGTATAGCATACACCGTACATACACCACACACATGTATAACATACACCGTACATACACCACACACACGTATAACATACACCGTACATACACCATACCCACGTTTAATATACACCGTACATACACCATACCCACGTATAACATACACCGTACATACACCATACACACGTATAACATACACCGTGCATACACCATACACACGTATAACATACACCATACCCCATACCCACGTATAACATACATGGTACATACACATCTATAACATACACCGTACATACACCATACACACGTATAACATACACCGTGCATACACCATACACACGTATAACATACACCATACCCCATACCCACGTATAACATACATGGTACATACACATCTATAACATACACCATACATACACCATACACACGTATAACATACACCATACCCACGTATAACATACATGGTACATACACATCTATAACATACACCGTACATACACCATACACACGTATAACATACACCGTACATACACCATACACACGTATAACATACACCATACCCACGTATAACATACATGGTACATACACATCTATAACATACACCGTACATACACCATACACACGTATAACATACACCGTACATACACCATACCCACGTATAACATACACCGTACATACACCACACACACGTATAACATACACTGTACAAACACCACACACACGTATAACATACACCGTACATACACACGTATAACATACATGGTACATACACCATACCCACGTTTAACATACACCGTACATACACCACGTATAACATACACCGTACATACACCATACACACGTATAACATACACCGTACATACACCATACACACGTATAACATACACTGTACATACACCACACCCACGTATAACATACACCGTACACACACCATACACACGTATAACATACATGGTACATACACCATACACACGCATAACATACACCGTACATACACCATACACACGCATAACATACACCGTACATACACCACACCCACGTATAACATACACCATACCCACGTATAACATACATGGTACATACACATCTATAACATACACCGTACATACACCATACACACGTATAACATACACCGTACATACACCACACCCACGTATAATATACACCGTACATACACCACACACACGTATAACATACACCGTACATACACCATACCCACGTATAATATACACCGTACATACACCACACACACGTATAACATACACCGTACATACACCACACACGTATAACATACACCGTACATACACCATACACACGTATAACATACGTGGTACATACACATCTATTACATACACTGTACATACACCGCACATACATCATACACACGTATAACATACACCGTACATACACATCTATAACATACACCGTACATACACCATACCCACGTATAACATACACCGTACATACACCATACACACGTATAACATACACCGTACATACACCATACCCACGTATAACATACACCGTACATACACCATACACACGTATAACATACACAATACCCACGTATAACATACACCGTACATACACAAGTATAACATACACCGTACATACACCATACACACGTATAACATACACCGTACATACACATCTATAACATACACCGTACATACACACGTATAACATACATAAGTATAACATACACCGTACATACACCATACACACGTATAACATACACCAAACACACGTATAACATGCACCGTACATACACCATACCCACGTATAACATACACCGTACATACACCACACCCACATATAACATACACCGTACATACACCATACCCACGTATAACATACATGGTACATACACCACACACACGTATAACATACACCGTACATACACCACACACACGTATAACAAACCGTACATACACCACACACACGTATAACATACACCGTACATACACCATACCCACGTATAACATACACCGTACATACACCACACCCACATATAACATACACCGTACATACACCATACCCACGTATAACATACATGGTACATACACCACACACACGTATAACATACACCGTACATACACCACACACACGTATAACAAACCGTACATACACCACACACACGTATAACATACACCGTACATACACGTATAACATACACCGTACATACACCATACCCACGTATAACATACACCGTACATACACCATACACATGCATAACATACACCGTACATACACCATACCCACGTATAACATACACCGTACATACACCATACCCACGTATAACATACACCGTACATACACCATACACATGCATAACATACACCGTACATACACCATACCCACGTATAACATACACCGTACATACACCATACACAGGTATAACATACACCGTACATACACCATACCCACGTATAACATACACCGTACATACACCATACCCACGTATAACATACACCGTACATACACCACACCCACATATAACATACACCGTACATACACCATACCCACGTATAACATACACCGTACATACACCATACCCACGTATAACATACACCGTACATACACCATACACATGCATAACATACACCGTACATACACCATACCCACGTATAACATACACCGTACATACACCATACACATGCATAACATACACCGTACATACACCATACCCACGTATAACATACACCGTACATACACCATACCCACGTATAACATACACCGTACATACACCATACACATGCATAACATACACCGTACATACACCATACCCACGTATAACATACACCGTACATACACCATACACAGGTATAACATACACCGTACATACACCATACCCACGAATAACATACACCGTACATACACCACACCCACATATAACATACACCGTACATACACCATACCCACGTATAACATACACCGTACATACACCATACACATGCATAACATACACCGTACATACACCATACCCACGTATAACATACACCGTACATACACCATACCCACGTATAACATACACCGTACATACACCATACACATGCATAACATACACCGTACATACACCATACCCACGTATAACATACACCGTACATACACCATACACAGGTATAACATACACCGTACATACACCATACCCACGTATAACATACACCGTACATACACCATACCCACGTATAACATACACCGTACATACACCACACACACGTATAACATACACCGTACATACACTATACCCACGTATAGCATACACCGTACATACACCATACCCACGTATAACATACACCGTACATACACCATACACACGTATAACATACACCGTACATACACCACACACACGTATAACATACACCGTACATACACTATACCCACGTATAGCATACACCGTACATACACCATACACAGGTATAACATACACCGTACATACACCACACACACGTATAACATACACCGTACATACACCATACCCACGTTTAATATACACCGTACATACACCATACCCACGTATAACATACACCGTACATACACCATACACACGTATAACATACACCGTGCATACACCATACACACGTATAACATACACCATACCCCATACCCACGTATAACATACATGGTACATACACATCTATAACATACACCATACATACACCATACACACGTATAACATACACCGTGCATACACCATACACACGTATAACATACACCGTACATACACCATACACACGTATAACATACACCGTACATACACCACACACACGTATAACATACACCGTACATACACTATACCCACGTATAGCATACACCGTACATACACCATACACAGGTATAACATACACCGTACATACACCACACACACGTATAACATACACCGTACATACACCATACCCACGTATAACATACACCGTACACACACCATACACACGTATAACATACATGGTACATACACATCTATAACATACACCGTACATACACCATACACACGTATAACATACACCGTGCATACACCATACACACGTATAACATACACCATACCCCATACCCACGTATAACATACATGGTACATACACATCTATAACATACACCATACATACACCATACACACGTATAACATACACCGTACATACACCATACACACGTATAACATACACCATACCCACGTATAACATACATGGTACATACACATCTATAACATACACCGTACATACACCATACACACGTATAACATACACCGTACATACACCATACCCACGTATAACATACACCGTACATACACCACACACACGTATAACATACACTGTACAAACACCACACACACGTATAACATACACCATACACACGTATAACATACATGGTACATACACCATACCCATGTTTAACATACACCGTACATACACCACGTATAACATACACCGTACATACACCATACACACGTATAACATACACCGTACATACACCATACACACGTATAACATACACTGTACATACACCACACCCACGTATAACATACACCGTACACACACCATACCCACGTATAACATACACCGTACATACACCATACACACGCATAACATACACCGTACATACACCATACACACGCATAACATACACCGTACATACACCATACACACGCATAACATACACCGTACATACACCACACCCACGTATAACATACACCATACCCACGTATAACATACATGGTACATACACATCTATAACATACACCGTACATACACCATACACACGTATAACATACACCGTACATACACCACACCCACGTATAATATACACCGTACATACACCACACACACGTATAACATACACCGTACATACACCACACACGTATAACATACACCGTACATACACCATACACACGTATAACATACGTGGTACATACACCATACACACGTATAACATACACCGTACATACACACGTATACCATACACCGTACATACATCATACACACGTATAACATACACCGTACATACACATCTATAACATACACCGTACATACACCATACCCACGTATAACATACACCGTACATACACCATACACACGTATAACATACACCGTACATACACCATACACACGTATAACATACACAATACCCACGTATAACATACACCGTACATACACAAGTATAACATACACCGTACATACACCATACACACGTATAACATACACCAAACACACGTATAACATGCACCGTACATACACCATACCCACGTATAACATACACCGTACATACACCATACACACGTATAACATACACCAAACACACGTATAACATGCACCGTACATACACCATACACACGTATAACAAACACCGTACATACACACGTATAACATACACCGTACATACACCGTACATACACCATACCCACGTATAACATACACCGTACATACACCGTACATACACCACACACACGTATAACATACACCGTACATACACCATACACACGTATAACATACACCATACATACACCACACACACGTATAACATGCACCGTACATACACCATACACACGTGTAACATACACCGTACATGCACCATACCCACGTATAACATACACCGTACATACACCATACCCACGTATAACATACACCGTACATACACCATACCCACGTATAACATACACCGTACATACACCATACACACGTATAACATACACCGTACATACACCATACCCACGTATAACATACACCGTACATACACACGTATAACATACACCGTACATACACCATACCCACGTATAACATACACCGTACATACACCATACACACGTATAACATACACCGTACATACACCATACCCACGTATAACATACACCGTACATACCCACGTATAACATACACCGTACATACACACGTATAACATACATAAGTATAACATACACCGTACATACACCATACCCACGTATAACATACACCGTACATACACCATACACACGTATAACATACACCAAACACACGTATAACATGCACCGTACATACACACGTATAACATACATAAGTATAACATACACCGTACATACACCATACCCACGTATAACATACACCGTACATACACCATACCCACGTATAACATACACCGTACATACCCACGTATAACATACACCGTACATACACCATACCCCCGTATAACATACACCATACCTACGTATAACATACACCGTACATACACCGTACATACACCATACACACGTATAACATACATGGTACATACACATCTATTACATACACTGTACATACACCACACACATGTATAACATACACCGTACATACACCACGTATAACATACACCATACATACACCACACACACGTATAACATGCACCGTACATACACCATACACACGTATAACATACACCGTACATGCACCATACCCCCGTATAACATACACCGTACATACACCATACACACGTATAACATACACTGTACATACACCACACACACGTATAACATACACCGTACATACACCACGTATAACATACACCGTACATACACCATACCTACGTATAACATACACCATACATACACCATACACACGTATAACATACACCGTACATGCACCATACCCACGTATAACATACACCGTACATACACCATACCCACGCATAACATACACCGTACATACACACGTATAACATACACCGTACATACACCATACCCACGTATAACATACACCGTACATACACCATACCCACGTATAACATACACCGTACATACACCATACACACGTATAACATACACCGTACATAATACACACGTATATACACATAGATATAACAGAGCATACATACGTACACCATACCATACATATACATACATCGTACATACATAATGACAAACATATATGGTGTACACTATACATATATAATACACACATTGTGACCAAGTCACTGGCAAAGTACTGGAGGGGAGAAATGTAGCACTGAGATTGATAGCTCCAGTAATAGGGAAAAGGTTCCAGCACACAAAGGGATAAGGGGTTAATCAGTAGTGATGAGCGAGCACGCTCGCTATTTCTCGGCAACTATTTCACGGTTGCTCGGCGAGAGCTCGGGTCTCAGCCCTGCATGTTTGGCGCTCTTTACAGAGCTAATCAACATGCAGGGATTGCCAGCCAGTCACTGTAATGTCGCAGTCATGTTGGTTATAGCATTACAGTGATTGGCTGGCCGCACAGCGTCATCAGGTCTATATCAGACCGGGCGCCGCCATGCTCGTCACAGTCACTGCGGATCAGACAGTGTAGGGAGAGGTGCTGCTGTGTCAGGGAAAGATTTGATTGTGTATTAGGTAGTGTAGGGAGAAAAACCGTACATTACACATATCCATCTTAACAAACAGTCCTTCTGAGGACTAATCCATCTGCAGAGATATCAGGCAGGCAGTGTACATAGGCAGGCAGGCAGTGTATATAGGCAGGCAGGCAGTGTATATAGCACAAGAGGCTCCATTCCAGTTCTGCCTTCAGCTGCTGTTAGATATTTCTATACAAAGGCCCAGGTCTCAGGGGCCAGGAATACTTTTTTTGGATCTTAATCCTCATTATTTGCTTAAAAAGCAATCCAGAGAACACCGTTTTTCTGCGCCATTTGCTTGTTGGCACTGCAGAATACAGCCAGGTCCTTTCCATATTACAGCGCTAGAAATCCAGCTATTTAAAACTGTGTTTTCTCCGTCACACGGATCACATATAAGTTCGCTCCAAACTCAGTCATTTGTAGTGAGCGTGGAAGACACTGTCCTCCATGTAAAATGGGCAAGGCACGTGGCAAGGGACGGGAAACTGGACGTGATGGTGATGGTGCATGCAGAGGCCGAGGACGAGGCCATGGGCAAGCTGAAATTGTGCCACAACAAACACCCACATCTTCTCGCCCGACCTTCCTGTCGCAATTCCTAGGGGACCGCAGAACACCACTATTAAACCCAGAGCAGTGTCAAAAGGTTGTTGGTTGCATACCGGATAATGCTTTCAGTCACTTAGCCACCACCACCACCACCCTGTCTTCCACACGATCAAGTCTCAGTAGCCGTGAGTCTGGACCGCATATTCCTCACCCTGATCCTCCTTCCTCCCACCATGCCGAGTACCCGGAGACAACTGATCCCACACTTGGACACTCTGGAGAGCTGTTCACTTATCCATTTATAGATTCAGGCCTCTCACCCGGTCCACTTGAAGCAGAGCAAGAGGAGATCACGTTTAGCGATGCCCAAATATTTGAGCAGCCACGATCACACAAAGGCAACGGTGGGAAACTGTCACAAGAGGTGGACGATGATGAGACACAATTGCCAGAAAGTCAGGAGAAGGACCAGGGTGCGGAAGTGGAAGACGAGGTGGTGGATGATATAGTAAGTGACTCAACCTGGCAGGAGGACATGCAGAGCGAGGACAGCAGCACACAGCGGGAGGGAGGCAGAGCACCCCAACAGGCAGGAAGAAGCAGTGTGGTGGCCGCAGACAGAAGGCAGGCAACCGTTCCCCGTAACACCAACATGAAGGAAGTTGCCAGTACAACTGTTAGGTCTTCCCGAGTCTGATTGTTTTCTAAAGACTCTGCTGATAACTGCAAAAAGGCCATTTGCACCACCTGCCAGGCCAGCATCAGCAGGGGTGGCAAAACTACCAGCCTGACCACCACCAGCATGATCAGGCACATGGCAGTAAAGCACCCGACTTTGTGGGTCGAACCCCAGGGTCCAGGAACAGAGTCTGCCGGTGGTACCATTGCTTCTTCCGCTGTTGTGGATGCAAGCCAATCCCCTGTCCATGGTGCATGCGAAGATGCCTCCTGCCCTGCACCTGTCGTTGCACACTCTCAAGTAGCAGCGTCAGGAATCACGTCCATGTCCTTGTCCCAGCACAGCATTCAGTTGTCCATACCCCAGTCCTTGGAACGCAAGCGAAAATATGCAGCCAACGCCCCACAGGCCACCCTACTAAATTCTCACATTTCACGACTGCTTGCGCTTGAAATGTTGCCTTTTAGTCTCGTGGAGAGGGAAGCATTCCGCAACCTGATGGCGGCGGCCGTCCCTCGGTACTCGGTCTGCAGCTGCCACTATTTCTCCCGGTGTGCCGTCCCCACATTACACAAGCACGTGTCCCAAAACATTAGCCGTGCTCTCAACAATGCAGTTACCGGTAAAGTCCACCTAACCACGGACACGTGGACAAGTGCTTGTGGGCAGGGATGGTACATCTCGCTGTCGGCACACTGGGTTATCATAGTGGAAGCCGGGACCCAGTCGGACCTTGGGACGGAACACGTCCTCCCGACACCAAGGATTGCGGGCCCTAGGTCAATCAGGGTTGCGCCCACAGTCTACAGCTCCTGCACCTCATCCTCCTCCTCCTCTTCAGCCTCCATCTCTGAAATGACCACATCAGTCACAAGCTGGAAGCACTGCAGCACTGCCTCAGCCAAGCGGCAACAGGCTTTGCTGAAGCTAATATGCTTAGGTGAAAAAACGCAAAATGCTGAAGAGTTGTGGACAGCTCTGAAAGAGCAGGCAGTTCTGTGGCTCACACCGCTGAACCTACATCCAGGCATGGTCGTGTGTGACAATGGCCGGAACCTGGTGGCGGCTCTGAGGCGAGGCGAGCTCACATACGTACCATGCCTGGCCCATGTACTTAACCTCGTGGTTCAGCGGTTTCTCAAATCCTACCCGGAGCTGCCGGATCTGCTTGTTAAAGTACTCTGCCTGTGTGCCCATTTTAGAAAGTCAGCTACAGCTTCCGCCGCCCTTGCAGTGTTTCAGCAGCGTTTGCAGCTTCCGGCTCACAGACTGGTGTGTGATGTCCCCAGGCGTTGGAACTCTACACTGCAGATGTTGGGAAGGATTTGTGAGCAGAAGAGGGTAGTTGTTGAGTACGAGCATCAACAAGGCTGTCGATATTCAGTTCAGACTCCACACATAAGACCTCAGGAGTGGACATGTATGTCAGACATATGTACCATCCTCCAAAACTTTGAGGACTCCACCAAGATGGTAAGCGGCGATGACGCCATAATTAGCATCACCATTAAGCTTCTCTGTTTTCTGAAACGCTCTCTGCTCACAATCAAAGAGGATGCATTGCAGGCGGAGCACGATGAGATGGAGCAAGGAACCATACAGGGTGATTACACACAGCCAAGTCTCATCTCATCCCAACGTGGATTGGGTGACAATGAGGAAGAGGAGGAGGAAGGACAGGAGCTAGTTTCATGCATTATGGATGGTACTACCTGCACAGCTGTCATACCGTCTGTTCAGCTTCGATGGCCAGAGGACAGAGAGGAGGAGGAGAGCATGGTCAGTCATCCTCTTGGTGAGGACACGGAAGTCTTGCCTGTTAGTAGTCTGGCACGCATGGCTGAGTTTATGTTACGCTGCCTTTCCCATGACCCTCGCGGTCTCAAAATTTTGGGTGTCAGTCATTACTGGTTGGTGACACTTCTAGACCCACGCTGTAAGGAGAACTTTATATCTCTTATTCCTGAGGCGGACAGGTCTACAAAAATGGGGCTGTACCAGAAGGCCCTTGTTGCGAATCTATTAAAAAAATTCCCATCTGAAAATGCTGGTGGCAGAGGTCACAGTTCGTTGGACAACCAAGGCGTACACGCGAGAGAGACACAACTTCAATCCAGCAGAGGCAGGGGAACACTGTCAAAGTTCTGGGAGAGTTTTCGCAGACCCTCCCATCGCACAGGCCCTGAGGCGCGGGGTACTCTCACAAGGAGTGCAAAGTTTGGGAAGATGCTGAAGAAGTACCTTGCCGACCGTACCAACATCCTCCGTGATTCCTCTGTGCCTTATAATTATTGGGTATCCAAGCTGGACACGTGGAATGAACTGGCTCTCTATGCCTTGGAGGTCCTGGCCTGCCCTGCCGCCAGCGTTTTATCAGAGTGGGTTTTTTAGTGCCGCTGGTAGAATTATAACTGATAAGCGCATCCGCCTGTCAACTGAAAATGCTGACACCCTGACTCTTATAAAAATGAACAAGGGCTGGATTGGGCCAGACTTCTCAACACCACCGAATGATAGCAGCATAACAAACTCAGATCCAGTGTCTTTTCTTGGGAGGTGTATTCCCATGCACCTTTTCACACCCACACATGGGTATGCGCTTCCTGATTTTGGCTATTTGCTCTTGTCCTCCTCCTTCTCCTCATCCTCCACCATCATATCACCAGGGTGACCGTGGTCTGTGATGCAACACCCACATAATTTTTTTAAAGGGTGTTTATGATGCCCGTAAAAAATTTTTTTATACAGTATGTTCATGTATACCCCCCAGGGGTAAATGTTTGTCAGCTCATACACTTAGTGCATGGGCATTACAAGTATAGGAGGCCCGCTCCTTTCTAATGGGAACATTTTTTTATGAGGCCCTCCTCCACGTCTCTTCCAAGGGGCATTGAAGTGCCTCCAAATTTTAGGTAGCCCTTGCATTCACTGCATAGGCCAACACTATGGGAGACTCTCTCCTTTCTAATGGGAATTTGTCGTTACTGTGGCCCTGCTCTGTGTGTCTTTAATTTCTTAGTGAGGTTTTTCCTAAAATTGTCAGCCGTTGGACTCTCTGCATACCCTATAACTGTATAGCAGACCCTCTCCTTTCTAATGGGAACATGTCATACCTTGTTACTGTGGCCCTGCTCTATGTGTCTTTAAATTCTTAGTGGGGTTTTTCCCAAATTTTGGCAGCCCTAGCAGTCACAGCATGGACATTACCACTATAGGAGACCCATTCCTTTATAATGGGGGCATTTTTTTTTTACTGAGACCCTCCTCTATGTCTCTTCAAAGGGGTATTGGGTTGCGTCCAAATTTTTGGCAGCCCTTGCAGTCACTGGATACGCAATAATAGTATAGGAGACCCACTTGTTAATAATAAGAACAACAAAGCATAGCCGGCTGATGGCCCTCTAACAAAAGTGAGGGCCGACTGCTGGCCTTTTAAGAATAGTAAGGGCCGTCTGATGGCCCTATAAAAATAGGCTTTATGACTTTCAGAGTCACTCTATCATAAATAAAACAGGATGTGTGTGATGATGTGTCACACACCACATTGCCAGATAAGGTTGTAAAATGTTAAAATGACATTTCCCGGTGAATGCATTTGTCTTAAAAAATAATGTAAAAAAACCCCAAAACAATAGGATCTTTCTTTAGTATAAAAAACAGCGTCACCAATTTAACCTCAATGTAATTACATTGTTCAGCTCCTGCACCTCCATCTCCGAAATGACCACATAAGTCACAAGCTGAAAGCACTGCAGCACTGCCTTGGCCAAGCGGCAACAGGCTGTGCTCAAGATAACATGCTTAATGCTTAGGTGACAAATCGCCCAGCGCTGCAGAGTTGCTGAAAGCTGTAACACAGCAGCCTGATCTGTGGCTTTGACAGCTGAATATACAGCCAGGCATGCTCGTGTGTGACAATGGGGGGAACCTGGTGACGGAGAAATGACAGCCGGGGTAGATACGGTTTCCCTCTATGCCAGTCCTTTCACCGAGATAAAGAATATGGCTGTGGTGAAATGCAACTCACACTGAGAAGCTGTTTCAGATTGAAAAACATTGTGCCCACCAGAGGATTTGATTCTGAGGGATAACCTAGCACCTGCAAAGTTAGCGCTATCATGAACTCTCCTGAGGTAGAAGCCAGGGCACACCAGAGGATTCTCTGGTGGGACCGTTGAACCCTGCCGAGAAGCCGTCCGTGCTAAGAAAAGTGTGTGGGAAAGTTTCCGGACACTCTATTTTTACTGAGGAGGAAACACACGCAAACACAGGGAGAACATACAAAGTCCTTGCAGATGTTGTCCTTGCTGGGATTTGAACCCAGGATCCCAGCGCTGCAAGGCTTCAGTGCTAATCACTGATCCAATGTGCTGCCGTTCACCCTCTAATATCTAACAGGCTGGAGAAACTTGCACCTACTGCCACTCTATCTTCAGCTCCTTTGTGAGAAAATGTATTTGGGCAGCCACTCAGTCTACCAAATAAAATTCCTGAGAAGGAAATTGGGGATGGCTTCGCTACTGGTACTGGGGGCAGTGCTAATACCATGGCGTCGTACCATAGTTTGCTGGAAATATTCCAGGCGGGTAGGAGGCAAGCAAATTCCAACAGAAAAGTACCAGCAGTAATGTTCAGGGACCCGCACTTGTAGAAGGCGGAGACAACACCGGGAGAAATAGTGACGGCTGGGGACTAAGTATGGACACGAGGCATGAGGCATGTGGTTGTGAAAAGCTTCCACCTCCATGAGCCTAAAAGGCCACATTTCAAGTGAAAGCAGCTTTACCGGACTTCCTGTGAGAAATGACACACAGGGTGGGTAGGGTTTCCCTCTATGCCAGTCCTTTCACCGAGCTAAATACAACTGTCAGCAAAACAAGTTGTGGACTGGCTCCGTACCGTCCCTGGCCACATTCACCTGTCCACGTGTTTGTGGTTAGGCGGTCCTTCCCAGAAAGTGCACTGGGGAGGGCATGGGTAATGTTGTGGGACCTGTACTTGTGGAAGGCGGAGGCAACACCGGGAGAAACAGTGGCGGCTGGGGACCGAGTATGGACACCCTGCCGCCACTGGCATGAGTTTGTGAAAAGCTTCCACCTCCACGAGCTTAAAAGGCCATATTTTACGTGCAAAGAGCTGCCCAGAAATCTGGCAGTTTAGTGTTGCGGCCTGTGGGTGGGTGGGTGGCTGGCTGCATACTTGCGCTTGCATTCCAAGTGACAGAAAACTAAGCAGATGGTGGCCTCTTTCATCATCATGGCCTCACCTCGGCGCTATGAACTCTCCTGAAGGAGAAGCCAGTGCCCGCCAGAGGAGTCTCTGGTTCTCTGGTGGGCCCGTCCAACTCTGCCGAAAAGCAGCCCTGGCTAAGAAAAGTGTGGGGGGAAGGTTCCCGGACACTCTATGGCTGCTTTTTTAATGTGGATCGGCCATGCTTATGCATGTTATTTCTCAAAACGCATTACAGATCAGGCCATTGTCCAACTCTGTATTCAAGAAATTAAATGCACAAAGAAAGATGTGTGTGTGTCAAAGCACCACCGACAAGTGCGAGCTGATGTTGGACGGGCTGCCATTGCTTCTGCAACAAGCTCAATTACAGGACTTCCTGTGAGAAATGACACGCAGGGTAGATAAGGTTTCCCTGTATGCCAGTCCTTTCACTGAGCTAAATACAACTCTCAGCAAAAAAAGTTGAGGACTGGCTCCATACCATCCCTGGCCACATTCACCTGTCCACGTGTTTGTGGTTAGGCGGTCTTTCCCAGTAAGTGCACTGGGGAGGGCACGGGTAATATTGTGGGACCCGTGCTTGTGGAAGGCGGAGGTGATACCGGGAAATATAGTGGCGGCTGGGGACCGAGTATGGACACCCGGCTGCCGCCGGCATGAGGTTATGAAAAGCTTCTGCCTCCACGAGCCTAAAAGGCCATATTTCAAGTGCAAGTAGCTGTTCAAAATTTGGCAGTATAGTATTGCAGCCTGTGGGTGGGTGGCTGGCTGCATACTTGGGCTTGCATTCCAAGGAATGAGGTAGGGACAACTGAACGCTGCAGTGGGACAAGAACGTGGACGGTGATTGTTGCATCTCTGCAACGACAGTTGCATGGCGGGAGGCATCTTCGCATGTGCAAAGGATCACTTATGATGAACACACTTTTAGGCAGTGACCTGGGAGTCAGAAATGCTTCCAGGGGTCTTCCCCATGCTGTTCCCATGTCATTTGAGCACTGTTCCCATCGATTTGGGCAAGTTTTTGGCCCTCTGCAGACCGCCGGGGGGAGCCGCCTGAAAAATGCTTGAGTTTCCCATAGACTTACATTGGGCTCGTTGTTCGGGTCGAGCACCCGAGTATTCCAATTTGCTTGACCCGAGCAATGAGTACCCGAGCATTTAAGTGCTCGCTCATCACTATTAATCAGCCATGTTTAGTGCTAGGGTGATTAAACATCTGTACAGAGGGAGGAGGTCAGAGGATAAAATCCCAGCCTTTCAGAGTATTTGGTGTGGGGTGGGCCTGGAGGTGAAAGCTCTGCGCTCTTTGTTTCACACTTGTTGGATGTATTTATATTTCAGGTTTCCTGGATTAAATGCCTTTGTTAAATGCCTTTGTTAAAGGACATGGACGCTGGACTCTAAGCCAGGTGGGCTAACCAGCACTATTGTATGGACTTGTTATTTTACCTTCTCCCGGACAAAGGTTGTATTTATGTTTTCTGGTGACGTAGTTTATGAGGACTGCAATAAATCAGCCGCACTTTAAATAAAAACAGTTCCTGTGTCTGCCTCTTTAAGAAGCAGAGTGAGTTGATCTACCACAACATATATACACACATATATAACACAGACCATACATACATGTATAACATACACCATACATGCATAAAACAAACATATATACCATACACTGTACAATATATACACTTTATATAATACACACACACATACATACACAGTACAGGCCAAAAGTTTGGACACACCTCATTTAAAGATTTTTCTGTATTTTCATGACTATGAAAATTGTACATTCACACTGAAGGCATCAAAACTATGAATTACCACACGTGGAATTATATACTTAACAAAAAAGTGTGAAACAACTGAAAATATGTCTTATATTCTAGGTTCTTCACAGTAGCCACCTTCTGCTTTGATGACTGCTTTGCACACTCTTGGCATTCTCTTGATGAGCTTCAAGAGGTAGTCATCGGAAATGGTTTTCACTTCACAGGTGTGCCCTGTCAGGTTTAATAAGCGGGATTTCTTGCTTTATAAATGGGGTTGGGACCATCAGTTGTGTTGTGCAGAAGTCAGGTGGATACACAGCTGATAGTCCTACTGAATAGACTGTTAGCTGCTTTTTTCTTGCCATAATACAAATTCTAAGTAAAGAAAAACGAGTGGCCATCATTACTTTAAGAAATGAAGGTCAGTCAGTCCAAAAAATTGGGCAAACTTTCAATGTGTCCCCAAGTGCAGTTGCAAAAGCCATCAAGCGCTACAATGAATCTGGCTCACATGAGGACTGCTCCAGGAAAGGAAGACCAAGAGTCACCTCTGCTTCTGAGGATAAGTTTATCCGAGTCACCAGCCTCAGAAATCGCAGGTTAACAGCAGCTCAGATTAGAGACCAGGTCAATGCCACACAGAGTTCTAGCAGCAGACACATCTCTTCAACAACTGTTAAGAGGAGACTTTGTGCAGCAGGCCTTCATGGTAAAATAGCTGCTAGGAAACCACTGCTAAGGACAGGCAACAAGCAGAAGAGACTTGTTTGGGCTAAAGAACACAAGGAATGGACAATAGACCAGTGGAAATCTGTGCTTTGGTCTGATGAGTCCAAATTTAAGATCTTTGGTTCCAACCACCGTGTCTTTGTGCGACGCAGAAAAGGTGAACGGATGGACTCTACATGCCTGGTTCCCACCATGAAGCATGGAGGAGGTGTGATGGTGTGGGGGGGGGGGGCTTTGCTGGTGACACTGTTGGGGATTCATTCAAAATTGAAGGCATACTGAACCAGCATGGCTACCACAGCATCTTGCAGTGGCATGCTATTCCATCCCGTTTGCGTTTAGTTGGACCATCATTTATTTTTCAACAGGACAATGACCCCAAACACACCTCCAGGCTGTGTAAGGGCTATTTGACTAAGAAGGAGAGTGATGGGGGGCTACGCCAGATGACCTGGCCTCCACAGTCAGCAGACCTGAACACAATCGAGATGGTTTGGGGTGAGCTGGACCGCAGAGTGAAGGCAAAAGGGCCAACAAGTGCTAAGCATCTCTGGGAACTCCTTCAAGATTGTTGGAAGACCATTTCCGGTGACGACCTCTTGAAGCTCATGAAGAGAATGCCAAGAGTGTGCAAAGCAGTCATCAAAGCAAAAGGTAGCTACTGTGAAGAACCTAGAATATAAGACATATTTTCAGTTGTTCCACACTTTTTTGTTAAGTATATAATTCCACATGTGGTAATTCATAGTTTTGATGCCTTCAGTGTGAATGTACAATGTTCATAGTCATGAAAATACAGAAAAATCTTTAAATGAGAAGGTGTGTCCAAATGTTTGGTCTGTACTGTAATATACATATATACACACACACACATACATATACACAGCTCTGGCAAAAATTAAGAGACCACTGAACAGCTTTCTATTGAGAAGCATGGAAAGACTGGTGGAAAGCAGCCAAGACGCATGAAAGCTGGGACTAAAAATCATGGTTATTCCACCAAATATTGATTTCTGAACTCTTCCTGAGATAAAACATGAGTAATCTGAGGTCTGAAAGCTCTGGCTCTCTGGCTCTCTGGCTCTCTGGCTCTCTGGCTCTCTGGCTCTCTGGCTCTCTTTTAGTATTTTGACGCTTTATCATTTGCTGCAAATAAATACAAAATTTGTAGCTTTGCATTTCGGAGACATGTTGTCAGTAGTTTATAGAATAAAACAATGTACATTTTACTCAAAAATATATCTATAAAGAGAAAAATCAGAGAAAATGACAATTTTGCAGTGGTCTCTTAATTTTTGCCAGAGCTGTATATATCATACACTGTACATACACACAACATATATATATATATATATACACACACAACTGTACATACATAATACACATATACAGTGGGGAAAAAAGTCTTTAGTCAGCCACCAATTGTGTAAGTTCTCCCACTTATAAAGATGACAGCGGCCTGTAATTGACATCATAGGTCGACCTCGACTATGAGAGACAAAAGGAGAAAACAAATCCTGGAAATCACATTGTCTGATCTGGAAAAAAAAAATTTTTAAATTCTGGTGGAAAATAAGTATTTGGTCAATTACAAACAAGCAAGATTTCTGTCTCTCACAGACCTGTAACTTCTTCTTTAGGAGGCTCCTCTGTCCTCCACTCATTACCTGTAGTACTGGCTCCTCTGTCCTCCACTCATTACCTGTAGTGCTGGCTCCTCTGTCCTCCACTCATTACCTGTAGTGCTGGCTCCTCTGTCCTCCACTCATTACCTGTAGTGCTGGCTCCTCTGTCCTCCACTCATTACCTGTAGTGCTGGCTCCTCTGTCCTTCACTCTTTACCTGTAGTACTGGCTCCTCTGTCCTCCACTCATTACCTGTAGTACTGGCTCCTCTGTCCTCCACTCATTACCTGTAGTACGGGCTCCTCTGTCCTCCACTCATTACCTGTAGTACGGGCTCTTCTGTCCTCCACTCATTACCTGTAGTACGGGCTCCTCTGTCCTCCACTCATTACCTGTAGTACGGGCTCCTCTGTCCTCCACTCATTACCTGTAGTACGGGCTCCTCTGTCCTCCACTCATTACCTGTAGTACTGGCTCCTCTGTCCTCCACTCGTTACCTGTAGAACTCGCACCTGTTTGAACTTGTTATCAGTATAAAAGACACCTGTCCACGACCTCAAACAATCACACTCCAAACTCCACTATAGTGAAGACCAAAGAGCTGTCGAAGGACACCAGAAACAACATTGTAGCCCTGCACCAGGCTGGGAAGACTGAATCTGCAATAGGCGAGCAGCTTGGTGTGAAGAAATCAACTGTGGGAGCAATAATTAGAAAATGGAAAACATACAAGACCACTGATAATCTCCCTCGATCTGGAGCCCCACACAAGATCTCATCCCATGGGGTCAAAATGTTCTCAAGAACGGTGAGCAAAAATCCCAGAACCACACGGGGGGACCTAGTGAATGACCTGCAGAGAGCTGGGACCAACATTACACAGACTACCATCGGTAACACACTACGCCACCAGGGACTGAGATCCTGAAGTGCCAGATGTGTCCCCCTGTTTAAGCCAATACATTTCCGGGCCCGTCTGAAGTTTGCTAGAGAGCATTTGGATGATCCAGAAGAGTATTGGGAAAACGTCATATGGTAAGATGAAACCAAAGTAGAACTTTTTGGTAGAAAGACAAATCGTCGTGTTTGGAGGAGAAAGAAGGCTGAGTTGCATCCAAAGAACACCATACCTACTGTGAAGCATGGGGGTGGCAACATCATGCTTTGGGGCTGTTTCTCTGCCAAGGGACCAGGACAACTGATCCGTGTACATGAAAGAATGAATGGAGCCATGTATCGTGAGATTTTGAGTGCAAACCTCCTTCCATCAGCAAGGGCATTGAAGATGAAACGTGGCTGGGTCTTTCAGCATGACAATGATCCCAAGCACACAACCAGGGCAACGAAGGAGTGGCTTTGTAAGGTGCATTTCAAGGTCCTGGAGTGGCCTAGCCAGTCTCCAGATCTAAACCCTATAGAAAACCTTTGGAGGGAGTTAAAAGTCCGTGGTGCCCAGCGACAGCCCCAAAACATCACTGCTCTAGAGGAGATCTGCATGGAGGACTGGGCCAACATACCAGCAACAGTGTGTGCCAACCTGGTGAAGACGTTTCACCTCTGTCATTGCCAACAAAGGATAAATAGCAAAGTATTGAGATGAACTTTTGTAATTGACCAAATACTTGTTTTCCACCAAAATTTGAAAAAAAAATTCTTTCCAAATCAGACAATGTGATTTCCAGGATTTGTTTTCTCATTTTGTAAAGAGAGGAGAGAACAAGGCGCAATGGGTGACTCAGTATTGCAATTTGTAGAGGGGTGTGAGGATGGCTACTAACCTTATGAAGTTGTGCACCTCTGCACAACCCCAGTGTAAAGCTCCACAAGCTCCGCTCTGTTGGTGGCTGTCATCTATTTCCAGCGGCGTTCACAGATCCTGATCTCTCGGTGGTGGATCACGGGATCAGGTTAGTTGCATGTAACGCCGTGATGGACGCCCAGCTTCACCAACACCCCCGGCAGCGTTCCGGAGGGGTTAGGGCAGCGCAGCTTGGAAAACCAGGGTAGTAATTCTAATTAAATTCCTCCCACAGGTGAATGAACAATTAATGAAAGGCAGCTCTACCGCACCCCAACAGGGGGAAAGGGACAATCAGTAAATATAAATAGCAGTACCAGAGCGCCAATAACAGGGAAAAAATATTAAAAGGACTGATTTATCAATACCCACAACGCGTTTCGCTGGACACAGCCACCTTCATCAGGTGTCACCTGATGAAGGTGGCTGTGTCCAGCGAAACGCGTTGTGTGTATTAATAAATCAGTCCTTTTAATATTTTTTCCCTGTTATTGGCGCTCTGGTACCTCTATTCACATTTACTGATTGTTTTCTCATTTTGTCTCTCATAGTCGAGGTCGACCTCATCTTTCTAAGTGGGAGAACTTGCACAATTGGGGGCTGACTAAAGACTTTTTTTCCCCACTGTATAACATACATGTACACTTGTTACTTACACTTCCACTGCAGATTCTAAGGCTGAAAAAAAGAAAGGAGTTAGATGTTCCCATGTTCGTTATAATTTTTGTCCCCTCCCCCCATCCATTATACAATCCTACGTTATATGTCAGCGCTACATGTTCTGCTGCCCCATAATACAGATTTGTGTACTCAGTACTAATGACCCTGATGATAATCACCCTGATTGCAGGTTCTGTAATATCCAACCACCAAGACCACGACAGCAACGATCCCAAATACCGTTCCCAGGGAGATATAGACACCTGAAGGATATGTGTCACCTAAAGAAAAGAGAAACCATTGTCATCTGGAGGAGCAGACTGGACCCTCGTGGGTGGGTGACCCTTATTATAGTGGTGACAGCAAGACATGAGGACATACAGTACAGACCAAAAGTTTGGACACACCTTCTCATTTAAAGATTTTTCTGTATTTTCTTGACTATGAAAATTGTACAAGTGTGAAACAACTGAAAATCTTTAAATGAAAAGGTGTGTCCAAACTTTTGGTCTGTACTGTATATCATTTATAGAGCGTATACACTGTGATGTCATATATATCATCTATAGAGCGTATACACTGTGATGTCATATATATCATCTATAGAGCGTATACACTGTGATGTCATATATATCATCTATAGAGCGTATACACTGTGATGTCATATATATCATCTATAGAGCGTATACACTGTGATGTCATATATATCATCTATAGAGCGTATACACTGTGATGTCATATATATCATCTATAGAGCGTATACACTGTGATGTCATATATATCATCTATAGAGAGTATACACTGTGATGTCATATATATCATCTATAGAGCGTATACACTGTGATGTCATGATTGGTGGAGTATAATATGGCTAGATGTATGCGTCTTGTCTCTCACCTTCTTCCTCTTCGGTCACGTGGAGCGCGGTCCCGTTACCATTTCCAGTTGTCCCTCCGTGAATGGAGACTTCGCAGTAATACATGCCGGTGTCGGTGGGATCCACGTTGTGTATGATGAGGTGGGCCGTTCTATTATTGATGAACTCTTCTGCTGTCGCTCTGGTGATCCGGCCGGAGAACTGGTCATTACTATCAGACACCTCCGGCCCGGTCTTTACCAGGTGCCGGTACCACTTGTAGGACCCGATAGTCACCTGCTCCTCTCCAGGGACCTTGTAGGTGCATGGTAAGAACACGACACTTCCAGGGGCGGCATGGACCTCCGGGGCCTGGAACACCTCGATCTCCAGGGAGAGGAATCCTGATCACACAAGAAAGCCAGAGAGATAAGAGATCTTACATGACCATGCTGGAGCAGAAGAGAATACCTCCAGCCCTACATGAGGGGACTATGAGAATATCTGATGTCCCAAACCAGGCTCCCAGTGATCAGAAGAAAGCCACAAGTTGGACATGATGCTCACCCTCCAGAGCTCCCAGGAGGAGCACCACCTGCACTGCGCCCATAGTCTCACTCTCCAGAGCTCGCAGGAGGAGCACCACCTGCACTGTGCCCATCGCCTCACCCTTCAAAGTTCCCAGGAGGAGCACCACCTGCACTGCACCCATTGTCTCACCCTCCAGAGCTCCCAGGAGGAGCAGCACCTGCACTGCGCCCATCGTCTCACCCTCCAGAGCTCCCAGGAGGAGCAGCACCTGCACTGCGCCCATCATCTCACCCTCCAGAGCTCCCAGGAGGAGCACCACCTGCACTGCGCCCATCGTCCTGTGTGTCCTGGTCGTGCACTGAAGCTGCGATGATGTGTTGCTCTGTACAGGAAGCCACTGCAGGGTACTGGTGACAGAAGAGCAGAACTGTCACACTCCAGGCCACAATCATTCATGGAAACTTCAGAACTTCTGCTTTAGGAATCCATGCACCAAAGAGTGCTGCCCCGTCTGATAACCAGCATGCACCACTATGGAGCTCTGACCACAATTATGACATATGTAATAGATCTGACATGGATGGGACGGTGGTCATCGGAGGCTCTGAGCCCTGGCCACCTCTATTCTCCATGGTTGAAGACCAGTGTAGACTGGAGCCATCCATGGATCTCCGATGATCCAGCAGCTAAAACATGGACCGAGGCATGATTGTCTGCCCTACTCCACACCTCAGTGGACTCATCTGGTCAATGGCTGTAAAACTGATGAAGAGAAAAATAGGTGTAAAGGAAGGTGGGTTCCTAATTCTGGACCATGTATGTCCCTATTATCTGCAATGAGACCGGTCACTCACCTCTATGCCCTGTACATACGATGGCTGGAGGTCAATAGATGGATAGAGACGCTGAGGTGAGTGTCCCCTGGATAGAGTGGGGAATGAGACTGAGGGTAGCTGTATGACTGTAGAAGTGACTATATGTCTCCTCTCTAGTGATATGAGGTGACAGGTGAGGACTTATCGATGCCAACAAATGTCAGACCCCATAAATTACTGCATGAATCTAGCAGCGACAATCCCTGAAGCGTCTCAATACTGAGGGTCTTCTGCTGAGCTCCTCATAACGCTCTACCTCCAGAGCCACAAGTCTAAGATGCGGAGAAGAAAAAGACAGACAGATCCAAGCAAATCCTACAAAAAGACAGGAGGCCAATCAATAGTCCAGAACAGCTTCATCTCAGCAGCTTCTCCAATGCTGGAGATATTTATGATCCATCCCAGGAATAAGTATACGATCATCAATGTCAGATCAGCAGGGTCCAACAACCAGGACCCCCACCCAACAGCTATTGTCAGCTCCAGCGGCCGAATATACTCAGCGTACATAGTAGGAACAGTACAGATTCATATAAAGTAGTGATGGCTCTCTGCTGCTACCTTCTGGATCACATAATACAACAAAAGAGCTGAGCTGCAGTACTGAGAACAGCCACTACACCGTGTACGGAGCTGTGAGGAGCTGCAGTACTGAGAACGGCCACTACACGGTGTACGGAGCTGTGAGGAGCTGCAGTACTGAGAACGGCCACTACACGGTGCATGGAGTTGTGAGGGGCTGCAGTACTGAGAACAGCTACTACACGGTGTACGGAGCAGTGAGGAGCTGCAGTACTGAGAATGGCCACTACATGGTGTATGGAGCTGTGAGGAGCTGCAGTACTGAGAATGGCCACTACATGGTGTACTTACTGGTGAGGAGCTGCAGTACTGAAAACAGCCACTACACGGAGTATCGCGCTGTGAGGAGCTGCAGCACTGAGAAGGCCACTACAGGGTGTATGGAGTTGTGAGGAGCTGCAGTACTGAGAACGGCCACTACATGGTGTACAGAGCTGTGAGGAGCTGCAGTACTGAGAAGGCCACTACACGGTGTATGGAGTTGTGAGGAGCTGCAGCACTGAGAACGGCCACTACATGGTGTATGGAGCTGTGAGGAGCTGCAGTACTGAGAACGGCAACTACACGGTGTACGGAGCTGTGGGGAGCTTCAGTACTGAGAACGACCACTACATGGTGTACGGAGCTGTGAGGAGCTGCAGTACTGAGAACGACCACTACACCGTGTACGGAGCTGTGAGGAGCTGCAGTACTGAGAACGGCCACTTCATGGTGTACGGAGCTGTGAGGAGCTGCAGTACTGAGAACGGCCACTACATGGTGTATGGAGCTGTGAGGAGCTGCAGTAATGAGAACGGCAACTACACGGTGTATGGAGCTGTGAAGAGCTGCAGTACTGAGAACGAACACTACATGGTGAACGGAGCTGTGAGTAGCTGCAGTACTGAGAACGAACACTACATGGTGTACAGAGCTGTGAGGAGCTGCAGTACTGAGAACGAACACTGCATGGTGTATGGAGCTGTGAGTAGCTGCAGTACTGAGAACGGCAACTACACGGTGTACGGAGCTGTGAGGAGCTGCAGTACTGAGAAGGCCACTACACGGTGTATGGAGTTGTGAGGAGCTGCAGTACTGAGAACGGCCACTACATGGTGTACGGAGCTGTGAGTAGCTGCAGTACTGAGAACGGCCACTACACGGTGTATGGAGTTAAGAGGAGCTGCAGTACTGAGAACGGCCACTACATGGTGTACAGAGCTGTGAGGAGCTGCAGTACTGAGAAGGCCACTACACGGTGTATGGAGTTGTGAGGAGCTGCAGCACTGAGAACGGCCACTACATGGTGTACGGAGCTGTGAGGAGCTGCAGTACTGAGAACGGCCACTACATGGTGTACGGAGCTGTGAGGAGCTGCAGTACTGAGAACGGCCACTACATGGTGTATGGAGCTGTGAGGAGCTGCAGTAATGAGAACGGCAACTACACGGTGTATGGAGTTGTGAGGAACTGCAGTACTGAGAACGAACACTACATGGTGTACGGAGCTGTGAATAGCTGCAGTACTGAGAACGAACACTACATGGTGTACAGAGCTGTGAGGAGCTGCAGTACTGAGAACGAACACTACATGGTGTACGGAGCTGTGAGTAGCTGCAGTACTGAGAACGGCCACTACACGGTGTATGGAGTTGTGAGGCGCTGCAGTACTGAGAACGGCAACTACACGGTGTACGGAGCTGTGGGGAGCTTCAGTACTGAGAACGACCACTACATGGTGTACGGAGCTGTGAGGAGCTGCAGTACTGAGAACGACCACTACACGGTGTATGGAGTTGTGAGGCGCTGCAGTACTGAGAACGGCCACTGCATGGTGTAAAGAGCTGTGAGGACCTGCAGTTCTGAGAACGGCCACTACACTGTGTACAGAGCTGTGAGGAGCTGCTGCACTGAGAACAGCCACTACATGGTGTATGGAGCTGTGAGGAGCTGCAGTACTGAGAACGGCCACTACATGGTGTACGGAGCTGTGAGGAGCTGCAGTACTGAGAACGGCCACTACATGGTGTACGGAGCTGTGAGGAGTTGCAGCACTGAGAACGGCCACTACATGGTGTACAGAGCTGTGAGGAGCTGCAGTACTGAGAACAGCCACTACATGGTGTATGGAGCTGTGAGGAGCTGCAGTACTGAGAATGACTACTACATGTTGTACGGAGTTATGAGGAGATGCAGTACTGAGAACGGCCACTACACAGTGTATGGAGCTGTGAAGAGCTGCAGTACTGAGAAGGGCCACTACACTGTGTATGGAGCTGTTAGGAGCTGCAGTACTGGGAACGGCCACTACATGGTGTATGGAGCTGTGAGGGGCTGCAGTACTGAGAACTGCCACTAGACGGTGTATGGAGCTGCCGTACTGAGAATGGCAACTACATGGTGTATGGAGCTGTGAGGACCTTCAGTACTGAGAACTACCACTACATGGTGTATGGAGCTATGAGGAGCTGCAGTACTGAGAATGGCAACTACATGGTGTATAGAGCTGTGAGGAGCTGCTGTACTGAGAACGGCCGCTACATGGTGTATGGAACTGTGAGTAGCTGCAGTACTGAGAACGGCCACTACATGGTGTACGGAGCTGTGAGAAGCTGCAGTACTGAGAACGGCCACCACACGGTGTATGGAGTTGTCAGAAGCTGCAGTACTGAGAATGGCCACTACATGGTGTACGGAGCTGTGAGGAGCTGCAGTACTGAAAACGACCACTACATGGTGTATGAAGTTGTGAGGAGCTGCAGTACTGAGAACGGCCACTACATGGTGTATGGAGCTGTGAGCAGCTGCAGTACTGAGAAGGCCACTACACGTTGTATGGAGTTGTGAGGAGCTGCAGTACTGAGAACGGTCACTACACGGTGTATGGAGCTGCAGTTCTGAGAACGGCCACTACATGATGTATGGAGCTGTGAGGAGCTGCAGTACTGAGAATGGCCACAACACTGTGTACAGAGCTGTGAGGAGCTGCAGTACTGAGTACGGCCACTACATGGTGTACAGAGCTATGAGGAGCTGCAGTTCTGAGAATGGCCACAACACTGTGTACAGAGCTGTGAGGAGCTGCAGCACTGAGAACGGCCACTACATGGTGTACAGAGCTGTGAGGAGCTGCAGTTCTGAGATTGGCCACTACACGGTGTACAGAGCTGTGAAGAGCTGCAGTACTGAGAACGACCACTACATGGTGTATGAAGATGTGAGGAGCTGCAGTACTGAGAACGACCACTACATGGTGTACGGAGCTGTGGGGAGCTGCAGTTCTGAGAACGGCCACTACATGGTGTACGGAGCTGTGAGGAGCTGCAGTACTGAGAACGGCCACTACACGGTGTATGGAGCTGTGAGGAGCTGCAGCACTGAGAACGGCCACTACACGGTGTATGGAGCTGTGAGGAGCTGCAGTACTGAGAACGGCCACTACACGGTGTATGGAGTTGTGAGGCGCTGCAGTACTGAGAACAGCCACTACATGGTGTAAAGAGCTGTGAGGAGCTGCAGTTCTGAGAACGGCCACTACACGGTGTACAGAGCTGTGAGGAGCTGCAGTACTGAGAACGACCACTACACGGAGTATGGCGCTGTGAGGAGCTGCAGTACTGAGAAGGCCACTACACGGTGTATGGAGTTGTGAGGCGCTGCAGTACTGAGAACAGCCACTACATGGTGTAAAGAGCTGTGAGGAGCTGCAGTTCTGAGAACGGCCACTACACGGTGTACAGAGCTGTGAGGAGCTGCAGTACTGAGAACGACCACTACATGGTGTACGGAGCTGTGAGGAGCTGCAGTACTGAGAACGGCTACTACACGGTGTATGGAGCTGTGAGGAGCTGCAGCACTGAGAACGGCCACTACACGGTGTATGGAGCTGTGAGGAGCTGCAGTACTGAGAACGGCCACTACACGGTGTATGGAGTTGTGAGGCGCTGCAGTACTGAGAACAGCCACTACATGGTGTAAAGAGCTGTGAGGAGCTGCAGTTCTGAGAACGGCCACTACGCGGTGTACAGAGCTGTGAGGAGCTGCAGTACTGAGAACAGCGACTACTCCAGGAGTCTCAAACTCGGCTGGATATATGGGCCGCATACGGAAAAAAATTTAATTTGGCGGGCCGCATTCTTTGCAGGACAAAGTGACATTTTTAGTGATACCATTTTTTTCTATACACCCTTTGAACATTTTTGCTGTTTTGTTTTTTATAGCTTGGGTCGTTGTGGATGTGCCGATAATAAAACATGCACTTTTTTTTGTTTACTTTAGCTTAGATATAAAGCATAGTGTTGAGCGAGCACTAAAATGCTCGGGTGCTCGAAGCTCAGGCCGAGCTCACCGTGATACTCGGGTGCTCGACCTGAGCAACGAGCCCAATGTTAGTCTATGGGAGACCCAAGCATTTTTGCGGCGGCACCCCCGGCAGTCTGTAGAAAGCCTAAAAAGTGCCCAACACGATAGTGATAGTGCTCAAAAGACATGGGGACAGCATGGGGATCGCCCCAGGAAGCATTTCTGACCCCCAGGTCACTGCTGTCAACAACGTGGTCAGAGGTATTAAGCCACTTTTACCGGCTCACAATAAAACGTTCAAAAACGAAACTGAAACGGTTTTCCTGTGAAATATGTTAAGGAAGTTCCTTTCCAGGGTAAAGACTTGTGTATAAGGTAAAATAAATAACCAAAAACAAAAATGCTCCTCCACACCTTGGGCTATGTTCACACGTAGCGTTTTTTATGCGTTTTTGCACTTTTGTATTGCTTTCAACCGTGACAAATGCATTCACCGGGAAATGTCATTTTAACATTTTACAATCTTATCTGGCCATGTGCTGTGTGACACATACATACAGTGCTGAAAAGACATGGCAACAGCATGGGGAAGACCCCTGGAAGCATCTCTGACACCCAGGTCACTGCCTAAAAGTGTGCCCATCAGAAGTGATTCTTGCCGCATCAGAAGATGCAGACTTGCAACTATCCCCGTGCAAGTCCTTGTCTCAGGGCAGTGTTCAATTGTACCTCCCCCATTCCTTGCAATGCAAGCGCAAGTATGCAGCCAACCACCCACCCACCCCCAGGCTGCAATACCATACTGCTTGCTTGCACTTGAAATTGGGCCTTTTAGGCATGTGGAGGCGGAATCTGACCACCACGTCATGGCTGCGTCGGCGGCCTGGTATCCATACTCAGTCCCCAGCCGCCCGGCGGCCGGGTGTCCACGCTCGGTCCGCAGCCGCCAGGGGGTGGACAGGTGTCCATACTCGGTCCCCAGCCGCCCCGCGGCCGGGTGTCCACACACGGTCCCCAGCCACCTGGGGGCGGCCGGGTGTCCACAAACGGTCCCCAGCCACCTGGGGGCGGCCGGGTGTCCACAAACGGTCCCCAGCCGCCCCTATTTGAAGGACAGCCTAACCACAAACACGTGGACAAGTGAATGTGGCCAGGGATGGTCCATCTCACGCCTTCACACTGGGTTAATATTGTGGAAGTCGGGACACCGTTGGGCACTGGGATGCAACACGTCCTCCAGACATAGAGGATTGCGGGTCCTGGGTCAATCAGTCTTCAACACAAAGTTCAGAAGGTAGACAGCAGTGGTGGTCGGCCTCCTACACAACGAGTAAATTATTCATGATCATGAGGCCATCCATCTCCTTAGCTTTCTGTTCCTTGGAATGCAAGCGCATGTATGTAGTAGCGGCTAGGCCTGAGGTGGTCAGCGTTTTGGCGCATATCCAACTCCTCCGAGGATTGCTGGATGTTTTCCTGCTACTATCCCAGTTCTATGACTCCCGTTAAAACAAAGCTTCAGGTGATGAATGATGGATGAGGTGGTGGCAAAGGAGAAAGAGCAGGAGGAACAGGGACCATTCACATCAATATCAGGCCAGTCAACCACACATGTCTTGTAGGATATGTTTCTGTACCAAAAGGAGGGGTTCGGCTACACAGTTATAGGGCATACAGTGAGTGCAATGCCTACCAAAAATTTTGAGGCCCTCCAATGCCCCTTGGAAGTGACATGGAGGTCAGAGGGCCTTAACTAAACCGTTTTTTCCATTTATAGCAACTGGGTGTCCTGTGCACTGTTGGCCTAAGCAGTGAATGGAAGGCTTTCCAAAAATTATGAGGAACTGCAATGGCCCTTGAAACAGACGTGGAATACAGCGTACTAAAAACCTTCTACCCATTATTGGGGAGTGGGTCTCCCTTAGTGTTTGCCTATTGCATTGAAAAGCAAAAGCTGACTAAAATTAGGAGGAAATGCAATACCCGTTGGAAGAGTCATGGAAGTTAGAGGTAATTAAAAACAACATTTCAGTGCCCCTTGGAAGAGCTGTGGAGTTCAGAATGGTTTAACAAGACGGTTTTAATGCCCCTTGGAAGAGACGTGGAGGTCGCAGTAGCTTAACAAGACGGTTTTAATGCCCCTTGGAAGAGACGTAGAGGTCGCAATAGAATAAAAAGACAATATCAATGCCCCTTGGAAAAGTGGTGGAGGTCACAGTAGCTTAACAAGAGGGATTTAATGCCCTTTGGAAGAGACGTGGAGGTTGCAGTGGAATAAAAAGACAATATCAATGCCCCTTGAAAATGTGGTGGAGGTCGCAGTAGCTTAACAAGACGGTTTTAATGCCCCTGGGAAAAGTGGTGGAGGTCGCAGTAGCTTAACAAGACGGTTTTAATGCCCCTTGGAAAAGTGGTGGAGGTCGCAGTAGCTTAACAAGACGGTTTTCATGCCCCTTACAAGAGTCATGCAGTACAGCATCTTAAAAACATTATTCCCATTATTGAGGAGTGGGTCTCCCATAGTCTTTGCCTATGCCTTCCAAGCAAAAGCTGCCAAAAATTAGGAGGGAGGAACTTGCAATGCTGGAAACAAGGACCAAGGTCACCCTGGTGGTATAGTGGTGGTGGAGGCTGAGGATAAGGAGAAGAGCAAAATACAGCCAAAATGAGGAAGCTTATACCCATGTGTCGGTGTGAAGAGGTGCATGGGAATACACCTCCTGAAATAACACAGTGGATTTGACTTTATGTTACTCTGCTGTCATTTGGTGGTGATGAGAAGTCTGGCCCAATCCAGCCCTTGTTCATTTTGATAAGGGTCAGCTTGTCAGCATTGTCAGTTGACAGGCGAGTGCGCTTTTCAGTTATAATTCCCCCAGCGGCACTAAAAGCACGCTCCGATAACATGCTAGCGGCAGGGCAGGCCAGGACCTCCAAGGCGTACAGAGCGAGTTCATTCCAGGTGTCCAGCTTGGATACCCAATAATTAAAAGGCACAGAGGAATCATGGAGGACGCTGGTACGGTCGACAACGTACTCCCTCACCATCTTTTGAAACATTCCACTCCTTGTGAGAGTACCCCGCGCCTCAGGGCCTGTTCCCCTGCCTCTGCTGGATTGGAGTTGCGTCTCTCTCGCCTGTACGCCTTGGTTGGGCAATGAACTGTGACCTCTGCCGCTAGTGTGTTCAGATGGGAATTTTTTTAACAGTTCTGCAGCAAGGACCTTCTGGTACTGCCACATTTTTGTAGACCTCTCCACCTCAGGAATAAGAGAGTGAAAGTTCTCCTTGTACCGGGGGTCTAAAAGTGTCACCAACCAGTAATGACTGTCACCCAACATTTTTACAACGCGAGGGTCATGGTTAAGGCAGCGTAACATAAAATCAGCCATGCGTGCCAGACTGGTAACGGGCAAGACTTCCGTGTCCTCACCAAGATGACGACTGACCATGCTCTCCTCCTCCTCCTCCTCCTTCCCCCTGTCCTCAGGCCACCCACGCTGAACCGACGGTATGACAGTTGTACAGGTACTACCGTCTACAGCGCATAATACCAGCTCCTGTTCTTCCTCGTCTCCCTCATTGTCCCCCAATGCACGTTGGGATGAGATGAGGCTGGGCTGTGTGTAATCGCCCGCTACTGCTTCTTGATGCATCTCATCATACTCTGGCTGCAATGCCTCCTCTTTAATTCTCTGCAGAGAACGTTGCAAAAGACAGACAAGTGGGATGCTGACGCTAATGATGGCGTCATCGCCACTCACCATCTTGGTGGACTCCTCAAAGTTTGTCAGGATGGTACATATGTCAGACATCCAGGTCTACTCCTGAGGTCTTATGTGTGGAGTCTGACCTGAATATCGACGGCCTTGTTGCTGCTGGTACTCCACAACTGCTCTCTTCTGCTCACAAATCCTTTGCAACATGTGGAGGGTAGAGTTCCAACATGTGGGGACATCACACACCAGTCGTGTGCCGGAAGCTGCAAACGCTGCTGCAACACAGCAAGGGCGGCGGAAGCTATAGCCGACTTTTTAAAATGAGCTGACAGGCGGCGTACTTTGACGAGCAGATCTGGCAACTCGGGGTACGATTTAAGAAACCGCTGAACCACGAGGTTAAGCACATAAGCCAGGCATAGTACGTGTGTGATCTCGCCTCGCCTCAGAGCCGCCACCAGGTTACGGCCATTGTCACACACGACCATGCCTGGATGTAGGTTCAGCGGTCTCAGCCACAGATCTGCCTGCTCTTTCACAGCTGTCACAACTCACAAGCAGTGTGAGGTTTATCACCTAAGCTTATGTGTTTCAGCACAGCCTGTTGCCGCTTGGCTGAGGCAGTACTGCAGTGCTTCCAGCTTGTAACTGATGTGGTGATATCTGAGATGGAGGCTGAACATGAGGAGGAGGAGGTGCAGGAGCTGTACACTGTGGGGGCAACTCTGACTGACATAGGGCCCGCAATCCTCAGTGTGGGGAGGATGTGTTCCGTCCCAACGTCCGACTGCGTCCTGGCTTCCAGTATGTTTACCCAGTGTGCCGTCAGGGAGATGTCCCGTCCCTGGCCACAAGCACTTGTCCATGTGTCCTTTGTCAGGTGGACTCTCCAAGTAACTGCGTTGTTGAGGGCACGGCAGATGTTTTGGGACACGTGCTTGTGTAGTGCGAGGATGGCACACCGGGCAAAATAGTGTCAGCTGGGGACCGAGTACCGAGGGACGGCCACCGCCATAAGGTTGCGGAAGGATTCCATCTCCACCAGCCTAAAAGGCAGCATTTCCAACGCAAGCAGTCGTGAAATGTGCGAATTTAGGACTGTGGCCTGTGGGGCATTGGCTGCGAATTTGTGCTTTCATTCAAAGGGCTGGGATATGGACAATTGAACACTGCGATGGGACATGGACGTGGACGTTGATGCTGTTTCTTGAGAAACTGCCATAACAAGTGAAGACTGAGAGGAGGGGGCATCTTTACATGCAGTATGGACAGGGGATTGCCTTGCACACACAACAGGGGGTTCTATTGCACGCACAACAGTGGAAGAAGCAGTGGTGACACCCGCTGACACTGGTCGTGGACCCTGGGGTTCGCCCCACAAAGTCGGGTGCTTTGCTGCCATGTGCCTGATCATGCTGGTGGTGGTCAGGCTGGTAGTTTTGTCACCCCTGCTGATGCTGGCATGGCAGGTGGAACATATGGCCTTTTTGGGGTTATCAGCAGAGTCTTTAAAAAAATTCCAGACTCTGGAAGACTTACCGGTTGTACTGGCAACGTCCCTCGTGTTGGTGTTACGGGGAACTGTTGCTCGCCTTCTGTGTGCAGCCACCACACTGCTTCTTCCTGCCTGTTGGGGTACTCTGCCTCTCTCCCCCTGTGTGCTGCTGGCCTCGCTCCGCGTGTCCTCCTGTCACGTTGGGTCAGTTACTAGATCATCCACCACCTCCTCCTCCACTTGCGCACCACGATCCTCCTCCTCACTTCGTGGCAATTGTGTCTCATCATCGTCCACCTCTTGTGACAAATTGCCAGCGTCGACTTCCTCTGGCCGTGGCTGTTCAAATATTTGGGCATCGCTACATGGGATCTCCTCTTCCACCACTTCAAGCGGAGCAGGCGAGGGGCACAAATATGGAAATGGACCAGTGAAGACCTCTTCAGAGTGTCCAAGTGTGGGATCAGTTGCTGCCTGACGACACTCGGCATGGTGGGAGGAAGGAGCATCAGGGTGAGGAGGAGTATGCGGTCGAGACTCACGGCTACTAAAACTTGACCGTGTGGAAGACATACTGGAGGTGGTGGTGCCCAGGTAACTGGAAGTATTATCTGCTATCCAATTAATAACCTGTTCACACTGATCAGTTCGCAATACTGGTGTTGTTCTGTGCTTCCCTAGTAATTTGGTCAAGAAGTGGGAGCGAGAAGATGTGGATGTTGGTTGTGGCACATTTTCACCTTGGCCACGGCCCCGTCCTCTGCACGCACCATCACCAGAACGTCCAGTTCCACGTCCCGTGCCACGCGCCTTGCCCATTGTAAAGGAAGTAAAATAGCTTACACTCGCACTATCAATGGAAAAAGGGTAATAAAAAGGAGATTAGAGCAGTGGAGGAGGAAAACCACAGTTCTATTTCTCTGGCCTACACCAGAATCTTTTAAACAGATATATTTGTGACTGAACAGACAGGGAGACACTATTACTGTTTTGTACGTAAAACAGGCCAAAAGCAGGATAATACAGAGATTTGATCTGTGGAACTGCAAAACCACAGTTCTAATTTACAGGCGTATACCAGACTTTTTTAAATAGATATATTTGGGGCTGAACAGTCAGCGACACACTCAAACTGTTTTTTTTTTATGTAAAAAAGACCCAAAAGTGGATAATACAGAGATTTGACCAGTGGAACTGCAAAACCACAGTTATAGTTATGTGGCGTACACCAGAATCTTTTAAACAGATATATTGGTGTCTGACCAGTCAGGGAGACACTATTAAAGTCTTTTTTTTTACGGCAAAAAGTGCCAAAAACAGGATAATACAGAGATTTGACCCGTGGAACTGCAAAACCACAGTTATAGTTATGTTGCATACACCAGACTCTTTTAAACAGATATATTGGTGTCTGAACAGTCACAGACACACTCAATTTTTTTTTTTTTTTTTGCTGGGGGGGGGGGACGACACCAAAAGGTTAATAAGACGGGTATTTGTACAGTGTGAAGGAGGAAAAAAAATACAGGATTTAGATGAAAAAAAAGGATTTTTCCTGGCCCCTGAGACCGGGGGATAAGTCTAGCAATTTGACCAGCAGGAGCACACAGGACTGTAATGCAGCGTTTGCTGGTATAACCACTGTGTCTTCTATACAGCCTGCCTGCATGCCTGGTATCTGGGATGGATATTAGTCCTGAGAAGGACTGTTTGTTTGATCTGGCAGCCTTTACAGACCCTACACTAACTATTTCTCAGTATAAATCTCTCCCTAGCTCAGCAGCGCTGTCCCTACACTGTCTGATCCGGAGCGACTGTGTCCAAGATGGCGGCGCCCGGTTTTAAATACTCGAGGTGACGCTGTGCGGCCAGCCAATCACTGTAATGCCCACAACCAACATGGCTGCGGCATTACAGTGACTGGCTGGCAATCCCTGCATGTTCATTGGCTCTGTAAAGAGCGAGACCCGAGCTCCCGCCCGAGTAACCCGGAAATGCTCGGTGCTCGCAGAACATCCCGAGTAGTGAGATACTTGGGCGAGTACCGAGCAGTGTCCAGCATGCTCGCTCATCACTAATAAAGCAGCATTTTTTAGTGGCAAAATATTTTTTCATACTTTATTTTGAAGTTTTTCTGCCAAAATCTTGTAGTAATGTGCCCCACCCTGGTCTGCATCTTGTAATGTCCCCCATCTTTTTCCCCATCTTATCGTAAGGTCACATACTGGTCCCCATCTTTTAGGACTGTACCCAGCCTGGTCCCCATCTTTTAGGACTGTCCCCAGCCTGGTCCCCATTTTTTAGAACTGTCCTTAGCCTGGTCCCCATCTTTTAGGACTGTCTCCAGCCTGGTCCCCATCTTTTAGGACTGTCCCCAGCCTGGTACCCAACTTGGAGGACTGTCCCTTGTGCCGTTCTACACATACAAGAGAAAAAAAAAGGATTCCTCTCACCTGTCCTCCTTTCCCTCGGCGTCCTTTCTGCACCTGTGGCCCGCAGGCACCATACACCCCGATCGCGGCCCGGTCCAGGAGCTGCCGGCAGCTGCGCTTCAGTTCAGTGTATTGCTGCGCAGAGACTGGCTCTCTGCGCAGCAATACCAGTGGCAGCCGCCGGCCTATCAGAGGCCAGCAGATGACATCTGCGTCCCAGCGCAGCGGAGTATGACGTCACTGACACGCGCAGATGTCAGCTCCTGGACAAGGCCGCAATCGGGGTTTATGGTGCCTGCGGGCCGCGTGTTTGAGACTCCTGGACTACACAGTGTATGGAGCTGTGAGGGGCTGCAGTACTGAGAACGGCCACTACACGGTGTACGGAGCTGTGAGGAGCTGCAGTACTGAGAACGGCCACTACACGGTGTATGGAGCTGTGAGGAGCTGCAGTACTGAGAACGGCCACTACACGGTGTACAGAGCTGTGAGGGGCTGCAGTACTGAGAATGGCCACTACATGGTGTACGGAGCTGTGAGGAGCTGCAGTACTGAGAACGGCCACTACATGGTGTATGGAGCTGTGAGGGGCTGCAGTACTGAGAATGGCCACTACACGGTGTATGGAGCTGTGAGGAGCTGCAGTACTGAGAACGGCCACTACATGGTGTACAGAGCTGTGAGGAGCTGCAGTACTGAGAACGGCCACTACACGGTGTACGGAGCTGTGAGGAGCTGCAGTACTGAGAACGGCCAATACACGGTGTATGGAGCTGTGAGGAGCTGCAGTACTGAGAACGGCCACTACATGGTGTATGGAGCTGTGAGGAGCTGCAGTACTGAGAACGGCCACTACATGGTATACAGAGCTGTGAGGAGCTGCAGTACTGAGAACGGCCACTACATGGTATACAGAGCTGTGAGGAGCTGCAGTACACCGTGTATAGGTTGTTCTCACTTCAGCAGTTCCTCACAGATCCATACACCATGTAGTGGCCGTTCTCAGTACTGCAGCTCCTCACAGCTCCATACACCGTGTAGTGGCCGTTCTCAGTACTGCAGCTCCTCACAGCTCCGTACACCATGTAGTGGTCGTTCTCAGTACTGCAGCTCCTCACACCATGTAGTGGCCGTTCTTAGTACTGCAGCTCCTCACAGCTCCGTACACCGTGTAGTGGCCATTCTAAGTACTGCAGCTCCTCACAGCTCCATACACCGTGTACTGGCCGTTCTCAGTACTGCAGCTCCTCAAAGCTCCAAACACCGTGTAGTGGGCGTTCTCAGTACTGCAGCTCCTCACAGTGCTGTGCAACGTGTAGTGTCCATTCTCAGTACTGCAGCTCCTCACCTCTTCATACACCGTGTAGTGGCCTTTCTCAGTACTGCAGCACATCACAGCTCTGTACACGATGTAGTGGCCGTTCTCAGTACTTCAGATGCTCATCCCTCCATACACCATGTTGTGGCCGTTCTCAGTACTGCAGCTCCTCACAGCTCTGTACACTGTGTAGTGGCCATTCTCAGTACTGCAGCTCCTCACAGCTCCATATACCATGTAGTGGCCATTCTCAGTACTGCAGCTCCACACAGCTCCATACAACGTGTAGTGGCCGTTCTCATTACTGCAGATGCTCATCCCTCCATACACCATGTAGTGGCCATTCTCAGTACTGCAGCTCCTCACAGCTCTGTACACCGTGTAGTGGCCATTTTTAGTACTGCAGCTCCTCACAGCTTCATACACCGTTGTAGTGGCCGTTCCCAGTTCTGCAGCTCCACACAGCTCCATACACCATGTAGCGGCCGTTCTCAGTACTGCAGCTCCTCACAGCTCTGTGCACCGTGTAGTGGCCGTTCTCAATTCTGCAGCTCCTCACAGCTCCATACACCATGTAGTGGCCGTTCATATTACTGCAGCTTCTCTCAGCTCCATACACCATGTAGTGGCCGTTCTCAGTACTGCAGCTGCTCACTGCTCCGTACACCGTGTAGTGGTCGTTCTCAGTACTGCAGCTCCTCACAGCTCCGTACACCGTGTAGTGGCCATTCTAAGTACTGCAGCTCCTCACAGCTCCATACACCGTGTACTGGCCGTTCTCAGTACTGCAGCTCCTCAAAGCTCCAAACACCGTGTAGTGGGCGTTCTCAGTACTGCAGCTCCTCACAGTGCTGTGCAACGTGTAGTGTCCATTCTCAGTACTGCAGCTCCTCACAGCTTCATACACCGTGTAGTGGCCAATCTCAGTACTGCAGCTCCAAACAGCTCCATACAACGTGTAGTGTCCATTCTCAGTACTGCAGATGCTCATCCCTCCATACACCATGTTGTGGCCGTTCTCAGTACTGCAGCTCCTCACAGCTCTGTACACTGTGTAGTGGCCATTCTCAGTACTGCAGCACCTCACAGCTCCATACACCATGTAGTGGCCAATCTCAGTACTGCAGCTCCAAACAGCTCCATACAACGTGTAGTGGCCGTTCTCAGTACTCCAGATGCTCATCCCTCCATACACCATGTAGTGGCCATTCTCAGTACTGCAACTCCTCACAGCTTCATACACAGTGTAGTGGCCGTTCTCAGTACTGCAGCTCCTCACAGCTCCATATACCATGTAGTGGCCATTCTCAGTACTGCAGCTCCACACAGCTCCATACAACTTGTAGTGGCCGTTCTCATTACTGCAGATGCTCATCCCTCCATACACCATGTAGTGGCCATTCTCAGTACTGCAGCTCCTCACAGCTCTGTACACCGTGTAGTGGCCATTTTTAGTACTGCAGCTCCTCACAGCTTCATACACCGTTGTAGTGGCCGTTCCCAGTTCTGCAGCTCCACACAGCTCCATACACCATGTAGCGGCCGTACTCAGTACTGCAGCTCCTCACAGCTCTGTGCACCGTGTAGTGGCCGTTCTCAATTCTGCAGCTCCTCACAGCTCCATTCACCATGTAGTGGCCGTTCATATTACTGCAGCTTCTCTCAGCTCCATACACCATGTAGTGGCCGTTCTCAGTACTGCAGCTGCTCACTGCTCCGTACACCGTGTAGTGGCCGTTTACAGTACTGAAGCTCCTCAAAGTTCCGTACACCGTGTAATGGCCGTTCTCAGTATTGCAGCTCCTCACAGCTCCATACACTATGTAGTGGCCGTTCCCAGTTCTGCAGCTCCTCACAGCTCTGTACACCGTGTAGTGGCCGTTCTCAGTACTGCAACTCCTCACAGCTTCATACAACGTTGTATTCGCCGTTCCCAGTACTGCAGCTCCTCATAGCTCCATACACCGTGTAGTGGCCATTCTCAGTAATGCAGCTCCTCACAGCTTCATACACCATGTAGTGGCTGTTCTCAGTACTGCAGCTCCATACACCGTGTAGTGGCCGTTCTCAGTACTGCAGCTCCTCACAGCTCCATACACCGTGTAGTGGCCTTTCTCAGTACTGTATTTCCTCACAGCTCTGTACAACGTGTAGTGGCCATTCTCAGTATTGCAGCTCCTTACAGCTCTGTACACCATGTAGTGGTTGTTCTCAGTACTCCAGATTCTCACAGCTCAGTACACCATGTAGTGGCTTTTCTCAGTAATGCAGCTCCTCACAGCTCCATACACCATGTAGTGGTTGTTCTCAGTACTCCAGCTTATCACAGCTGCGTACTCTATGTAGTGGCCGTTCTCAGTACTGCAGATCCTGACAGCTCCATACAATATGTAGTGGCCGTTCTGAGCACTGCAGTTCCTAACAGCTCCATACACCGTGTAGTGGCCGTTCTCAGTACAGCAGCTCCTCACAGCTCTGTACACACACAGTGGCCGTACTTATTACTGCAGCTCCCCACAGCTCTGTATACCGTGTAGTGGCCGTTCTCAGTACTGCAGGTTCTCACAGCTCCATACACCGTGAAGTGTCGGTTCTCAGTAATGCTGCTCCTCAAAGCTCCATACACCGTGTAGTGGCCATTCCCAGTACTGCAGCTCCTCACAGCTCCATACACCGTGTAGTGGCCATTCTCAGTAATGCAGCTCCTCAAAGCTCCATACACCGTGTAGTGGCCGTTCTCTGTATTTCAGCTCCTCACAGCTCCATACACAGTGTAGTGGCCGTGGTCTGTACTCCATGTAGTGGCCACTCTCAGTACTGCAGCTCCTCACAGCTCCATACACCGTGTAGTGGCCGTTCTCAGTACTGCAGCTAATCACAGCTCTGTACACTGTGTAGTGGCCATTCTCAGTACTGCAGCTCCACACTGCTCTGTACACCATGTAGTGGCCATTCTCAGTACTGCAGCCCCTCACAGCTCCATACACAGTGTAGTGTCCGTTCTCAGTACTGCAGCTCCTCACAGCTCCATACACCATGTAGTTCCAATTCTCAGTACAGCAGCTCCTCACAGCTCCATACACCATGTAGTGGCCATTCTCAGTACTGCAGCTCCTCTCAGCTCCATACACCATGTAGTGGCCGTTCTCAGTACTGCAGCTCCTCACAGCTCCATACACCATGTAGTTCCAATTCTCAGTACAGCAGCTCCTCACAGCTCCCATACACCATGTAGTGGCCATTCTCTGTACTGCAGCTCCTCTCAGCTCCATACACCATGTAGTGGCCATTCTCAGTACTACAGCTTCACACAGCTCCATACACCGTGTATTGGCCGTTCTCAGTACTGCAGATGCTCATCCCTTCATACACCATGTAGCGGCCTTTCTTTGTACTGCAGCTCCTCACAGATCCATACACCATGTAGTGGCCGTTCCCAGTACTGCAGCTCCTCACAGCTCTGTACACCGTGTAGTGGCCATTCTTAGTACTGCAACTCCTCACAGCTTCATACACCGTTGTATTGGCCGTTCCCAGTACTGCAGCTCCTCATAGCTCCATACACCATGTAGTGGCCATTCTCAGTACTGCAGATCCTCATCCCTCCATACACCGTGTAGTGGCCATTCTCAGTACTGCAGCTCCTCACAGCTCTGTACACCATGTAGTGGTCATTCTTAGTACTGCAGCTCCTCACAGCTCCATACACCATGCAGAGCCGGTCTCAGTACGGCAGTACCTCACAGCTCCATACACCGTGTAGTGGCCGTTCTCAGTACAGCAGCTCCTCACAGCTCCATACACCATGTAGTGGCCATTCTCAGTACTGCAGCTCCTCACAGCTCCATACACCATGTAGTGGCCATTCTCAGTACTGCAGATCCTCATCCCTCCATACACCATGTAGTGGCCATTCTCAGTACTGCAGCTCCACACAGCTCCATACAACGTGTATTGGCCGTTCTCAGTACTGCAGCTCCTCATAGATCTGTACACTGTAGTGGCTGTTCTTAATACTGCAGCTCCTCACAGCTCCATACTATCACGCTGTCTCTGTGTACTGGAGGTAGGGGGCCTAAGCTGACCCTAAGCTGGGGCCCTGACTAATCCCTCTACCTGGAGGTACTGTTAAAGGTACAGAGGTCCAGGCCGCCAGCGTAACCCCTATCTCCTGAGGATCCCTGCACCTAAGTAATCTAGTCCTGAGAAGGACCCCTGATCACAACAAAAGGGGACAGGTAATAATATGCCCACACACAGTACTTAGACGAACGAGACAGTACAAGGGTAAAACCAAAACCACCTTGCATACAAAAACTACACAACTACAACAGAGGGAACACCAACGGGAAAGGAGATAAATGATAAAGCGAGGAAGGGAAAAACCACTCCAAATACACTTAGCTCTGAAACTCCAAATACCACGATCCGCTCTGTTAGTCTGCATGAAATGCTTTCACCGACACTTCCCTAACAGACCGGCAGGCATTTGAAGGAGTCCCACTACAGCAGCATTGATTGCAGCTGGGCGAGGCTGGACCTCCTCTAGCACAGAGAGAGAGAGAGTTAACTCCCTCACTGCCGAAAAACACAAAGCACCAAAACCTCAGCTGCGAGAAGTCAGGCTGTGTAATCGTGACGATCTTCGTGGCGACACACCCGTGACAGTACCCCTCCTTCTACGAGGGGCCTCCGGACCCTCAGGGCCAGGTTTATCCGGGTGAGTCGTGTGGAAGGCCCGAACTAATCGGTCTGCGTTAATATCCGACGCAGGAACCCACATCCTCTCCTCAGGACCATACCCCTTCCAATGAACCAGGTACTGAAGGGACCGGCGATTAAAGCGTGAATCGATGACCCTCGATACCTGGAACTCCAAGTTACCATTGACCACCACTGGAGGGGGAGGTAAAGGTGACGGTACTACCGGCGCCACATACCTCTTAAGCAATGATCTGTGGAACACGTTGTGAATTTTAAACGTAGGGGGGAGGTCAAGACGGAATGCCACCGGATTAATTATAGAACTGATCCTGTACGGCCCGATGAACCTGGGACCCAGTTTCCAGGAGGGAACCTTAAGTTTTATATTCCTGGTAGACAACCATACCCGATCGTTCACACTTAGGAGGAGAGTGTCTGGTCCGGACCTATCAGCCATACGTTTGTATCGGTTCCCCATAGTATTCAGATTCTTCAGCACCCCTCTCCATACTGAAGCGAGTGATGAGGAAAATCGTTCCTCCTCAGGAACCCCCGAAGAGCCCCCCTACTGAAAGTACAAAACTGGGGGTGAAAACCATATGCCCCAAAAAACGGGGACTTACCAGTGGACTCGCTCCGCCTATTATTAAGAGCAAACTCTGCCAGAGGTAAGAAAGAAGCCCAGTCCTCCTGGTTCTCTGACACAAAACACCGGAGATATGTCTCCAAGCTCTGGTTCATACGTTCCGTCTGACCTTTGGTCTGAGGATGAAAAGCCGATGAGAACGATAAATGCATCCCCCGCCGTGTACAAAACGCCTTCCAGAATTTGGACACAAACTGAGACCCCCGATCTGACACCACCTCGGAGGGTACCCCGTGAAGCCTCACAATCTCCCCAATGAACACCTGCGCAAGAGTTTTAGCAATAGGAAGAGCGATAAAATGTGCCATCTTGCTGAACCTGTCCACTACAACGAGTATGACCGTTTTACCCGAAGACGGAGGGAGGTCCGTAATAAAGTCCATAGACAGATGAGTCCAAGGACGCTCCGGGATCTTCAAAGGTAAGAGGGCCCCAGACGGACGGGTATGTGAGGTCTTAGAGCGCGCACAAACCCCGCAGGACGCGACAAAAGTTACCACCTCCTTATGTAAGTTAGGCCACCAAAACCGACGCGAGAGGAGATCCACAGTTGCTTTACTCCCCGGGTGTCCTGCAAAAACTGAGTTATGGTGTGCCTCGATCACCTTTTGTCGCAACTGATCTGGAACAAACAGTCTTCCCGGAGGTCCAACAGGGGCGTCCCCCTGAGCCTCCAATACCTCCTCCTCAAGCTCAGAGCATACTGCCGAAACCACCACCCCCTCCTGAAGGATAGGAATCAGGTCGTCTGTATTCCCGGCCCCAGGGAAACTACGAGATAAGGCATCCGCCTTTACATTTTTTGACCCAGGACGATATGTAACGACAAAATTAAACCTGGTAAAAAACAATGACCACCTAGCTTGTCTGGGATTCAGACGTTTCGCGGACTCCAGATATAGCAGGTTCTTGTGATCGGTGATGACGGTGACCGGATGGACTGCCCCCTCTAAAAAATGGCGCCACTCCTCAAAAGCTAACTTAATGGCCAAGAGTTCCCTATTGCCGACATCGTAATTCCTCTCAGCGGACGACAATTTTTTAGAGAAAAAGGCGCACGGATGCCACTTACCAGGGGACGAACCTTGTGACAATACTGCTCCCACCCCTACCTCGGAAGCGTCTACCTCTACAATGAATGGCTGTGACGCATCAGGTTGAATGAGTATGGGTGCCGAGGCAAAACATTTTTTCAAGGAGGAGAATGCTTGACAAGCCTTGTCAGACCACCTAGAAAAATCCATCCCCTTTTTAGTCATGTCTGTGAGAGGCTTAACCATGGACGAGAAATTACGAATGAACTTCCGGTAATAATTAGCAAACCCCAGGAAACGTTGTAGTGCCTTAAGATTCTCTGGCCGATCCCACTCAAGAACTGCCCGCACTTTCCCAGGGTCCATACGAAAACCGGACGCTGAAACCAGGAAGCCTAAAAACTGGAGTTCCTGTACGGCGAACACACACTTTTCCCATTTGGCATACAGTTTATTATCCCGCAAGATCTGTAACACCTGCCTAACGTGCTCCTGATGAGACACCAGATCCGGCGAGTAAATTAAGATATCATCCAGATATATGACAACAAACTGTCCCACCAGGCGGCGAAAAATGTCATTAACAAAGTGTTGGAACACCGCAGGGGCATTAGTCAGACCGAATGGCATGACAAGGTTCTCATAATGCCCCTCCGGAGTGTTAAACGCCGTCTTCCACTCATCCCCCTCCTTCATCCTAATCAGATTGTACGCCCCCCTGAGATCCAACTTAGAGAACCATTTGGCGCCCACGATCTGATTAAAGAGATCGGGAATAAGTGGGAGCGGATACGGATCTCGGACCGTAATCCGATTAAGTTCACGGAAATCCAGGCAAGGGCGTAGGCCTCCATCTTTCTTCTTAACAAAGAAGAACCCCGCGGCCACCGGTGAAGATGAAGGTCTAATATGCCCCTTAGCCAGACTTTCTGAAATATAATCCTTCATGGCCTGCCTCTCAGGACCAGAAAGGTTATACAACCTAGTTTTAGGTAACTTGGCCTCAGGGAGCAGTTTTACAGAACAGTCATACTCGCGATGAGGAGGTAGTTCCTGACACCCTTTCTCCGAGAATACATCCTCAAAGTCCGCCAGAAATGGAGGTAAGACCCTAGGAGTAACCGCACCGATGACCGTATTCATGCAGTTTTTATTACAGAATTTACTCCATTGGCTTATCTCTCTGGATTGCCAATTAATAACCGGGTTATGCTTAGTTAGCCAAGGAAGGCCCAACACTATAGGAGTGGGAAGACCCTCCAACACGTAGCAAGACAACAGTTCTTTATGTATCGCCCCCACTTGAAGTTTTACGTTATGCACAGCTTGCAAAAAACTTCCCTGACCGAGAGGCCTGGCATCGATCGAGAATATGGGGATGGGTTTAGCCAACTCACTCAATCGCATACCTTGAACCCGGGAAAACCGAGCGTCCACCAGATTAGCCCCGGCCCCACTATCCAGAAGAACAGATATCCTCTGAGTTCTCGTACCCACCACCACCTCCGCCGGTACGAGAAACTGAGACGAACCTAGGGACGAAATACCTACTCCCAGATTGCCGTCCACCACACAACCTGGGATCAACAGTTTTCCGATGACTCTTCACTCTGCAAGGGACGGGATGGACACCCCCCAATAAAATGTCCCTTTCTCCCGCAGAAGAAACACCTTCCTGTCTTATGGCGCACCACCGGTCCCCTCCCCCAAAATGATGTCCCTCCTAATTGCATAGGCTCCTCTGGACTGACCAGGGGAACCACCATATGAGGGGACCTTGTAGGAGGTGGAGTCATCACAGGGGGTGGAGTTATCCCGCACCTCTCCCGAAGCCGTCTGTCAATGCGAATAGCAAGGGCCATAGCGGCTTCCAGTGACGCGGGCGAGTCATACTGTGCCAAAACATCCTGTAATTTGTCGGATAAACCTTGACAAAACTGGCTCCTAAGAGCCGGGTCATTCCACTGGGTGTCAGTGGCCCACCTACGGAACTCCGAACAGAATTCCTCCGCCGAACGATCTCCCTGCTGGATCCTACGTAACTTAGATTCAGCAAGGGAGATCCGATCCGGGTCATCATATACAAGACCCAGAGCAGCAAAAAACCTATCCACTGACTGGAGAGCCGGGGAGCCTGGGGGAAGAGAGAATGCCCAAGATTGTGGGTCCCCTTGTAGGAGTGAGATGACAATTCCCACCCTTTGTTCTTCACTCCCCGATGACCGAGGCCGCAGCCGAAAGTACAACTTACATGCCTCCCGGAAAACAAAAAACTTGTCCCGCCCCCCAGTGAACCTGTCAGGGAGAGCTACTTTAGGTTCTGGTCCGGCTTGCTCCAGAGGATACAACACCTTGGACCTAACGTCCGCCAGCTCCATGGACAAACTCTGCAACTGCCGAACTAGACCGGCTACTGGATCCATGGTAGCTGGAGAAAATCTAAGTGGTTGGTGAAAATGTCACGCTGTCTCTGTGTACTGGAGGTAGGGGGCCTAAGCTGACCCTAAGCTGGGGCCCTGACTAATCCCTCTACCTGGAGGTACTGTTAAAGGTACAGAGGTCCAGGCCGCCAGCGTAACCCCTACCTCCTGAGGATCCCTGCACCTACGTAATCTAGTCCTGAGAAGGACCCCGATAACAACAAAAGGGGACAGGTAATAATATGCCCACACTCAGTACTTAGACGAACGAGACAGTACAAGGGTAAAACCAAAACCACCTTGCATACAAAAACTACACAACTACAACAGAGGGAACACCAACGGGAAAGGAGATAAATGATAAAGCGAGGAAGGGAAAAACCACTCCAAATACACTTATCTCTGAAACTCCAAATACCACGATCCGCTCTGTTAGTCTGTATGAAATGCTTTCACCGACACTTCCCTAACAGACCGGCAGGCATTTGAAGGAGTCCCACTACAGCAGCATTGATTGCAGCTGGGCGAGGCTGGACCTTGTCTAGCACAGAGAGAGAGAGAGTTAACTCCCTCACTGCCGAAAAACACAAAGCACCAAAACCTCAGCTGCGAGAAGTCAGGCTGTGTAATCGTGACGATCTTCGTGGCGACACACCCGTGACACATACACCGTGTATTGGCCGTTCTCAGTACTGCTGCTGCTCACAGATCCATACACCGTGTAGTGGCCGTTTTCAGTACTGCAACTCCTCAAAGCTTTGTACACCATGTAGTGGCCACTCTCAGTCCTGCAGCTCCTCACAGCTCCATACACCGCGTAGTGGCCGTTCTCAGTACTGCAGATGCTCACCTCTCCATAAACCATGTAGTGCCCATTCTCAGTACTGCAGCTCCTCACAGCTCTGTACACCGTGTAGTGGCCATTCTCAGTACTGCAGCTCCTCACAGCTCTGTACACCATGTAGTGGTCATTCTTAGTACTGCAGCTCCTCACAGCTCCATACACAGTGCAGTGGCCGTCTTCAGTACTGCAGCTCCTCACAGCTCCATACACCGTGTGGTGGCCGTTCTCAGTACTGCAGCTCCTCACAGCTCCATACACCGTGTAGTGGCCGTTCTCAGTACTGCAGTTGTTCATCCCTCCATACACCATGTAGTGGCCATTCTCAGTACTGCAGCTCCTCACAGCTCTATACACCATGTAGTGGCCATTCTCAGTACTGCAGCTCCAAACAGCTCCATACACCGTGTAGTGGCCGTTCTCAGTACTGCAGTTGTTCATCCCTCCATACACCATGTAGTGGCCATTCTCAGTACTGCAGTTCCTCACAGCTCCATACACCATGTAGTGGCCATTCTCAGTATTGCAGCTCCACACAGCTCCATACAACGTGTAGTGGCCATTCTCAGTACTGCAGATCCTCATCCCTCCATACACCATGTTGTGGCCATTCTCAGTACTGCAGCTCCACACAGCTCCATACAACGTGTAGTGGCCGTTCTCAGTACTGCAGATGCTCATCCCTCCATACACCATGTAGTGGCCATTCTCAGTACTCCAGCCCCTCACAGCTCTGTACACTGTTTAGTGGCCGTTCTCAGTACTGCAGCTCCTCAAAGCTCCATACACCATGTAGTGGCCGATCCCAGTACTGCAGATCCTCACAGCTCGATACACCGTGTATTTGCCGTTCCCAGTACTTCAGCTCCTCACAGCTCCATACACCATGTATTGGACGTTCTCAGTACTGCACCTCCACAAAGTTCTGTACACCGTATAGTGGCCGTTCTCAGTACTGCAGCTCCTCTCAGCTCCATACACCATGTAGTGGCCGTTCTCAGTACTGCAGCTCCTCACAGCTTCGTACACGGTTGTAGTTGCCGTTCCCAGGACTGCAGCTCTTCACAGCTCCATACACAGTGTATTGGCTGTTCTCAGTACTGCAGCTCCTCAAAGATCTGTACACTGTGTAGTGGCTGTTCTTAGTACTGCAGCTCCTCACAGCTCCATACACCGTGTATTGGACGTTCTCAGTACTGCTGCTGCTCACAGATCCATACACCGCGTAGTGGCTTTTCTCTGTACTCTAGTTCCTCACAGCTCCATACACCATGTTGTGGCTGTTCTCAGTAATGCAGCTCCTCAAAGCTCCATACACCATGTAGGGGCTGTTCTCAGTACTGCAGCTCCTCACAGCTCCATACACCGCGCAGTGGCTGTTCACAGTACTGCAGCTCCTCACAGCTCCCATACATCATGTAGTGGCTGTTCTTAGTAATGCAGCTCCTCATAGCTCCATACACCGTGCAGTGGACGTTCTCAGTACTGCAGCTTCTCACAGCTAAATGCACCATGTAGTGGCTGTTCTCAGTACTGCAGCTCCTCACAGCTCCATACACCGTGTAGTGGCCGCTCTCAGTACTGCAGCTCCTCACAGCTCCATACACCGTGTAATGGCTGTTCTCAGTACCGCAGCCCATTACAGCTAAATACACCATGTAGTGGCTGTTCTCAGTACTGCAGCTCCTCACAGCTCCATACACAGTGTAGTGGCCGTTCTCAGTACTGCAGCTCCTCACAGCTCCATACACCGCGTAGTGGCTGTTCTTAGTACTACAGCTCCTCACAGCTCCATACACCATGTAGTGGCCGTTCTCAGTACTGCAGCTCCTCACAGTTAAATACACCATGTAGTTGCTGTTCTCAGTAATGCAGCTCCTCACAGCTCCATACAACGTGTAGTGGCCGTTCTCAGTACCGCAGCTCCTCACAGCTCCATACACCGTGTAGTGGCTGTTCTCAGTACTGCAGCTCCTCACCGCTCCATACACCGCGTAGTGTCCGTTCTCAGTACCGCAGCTCCTCTCAGCTCCATACACTGTGTAGTGGCCGTTCTCAGTACTGCAGCTCCTCACAGCTCTGTACACCACGTAGTGGCCATTCTCAGTACTGCAACTCCTCAATGCTCCATACACCGTGTAGTGGTCGTTCTCAGTACTGCAGCTCCTTACAGCTCCGTACACCATGTAGTGGCTGTTCTCAGTACTGCAGCTCCTCACTGCTCCGTACAACGTGTAGTGGCCGTTCTTAGTACTGCAGCTCCTCACAGCTCCATACACCATGTAGTGGCCGTTCTCAGTACTGCAGCTCCTCACAGCTCCATACATTGTGTAGTGGCCGTTCTCAGTAATGCAGCTCCTCACAGCTCTGTACATAGTGTAGTGGCCATTCTCAGTATTGCAGCTCCTCACAGTTCTGTACACCGTGTAGTGGCTGTTCTCAGTACTGCAGCTCCATACAGCTCCATACACCGTGTAGTGGTCGTTCTCAGTACTGCAGCTCCTCAAAGCTTTGAACACCATGCAATGGCCACTCTCAGTATTGCAGCTTCTCACGGCTCCATACACCGTTTAGTGGCCGTTCTCAGTACTGCAGCTCCTCACAGCTCCATACACCATTTAGTGGCCGTTCTCAGTACTGCAGCTTCTCACAGCTCTGTACATCGTTTAGTGGCCATTTTCAGTACTGCAGCTCCTCACAGCTCTGTACATCATGTAGTGGTCATTCTTAGTACTACAGATCCTCACAGCTCCATACACCTTGTAGTGGCCGTTCTCAGTGCTGCAGCTCCTCACAGCTTCATACACCGTGTAGTGGCCATTCTCAGTACTGCAGCTCCTCACAACTCTAAACTCCATGTAGTTTCAATTCTCAGTACAGCAGCTCCTCACAGCTCCATACACCATGTAGTGGCCATTCTCAGTACTACAGCTCCACACAGCTCCATACACAGTGTAGTGGCCGTGTTTAGTACTGCAGATGCTCATCCCTTCATACACAATGTAGTGGCCATTCTTTGTACTGCAGATCCTCACAGCTCCATACACCATTTAGTGGTTATTCTCAGTACTTCAGCTGCTCACAGCTCTATACAACGTGTAGTGGCCGTTCTCAGTACGGCAGCTCCTCACAGCTCCATACACCGTGTAGTGGCCGTTCTCAGTATTGCCACTCCTCACAGCTCTGTACACACACAGTGGCCGTTCTCATTACTGCAGCTCCCCACAGCTCTGTACACCGTGTAGTGGCCATTCTCTGTACTTCAGCTCCTCACAGTTCTGTACTCCATGTAGTGGCCGTTCTCAGTGCTGCAGCTCCATGCAGCTCCATATACCATGTAGTGATCGTTCTCAATACTGCAACTCCTCACAGCTCCGTAAACCGTGCAGTGGCAGTTCTCAGTACTGCAGCTTCTCACAGCTCCATACAACGTGAAGTGTCGGTACTCTACTGCAGCTCCTCAGAGCTCCATAAACCGTGAAGAGTCCGTTCTCAGTACTGCAGTTCCTCACTGCTCCATTCACCGTGTAGTGGCCGTTCTCAGTACTGCAGCTCCTCACAGCTCCATACACTGTGTAGTGGCTCTTCTCAATACCGCAGCCCATTACAGCTAAATAAACCATGTAGTGGCCGTTCTCAGTACTTCAGCTCCACACAGCTCCATACACCGTGTAGTGGCCGCTCCCAGTACTGCAGCTCCTCACAGCTCCATACACCGTGAAGTGTCCATTCTCAGTACAACAGTTCCTCACTGATCCATTCACCGTGTAGTGGCCGCTCCCAGTACTGCAGCTCCTCACAGCTCCATACACTATGTAGTGGCCGTTCTCAGTACTGCAGCTCCATACACCGTGTAGTGGCTGTTCTCAGTACTGCAGCTCCTCACAGCTCCATACACCATGTAGTGGCTGTTCTCAGAAATGCAGCTCCTCACAGCTCCATGCACCGTGTAGTGGCTATTCTCAGTAATGCAGCTCCTCACAGCTCCATACTCCGTATAGTGGGTGTTCTCAGTACCGCAACTCTTCACAGCTCCATACACCGTATAGTGGCTGTTCTCAGTACTGCAGCTCCACATAGCTCCATACACCGTGTAGTGCGTGTTCTCAGTACCGCAGCTCCTCACAGCTCCATACACCGTGTAGTGGCTGTTCTCAGTACTGCAGCTCCTCACAGCTCCATACACCGCGTAGTGTCCGTTCTCAGTCCCGCAGCTTCTCGCAGCTCCATACACCCTGTAGTGGCCGTTCTCAGTACTGCAGCTTCTCACAGCTCCAGACAACATGTAGTGGCCGTTATCAGTACTGCAGCTCCTCACAGCTCCATACACCGTGTAGTGGTCGTTCTCAGTACTGCAGTTCCTCACAGCTCTTTACACCATGTAGTGGCCGTTCTCATTACTGCAGCTCCTCACAGCTCCGTCCACCATGTAGTGGCCTTTCTAAGTACTGCAGCTCCTCACTGCTCCGTACAACGTGTAGTGGCCGTTCTCAGTACTGCAGCTCCTCACAGCTCCATACACCGTGTAGTGGCCATTCTCAGTACTGCAGCTCCTCACTGCTCCATACATCGTGTAGTGGTCGTTCTCAGTAATGCAGCTCCCCACAGCTCTGTACACTGTGTAGTGGCCATTCTCAATATTGCAGCTCCTCACAGTTCTGTACACCGTGTAGTGGTCGTTCTCAGTACTGCAGCTCCTCAAAGGTTTGTATACCATGTAGTGGCCACTCTCAGCACTGCAGCTTCTCACAGCACCATACACCGTTTAGTGGCTGTTCTCAGTACTGCAGCTCCTCTCAGCTCCATACACCATGTAGTGGCGGTTCTCAGTACTGCAGCTCCTCACAGCTCCATAGACCCTGTAGTGGCCACTCTCAGTACTGCAGCTTCTCATAGCTCCATACACCGTGTAGTGGCCGTTTACAGTACTGCAACTTCTCACAGCTCTGTACACCGTGTTGTGGCCATTTTCAGTACTGCAGCTCCTCATAGCTCTGTACATCATGTAGTGGTCATTCTTAGTACTACAAATCCTCACAGCTCTATACACCTTCTAGTGGCCGTTATCAGTACTGCAGCTTCTCACAGCTCCGGACAAAATGTAGTGGCCGTTATCAGTACTGCAGCTCCTCACTGCTCCATACACCGTGTAGTGGTCGTTCTCAGTACTGCAGTTCCTCACAGCTCTTTACACCATGTAGTGGCTGTTCTCAATACTGCAGCTCCTCACAGCTTCTTACACTGTGTAGTGGCCGTTCTCAGTACTGCAGCTCCTCACAGCTCCATACACCGCGTTGTGGCTGTTCTCAGTACTGCAGCTCCTCACAGCTCCATACACCATGTAGTGGCTGTTCTCAGAAATGCAGCTCCTCACAGCTCCATGCACCGTGTATTGGCTATTCTCAGTAATGCAGCTCCTCACAGCTCCATACTCCGTATAGTGGGTGTTCTCAGTACCGCAGCTCTTCACAGCTCCATACACCGTATAGTGGCTGTTCTCAGTACTGCAGCTCCACATAGCTCCATATACCGTGTAGTGCTTGTTCTCAGTACCGCAGCTCCTCACAGCTCCATACACCGTGTAGTGGCTGTTCTCAATACTGCAGCTCCTCACAGCTCCATACACCGCGTAGTGTCCGTTCTCAGTCCCGCAGCTCCTCACAGCTCCATACACCCTGTAGTGGCCGTTCTCAGTACTGCAGCTTCTCACAGCTCCAGACAACATGTAGTGGCCGTTATCAGTACTGCAGCTCCTCACAGCTCCATACACCGTGTAGTGGTCGTTCTCAGTACTGCAGTTCCTCACAGCTCTTTACACCATGTAGTGGCCGTTCTCATTACTGCAGCTCCTCACAGCTCCGTCCACCATGTAGTGGCCTTTCTAAGTACTGCAGCTCCTCACTGCTCCGTACAACGTGTAGTGGCCGTTCTCAGTACTGCAGCTCCTCACAGCTCCATACACCGTGTAGTGGTCGTTCTCAGTAATGCAGCTCCCCACAGCTCTGTACACTGTGTAGTGGCCGTTCTCAGTATTGCAGCTCCTCACAGTTCTGTACACCGTGTAGTGGTCGTTCTCAGTACTGCAGCTCCTCAAAGGTTTGTATACCATGTAGTGGCCACTCTCAGCACTGCAGCTTCTCACAGCACCATACACCGTTTAGTGGCTGTTCTCAGTACCGCAGCTCCTCTCAGCTCCATACACCATGTAGTGGTGGTTCTCAGTACTGCAGCTCCTCACAGCTCCATAGACCCTGTAGTGGCCACTCTCAGTACTGCAGCTTCTCATAGCTCCATACACCGTGTAGTGGCCGTTTACAGTACTGCAACTTCTCACAGCTCTGTACACCGTGTTGTGGCCATTTTCAGTACTGCAGCTCCTCATAGTTCTGTACATCATGTAGTGGTCATTCTTAGTACTACAAATCCTCACAGCTCTATACACCTTCTAGTGGCCGTTCTCAGTACTGCAGCTTCTCACAGCTCCGGACAAAATGTAGTGGCCGTTATCAGTACTGCAGCTCCTCACTGCTCCATACACCGTGTAGTGGTCGTTCTCAGTACTGCAGTTCCTCACAGCTCTTTACACCATGTAGTGGCTGTTCTCAATACTGCAGCTCCTCACATCTCCTTACACTGTGTAGTGGCCGTTCTCAGTACTGCAGCTCCTCACAGCTCCATACTCCGTAAAGTGGGTGCTCTCAGTACCGCAGCTCTTCACAGCTCCATACACCGTATAGTGGCTGTTCTCAGTACTGCAGCTCCTCACAGCTCCATACATCGTGTAGTGGGGGTTCTCAGTACCACAGCTCCTCACAGCTCCATACACCGTGTAGTGGCTGTTCTCAGTACTGCAGCTCCTCACAGCTCCATGCACCGCTTAGTGTCCGTTCTCAGTATCGCACCTCCTCTCAGCTCCGTACACCGTGTAGTGGCCCTTCTCAGTACTGCAGCTTCTCACAGCTCCCGACAACATGTAGTGGCCGTTATCAGTACTGCAGGTCCTCAGTGCTCCATGCACCGTGTAGTGGTCGTTCTCGGTACTGCAGTTCCTCACAGCTCTTTACACCATGTAGTGTCCGTTCTCATTACTGCAGCTCCTCACAGCTCCGTCCACCATGTAGTGGCCGTTCTCAGTACTGCAGCTCCTCACTGCTCCGTACAACGAGCAGTGGCCGTTCTCAGTACTGCAGCTCCTCACAGCTCCATACACCGTGTAGTGGCCGTTATCAGTACTGCAGCTCCTCACAGCTCCATACATCGTGTAGTGGCCGTTCTCAGTAATGCAGCTCCCCACAGCTCTGTACACCATGTAGTGGCCATTCTCAGTGTTGCAGCTCCTCACAGTTCTATACACCGTGTAGTGGTCATTCTCAGTACTGCAGCTCCTCAAAGGTTTGTACACCATGTAGTGGCCACTCTCAGTACTGCAGCTTCTCACAGCTCCATACACCGTTTAGTGTCTGTTCTCAGTACTGCAGCTCCTCACAGCTCCATACACCATGCAGTGGCGGTTCTCAGTACTGCAGCTTGTCACAGCTCCATAGACCGTGTAGTGGCCACTCTCAGTACTGCAGCTTCTCACAGCTCCATACATCGTGTAGTGGCCGTTCTCAGTACTGCAGCTTCTCACAGCTCTGTACACCGTGTTGTGGCCATTTTCAGTACTGCAGCTCCTCATAGCTCTGTACATCATGTAGTGGTCATTCTTAGTACTACAAATATAATGCAGTCTGCAGATCCTGTAGGGCACGTATCATGTTAGCTAAAGCTGACAATGAATTAAGGCTTGCAAGAGATGTCAAAAGCAATAAAAAAGGATTTTGGGGGTATGTCAAAAGTAAAAGAAAAGTCAAAGATGCTATAGGATTTTTACAGGATGAAAATGGAGAAATGGTAAGAGAGGATGTTGAGAAGGCCGAACATTTTAATTCCTATTTTGCATCTGTTTTCTCTCAGAAAGAAAATGTAACATCAACTGATCTTCACTGTCCTTTTAAAGGAATAGAGGAATCCAAGTTATCTGTAAACAGAAAGATTGTGAGGGAATATTTAGCTAACATAAATGAGTTCAAGTCTCCAGGTCCAGATGAATTACACCCCAGAGTACTGAAGGAGATCGTAGAAGAAATTTTAGAACCACTCTCCATAATCTTTGAAAATTCTTGGAGAACAGGAGAAGTCCCAGAAGACTGGAGAAGAGCAAATGTTGTTCCTATCTTCAAAAAGGGGAAGAAGGTGGACCCAGGGAACTATAGGCCGGTGAGTCTGACTTCTATACCAGGAAAGATCTTTGAACAAATTATTAAACAACATGTATGTAAGTACATGGATAAGAATGAAGTGATTAACCAGAGTCAGCATGGGTTTGTAACTAACAAGTCATGTCAGACTAACTTAATTTCCTTCTATGACAGAATCACTGACTGGGTGGATCAGGGAAATGCTGTAGATATAGTATATCTTGACTTCAGCAAAGCATTTGACAAAGTATCTCACACCATCCTTATTGAAAAAATGACCAAGTATGCAATGGACCAGGCAACTGTTAGGTGGATTCATAACTGGCTTAGTGATCGGACTCAAAGGGTGGTTGTAAATGGCTTCACATCCAGCTGGATGAATGTCTCAAGTGGGGTACCACAGGGCTCCGTCCTGGGACCTGTATTGTTCAACATCTTTATCAATGATTTAGATGAAGGAATTGAGGGTAAACTGATTAAATTTGCTGATGACACAAAGCTAGGAGGGATAGCTAATACTAGAGAAGAGAGAGAGAGGATTCAAAAAGACCTAAATAAACTGGAGCAGTGGGCAGCAACCAACAGAATGGTTTTTAACAGGGAAAAATGCAAAGTACTACATCTGGGCAATAAAAATGAAAAAAGCATATACAGAATGGGAGGAATAGAGCTAAGGAACAGTACATGTGAAAAAGACTTAGGTATACTAATAGATCATAGACTGAACATGAGTCAACAGTGTGATGCAGCAGCAAAAAAGGCAAATACAATTCTGGGATGTATTAACAGAAGCATACAGTCTAGATCACGTGAAGTCATTATCGGTCTTTACTCCTCTTTGGTCAGACCTCATCTGGAATACTGTGTACAGTTTTGGGCACCACATTTTAAAAAAGACATAGACAAACTGGAGCAAGTTCAGAGAAGAGCGACCAGAATGGTGACTGGTCTGCAAACCATGTCCTATGAGGAACGGTTGCAGGATTTGGGAATGTTTAGCTTGCAAAAAAGAAGACTGAGAGGAGACTTAATAGCTGTCTACAAATATGTCAAGGGCTGTCACATTGTAGAAGGATCATCTTTATTCTCATTTGCACAAGGAAAGACTAGAAGCAATGGGATGAAACTAAATGGGAGGAGACACAGATTAGATATTAGAAAAAACTTTTTGACAGTTAGGGTGATTAATGAGTGGAACAGGCTGCCACGAGAGGTGGTTAGTTCCCCTTCAATGGACGTCTTCAAACAGAGGCTGGACAGACATCTGTCTGAGATGATCTAGTGAATCCTGCTTTGAGGAGGGGGTTGGACCAGATGACCCAGGAGGTCCCCTCCAACTCTACCATTCTATGATTCTATGATAAATCCTCACAGCTTCATACACCTTGTAGTGGCCGTTCTCAGTACTGCAGCTCCTCATAGCTCCGTACACCATGTAGTGGCCATTCTTAGTACTGCAGCTCCTCACAGCTCCATACACCGTGTAGTGGCCATTCTCAGTACTGCAGCTCCTCACAACTCTAAACACCATGTAGTTGCCATTCTTAGTGCAGCAGCTCCTCACAGCTCCATACACCATGTAGTGGCCATTCTCAGTACTGCAGCTCCACACAGCTCCATACACCGTGTAGTGGCCGTTCTCAGTACTGCAGATGCTCATCCCTTCATACACCATGTAGTGGCCATTCTTTGTACTGCAGATCCCCACAGCTTAATATACAGTTGTAGTGGCCGTTCCCAGTACTGCAGCTCCTCACAGCTCCATACACCGTGTATTGGCCATTCTCAGTACTGCAGCTCCTCAAAGATCTGTACACCGTGTAGTGACCGTTTTCAGTACTGCAGCTCCGCTCAGCTCCATACACCGTGTAGTGGCCGTTCTCAGTACTGCAGCTCCTCACAGCTCCATGCATCATGTAGTGGCTGTTCTCAGTACTGCAGCTCCTCAAAGCTCCGTACACCGTGTAGTGGGTGTTTTCAGTACTGCAGCTCCTCACAGCTCCATACACCATGTAGTGGTCGATCTAAGTACTGCAGTTCCTCACAGCTCCGTACACCGTGTAGTGGCCTTTCTCAGTGCTGCAGCTCCTCACAGCTCCATACACAGTGTAGTGTCCGTTCTCAGTACTGCAGCTCCTCACAGCTCTGTACCCCATGTAGTGGCCTTTCTCAGTACTGCAGCTCCTCACAGCTCCATACACCGTGTAGTGGTCGTCCTCAGTACTGCAGTTCCTCACAGCTCTGTACACCGTGTAGTGGCCGTTCTCAGTATTACAGCTCCTCAGAGCTCCATACACCATGCAGTGGTTGTTCTCAGTACTGCAGCTTCTCACAACTCCGTACACCATGTAGTGGCCGTTCTCAGTACTGCAGCTCCTCACAGCTCCGAACACCATTTAGTGGCTTTTCTTAGTAATGCAGCTCCTCACAGCTCTATACAACATGTAGTGGCCGTTTCAGTACTGCAGCTCCTCACAGCTCCATACACCGTGTAGTGGCTGTTCTCAGTACTGCAGCTCCTCACAGCTCCGAACACCATTTAGTGGCTTTTCTTAGTAATGCAGCTCCTCACAGCTCTATACAACATGTAGTGGCCGTTTCAGTACTGCAGCTCCTCACAGCTCCATACACCATGTAGTGGCCATTCTCAATATTGCAGTTCCTCACAGTTCTGTACACTGTGTAGTGGCCGTTCTCAGTACTGCAGCTCCATACAACTGCATACACCGTGTAGCGGTCATTCTCAGTACTGCAGCTCCTCATAGCTCCGTAAACGGTGCAGTGGCCTTTCTCAGTACTGCAGCTTCTCACAGCTCCATACACCGTGTAGTGGCCGTTCTCAGTACTGCAGCTCCATACAACTGCATACACCGTGTAGCTGTCATTCTCAGTACTGCAGCTCCTCATAGCTCCGTAAACCGCGCAGTGGCCTTTCTCAGTACTGCAGCTTCTCACAGCTCCATACACCGTGTAGTGGCCTTTCTCAGTACTGCAGCTTCTCACAGCTCCATACACCGTGTAGTGGCTGTTCTCAGTAATGCAGCTCCTCACAGCTCCATACTCCGTATAGTGGGTGTTCTCAGTACCGCAGCTCCTCACAGCCCCATACACCGCATAGTGGCTGTTCTCAGTACTGCAGCTCCTCACACCTCCATACATCTTGCAGTGGGTGTTCTCAGTACTGCATCTCCTCACAGCTCCGTACACCACGTAGTGTCAGTTCTCAGTACTGCAGATCCTCTCAGCTCCATACACCGTGTAGTGGCCGTTCTCAGTACTGCAGCTCCTCACAGCTCCATGCACCGCGTAGTAGCCGTACTCAGTACTGCAGCTTCTCACAGCTCCGGACAACATGTAGTGGCCGTAATCAGTACTGCAGCTCCTCACTGCTCCACACACCGTGTAGTGGTCATTCTCAGTACTGCAGTTCCTCACAGCTCTTTACACCATGTAGTGGCCGTTCTCAGTAATGCAGCACCTCACACCTCCGTACACCATGTAGTGGCCATTCTCAGTACTGCAGCTCCTCACTGCTCCGTACAACGTGTAGTGGCCGTTCTCAGTATTGCACCTCCTCACAGCTCCATACACAGTGTAGTGGCCGTTCTCAGTACTGCAGCTCCTCACAGCTCCATACATTGTGTAGTGGCAGTTCTCAGTAATGCAGCTCCCCACAGATCTGTACACCTTGTGGTGGCCATTCTCAGTTTTGCAGCTCCTCACAGTTCTGTACACCGTGTAGTGGTCGTTCTCAGTACTGCAGCTCCTCAAAGCTTTGTACACCATGTAGTGGCCACTCAAAGTACTGCAGCTTCTCACAGCTCCATACACCGTTTAGTGGCTGTTCTCAGTACTGCAGCTCTTCACAGCTCCATACACCATGTAGTGGCCGTTCTCAGCACTGCAGCTCCTCACAGCTCCATAGACCGTGTAGTGGCCACTCTCAGTACTGCAGCTTCTCACAGCTCCATACACCGTGTAGTGGCCGTTCTCAGTACTGCAGCTTTTCACATCTCTGTACACCGTGTAGTGGCCATTTTCAGTACTGCAGCTCCATACAGCTCCATACACCATGTAGTGGCCATTCTCAGTACTGCAGCTCCACACAGCTTTGTACACCGTGTAGTGGCCGTTCTCAGTACTGCAGCTCCTCACATCTCCATACACCATGTAGTTGCCATTCTCAGTACTGCAGTTCCTCACAGCTCTATACACCGTGCAGTCGTCTTTCTCAGTACTGCAGCTCCTCACAGCTCTGTACACCATGTAGTGGCCGTTCTCAGTACTGCAGCTCCTCACAGCTCCATACACCGTGTAGCGGCCGTTCTCAGTACTGCAGCTCCTCACAGCTCCATACACCATGTAGTGGCCGTTCTCAGTACTGCAGCTTCTCACAGCTCCATACACTGTGAAGTGTCGGTTCTCAGTACTGCAGCTCCTCACAGCTCCATACACCGTGTAGTGGCCGTTCTCATTACTGCAGCTCCTCACAGCTCCATACACTGTGTAGTGGCCGTTTCCAGTATTGCAGCTCCTCACAGCTCCATACACCGTGAAGTTTCGGTACTCAGTATTGCAGCTCCTCACAGCTCCATTCACCGTGTAGTGGCCGTTCTCAGTACTGCAGCTCCTCACAGCTTTGTACACCGTGTATTGGCCGTTCTCAGTACTGCAGCTCCTCATATCTCCATTCACCATGTAGTGGCCATTATCAGTACTGCAGCTCTTCACAGCTCTATACACCGTGCAGTGGTCGTTCTCAGTTCTGCAGCTCCACACAGCTCCATACACCATGTAGTGGCCGTTCTCAGTACTGCAGCTCCACACAGTTCTGTACACTGTGTAGTGGCCGTTCTCAGTACTGAAGCTCCATACAGCTCCATACACCGTGTAGTGGCCGTTCTCAGTACTGCAGCTCCTCACAGCTCTCTACACCGTGTAGTGGCCATTCTCAGTACTGCAGCTCCTCAAAGCTCTGTACACCGTGTAGTGGCCGTTCTCAGTACTGCAGCTCCTCACAGCTCTGTACACCATGTAGTGGCCGTTCTCATTACTGCAGCTTCTCTCAGCTCCATACACCATGTAGTGGCAGTACTCAGTACTGCAGCTCCTCACTGCTCCGTACACCGTGTAGTGGCCGTTTTCAGTACTGCAGCTCCTCAAAGTTCCGCACACCGTGTAATGGCCTTCTCAGTATTGCAGCTCCTCACTGCTCCGTACACCGTGTAGTGGCCATTCTCAATACTGCAGCTCTTCACAGCTCGGTACACCATGTAGTGGCCGTTCTCAGTACTGCAGCTCCTCATAGCTTTGTACACGATGTAGAGGCCATTCTCAGTACTGCAGTTCCTCACAGCTCCATACACCGTGTAGTGGCCGTTCTCAGTACTGCAGCTCCTCACAGCTCTATACACCATGTAGTGGCCGTTCTCAGTACTGCAGCTCCTCACAGCTCGATAGACCGTGTAGTGGCCACTCTCAGTACTGCAGCTTCTCACAGCTCCATACTCCGTGTAGTGGCCGTTCTCAGTACTGCAGATGCTGATCCTTTCAAACATTGTGAAGTGGCCGTTCTCAATACTGCAGCTTCTCACAACTCTGTACATCATGTAGTGGTCATTCTTAGTACTAAAGATCCTCACAGCTCCATTCACCGTGTTGTGGCCGTTCTCAGTACTGCAGCTCCTCACAACTCCATACACCTTGTAGCGGCCATTCTCAGTACTGCAGCTCCTCAAAGCTCCATAAACCGTGTAGTGGCCATTCTCAGTACTGCATCTCCTCACAGGTCTAAACACCATGTAGTTGCCATTCTCAGTACTGCAGCTCCTCAAAGCTCCATACACCATGTAGTGGCCGTTCTCAGGACTGCAGATGGTCATCCCTTCATACAACATGTAGTGGCCATTCTTAGTACTGCAGATCCTCACAGTTTCATACACAGTTATAGTGGCCGTTCCCAGTACTGCAGCTGCTCACAGCTACATACACAGTGTTGTGGCCGTTCTCAGTATTGCAGCTCCTCACAGCTCCATACACCATGCAGTGGCTGTTCTCAGTACTGCAGCTCCTCACAGCTCCATACACCGTGTAGTGGTCGTTCTCAGTACTGCAGCTCCTCACAGCTCCATACACAGTGTTGTGGCGATTCTCAGTACTGCAGTTCCTCACAGCTCCATACACCATGTAGTGGCCGTTCTCAGTATTGCCGCTCCTCACAGCTCCATACACCATTTAGTGGTTGTTCTCAGTACTGTTGCTCCTCACAGTTCCATACCCCGTGTAGTGGCCATTCTCAATACAGCAGTTCCTCACAGCTCCATACACCGTGTAGTGGCCGTTCTCAGTATTGCCGCTCCTCACAGCTCTGTGCACTCACAGTGTCCGTTCTCATTACTGCAGCTCACCACAGCTCTGTACACCGTGTAGTGGCCTTTCTCAGTATTGCAGCTCCTCACAGTTCTGTACACCGTCTAATGGCCGTTCTCAGTACTGCAGCTCCATACTGCTCCATACACCGTGCAGTGGCAGTTCTCAGTACTGCAGCTTCTCACAGCTCCATACAATGTGAAGTGTCTGTACTCAGTACTGCAGCTCCTCACATCTCCATACACCGTATAGTGGCCGTTCTCAGTACTGCAGCTCCTCACAGCTCCATACACTGTGTAGTGGCCGTTCTCAGTACTGCAGCTCCTCACAGCTCCATACACCGCTTAGTGGCTGTTCTCAGTACTGCAGCTCCTCACAGCTCCGCACACCATGTAGTGGCTGTTCTCAGTAATGCAGCTCCTCACAGCTCCACACACCGTGTAGTGGCTGTTCTCAGTACTGCAACTACGCACAGTTAAATACACCATGTAGTGGCTGTTCTCAGTAATGCAGCTCCTCACAGCTCCATACACCGTGTAGTTGGTGTTCTCAGTACCGCAGCTCCTCACAGCTCCATAAACCGTGTAGTGGCCGTTCTCAGTACTGCAGCTTCTCACAGCTCCATACACCGCGTAGTGGCCGTTCTCAGTACTGCAGCTTCTCACAGCTCCGGACAACATGTAGTGGCCGTTCTCAGTACTGCAGTTCCTCACTGCTCCATAAACCGTGTAGTGGTCGTTCTCAGTACTGCAGTTCCTCACAGCTCTTTACACCATGTAGTGGCCGTTCTCAGTACTGCAGCTCCTCACAGCTCCGTACACCATGTAGTGGCCGTTCTCAGTACTGCAGCTCCTCCCTGCTCCGTACAATGTGTAGTGGCCAATCTCAGTACTGCAGCTCCTCACAGCTCCATACACCGTGTAGTGGCCTTTCTCAGTACTGCAGCTCCTCACAGCTCCATACATCGTGTAGTGGCCGTTCTCAGTAATTCAGCTGCCCACAGCTCTGTACACCGTGTAGTGGCCAATCTCAGTACTGCAGCTCCTCACAGCTCCATACACCGTGTAGTGGCCGTTCTCAGTACTGCAGCTCCTCACAGCTCCATACATCGTGTAGTGGCCGTTCTCAGTAATTCAGCTGCCCACAGCTCTGTACACCGTGTAGTGGATGTTATCAGTACTGCAGCTCCATAGAGCTCCATACACCGTGAAGTGGTCGTTCTCAGTACTGCAGCTCCTCAAAGCTTTGTACACCATGTAGTGGCCACTCTCAGTACTGCAGCTTCTCACAGCTCCATACACCGTTTAGTGGCTGTTCTCAGTACTGCAGCTCCTCACAGCTCCATACACCATGTAGTGGCCGTTCTCAGTACTGCAGCTCCTCACAGCTCCATAGACCGTGTAGTGGCCACTCTCAGTACTGCAGCTTCTCACAGCTCCATACACTGTGTAGTGGCCGTTCTCAGTACTGCAGCTCCTCACAGCTCTATACAACATGTAGTGGCCGTTCTCAGTACTGCAGCTCCTCACAGCTCCGTAAACCGTGCAGTGGCCGTTCTCAGTACTGCAGCTTCTCAAAGCTCCATACACTGTGAAGTTTCGGTTCTCAGTACTGCAGCTCCCCATAGCTCCATACACCGTGTAGTGGCCGTTTTCAGAACTGCAGCTCCTCACAGCTCTATACATCGTGTAGTGGCCGTTCTCATTACTGCAGCTCCTCACATCTCCGTACACCATGTAGTGGCCGTTCCAGTACTGCAGCTCCTCACAGCTCTACACCATGTAGTTGCTATTCTCAATACTGCAGCTCCTAACAGCTGCATACAGTATGTAGTGGCCATTCTCAGTACTGCAGCTCCACACAGCTCCATGCAACGTGTAGTGGCCGTTCTCAGTACTGCAGATGCTCATCCCTCCATACACCATATAGTGGCCATTCTCAGTACTGCAGCTCCTCACAGCTCCGTACACCGTGTAGTGGCCATTCTTAGCACTGCAGCTCCTCACAGCTTCATACACCATTGTTGTGGCCGTTCCCAGTACTGCAGCTCCTCATAGCTCCATACACCATGCATTGGCCGTTTTCAGTACTGCAGCTCCTCACAGCTCCATACGCCGTGTATTGGCTGTTCTCAGTACTGCAGCTCCTCAAAGATCTGTACACCGTGTATTGGCCGTTTTCAGTACTGCAGCTCCACTCAGCTCCACACACCGTGTAGTGGCCGTTCTCAGTACTGCAGCTCCTCAAAGACGTGTACACTGTGTATTGTCCATTCTCAGTACAGCAGCTCCTCACAGCTCTGTACTCCATGTAGTGGTCATTCTTAGTACTGCAGCTCCTCACAGCTCCATACACAGTGTAGTGGCCGTTCTCAATTCTTCAGCTCCTCACAGCTCCATACACCATGTAGTGGCCATTCTCAGTACTGCAGCTCCACACAGCTCCAAATAACGTTAGTGGCCGTTCTCAGTACTGCAGATGCTCATCCCTCATTACTAGTGTTGAGCATTCCGATACTGTAATATCGGGTATCAGCCGATATTCGCGGTATCGGAATTCCGATACTTAATTCCTATACTTTTACAATATCGAATACCGGAATCGGAAGTTCCCATAATGCCTGCGTTCTGCAGTGTCTGTGAAGGATGACAAGCTGGATGGCAGCGCGATCCAGCCTGTCATCAGAATGCCATCCCAGCGGGGGAGAATTCTCCTGATTGTTTAAAAGCTGGCGCGCGGTAAAAAGCCGGCGGGCGGTAAATAGCCGCCGGCTTTTAAACAATCACACAGCCCCATACTGCTTCCCCGCAGCCTCCCACCCCGATCCTCCGCTCCCCTCGCCACCTCCCATCCCGATCGTAAATTAGGACCGGGCGGGGAGTGCAGCACCAAGGAGCGAAGGACCCGGGCGGGGAAGCCGGCAGTGAAAAGACTTCACCGCCGGCTTTCCCGTTCTGTGCTGCGCTTTCTCGCCGGTTATTTCAAATGAACAGCTGAGGTATCAGGTGATGCCGATCAGCTGTTCATTTGAAGTAGCCGCGGTGCCCTCAGAGGGTTCATGTGAGTTCATGCTTGACTGCATGAACTCACATGAACTTTCCCACGGCCGCACAGGTCAGCCTCACCTCCCAGACCATCAACCCGTCATGATTAGTGTGTGTGCGGGTGTGTGTGTGTGCGGGGTGTGTGTGCGGGGGTGTGTGTGCGGGGGTGTGTGTGCGGGGGTGTCTGTGCGGGGGTGTCTGTGCGGGGGTGTCTGTGCGGGGGTGTGTGTGCGGGGGTGTGTGTGCGGGTGTGTGTGTGCGGGGTGTGTGTGCGGGTGTGTGTGTGCGGGGTGTGTGTGCGGGTGTGTGTGTGCGGGTGTGTGTGTGCGGGTGTGTGTGTGCGGGGTGTGTGTGCGGGGTGTGTGTGTGCGGGGTGTCTGTGTGTGTGTGTGCGGGGTGTGTGTGCGGGTGTGTGTGTGCGGGGTGTGTGTGCGGGTGTGTGTGTGCGGGTGTGTGTGTGCGGGTGTGTGTGTGCGGGGTGTGTGTGCGGGGTGTGTGTGCGGGGTGTGTGTGTGCGGGGTGTGTGTGCGGGTGTGTGTGTGCGGGTGTGTGTGCGGGGTGTGTGTGTGCGGGGTGTGTGTGTGCGGGGTGTGTGTGCGGGTGTGTGTGTGCGGGGTGTGTGTGCGGGTGTGTGTGTGCGGGGTGTGTGTGCGGGGTGTGTGTGTGCGGGGTGTGTGTGCGGGTGTGTGTGTGCGGGGTGTGTGTGCGGGTGTGTGTGTGCGGGGTGTGTGTGTGTGCGGGTGTGTGTGTGCGGGTGTGTGTGTGCGGGTGTGTGTGTGCGGGGTGTGTGTGTGCGGGGTGGGTGTGTGCGGGGTGTGTGCGGGGTGTGTGTGCGGGTGTGTGTGTGCGGGGTGTGTGTGCGGGTGTGTGTGTGAGGGTGTGTGTGTGCGGGTGTGTGTGTGCGGGTGTGTGTGTGCGGGTGTGTGTGTGCGGGGTGTGTGTGTGTGTGTGTGTGTGCGGGGTGTGTGCGGGGTGTGTGTGCGGGTGTGTGTGTGCGGGGTGTGTGTGCGGGTGTGTGTGTGCGGGGTGTGTGTGCGGGTGTGTGTGTGCGGGTGTGTGTGTGCGGGGTGTGTGTGTGGGTGTGTGTGTGCGGGTGTGTGTGTGCGGGTGTGTGTGTGCGGGGTGTGTGTGTGCGGGGTGTGTGCGGGGTGTGTGTGCGGGTGTGTGTGTGCGGGGTGTGTGTGCGGGTGTGCGTGTGCGGGTGTGTGTGTGCGGGTGTGTGTGTGCGGGTGTGTGTGTGCGGGGTGTGTGTGCGGGTGTGTGTGCGGGGTGTGTGTGTGCGGGGTGTGTGTGTGTGTGTGTGTGCGGGTGTGTGTGTGCGGGTGTGTGTGTGCGGGGTGTCTGTGTGCGGGGTGTCTGTGCGATGTTTGTGCGGGTGTCTGTGCGTGCAGGCAGACATAGGCCGATGTGACACTACTACTCCCATCGGCCTATGTCTGTTCCCCGTCCACTCGTGCCAGCAGGATCAGCTGGATGGGAGCAGTAGTTCCCATCAGCCTGATCCTGCTATATAAATTGCCCTACTGTGTCCCCAATAAATGTTAGATACATGTCATTGGTGGCCAGTGGTTACCTACAATAAATTAGTTCATACATTACCTGTCCCCGCCGATCGCCACCTAAAATAAAGTAAAAAATAAAAAACTACACCTATACTCACCTAGACACCTAATTCCCCGAAGCCATCGATCTCCTGTAATAAAATATAAAATAATAAACCACAACCTTATCCTTACCCCTCCGTAGCAGTCCACGAGTGTCCCACGAAGATCTCCAGTTCAGAGCAGCCACATAGAATGTGACCGCTCTGAACCGCTGCCGCCGCTAGAATGACGGGGCCGTAAGGGTTCACCGGAGTTCAGGCAGCGCTGCTCCGGTTAGCTCCTTTACGGCCCTGCTGTATCGTGAGAAATTCCCACGGTACAGCAGTGCCGTAAAGGAGGTCTCCGGAGCTGCGCTGCCTGAATGCACTCCGGTGACCTCAGTCAGTGGCTCCCGCTGCCGGGAGCGGACGTGTTCCCGGCAGCGTGAGCTTACAGCAGCCATGCACAGCTGTCACCATCTCCAGATGTGACAGCTGTGCATGGGAGATCAGCGCAGGAACGTGGACAGGTAACTATTATTTTTAGTAAACTAAGAATAATAAAATGGTGTGTTTTATTTCAAATAAATTATTTTTTTCTGGGTGTAGTGTGTTTTTTCTTTTTAACACTTTGTAGGTTAGTAATGGGGGTGTCTTATAGACGCCCATCATTACTAACCTGGGCTTCATGGCAGCTGGCGCTGACATGAACCCCACCACTATTACCCCCTGCCACCGCACCAGGGCAGCGTGGAAGAGCGAGGCTAAGTGCCAGAATTGGCGCGTCCTATGGATGCGCCATTTCTGGGGCGGCTGACGGCTGGTGTTTCTAGCCTGGGAGGGGGCCAATATTCATGGCTCCCTTCCTGGGCTATTAATATCAGCCCCCAGCTGTCTGCCTAGCCTTTGCTAGCTATTAAAATAGGGGGGACCCCACGTCATTTTTTGGGGGGGGTCCCCCATTCTAATAGCTAGTAAAGGCTAGGTATTCAGCTGGGGGCTGATATTAGTAGCCTGGGAAGCTCTGTGGGTTTTACCCCCTTCCCAGGCTTCAGACATCTGCCCCAGCCGTCTGCTTAACCTCCGCTAGAGACTAAAATTATGGGGGATCCCACGCCATTTTTTTTAAAAATAAATCCTTTATTTTAACACTAAATGACATTTGAGGAGTTAATAAAGATGCAGTCCCTAAATTATTATTTATTTTTTAATTAATTTTTCCCAAAACTTTTGACGTGGGCTTTGCCATATTTTTGTATGCCAGCCAGGTACAGCATCCAGCTTCTATGAACGCGCCATTTTCCGGGGCGGCTGCGGACTGCAATTTGCAGCGGGTGGGGCCCAGAAAGCTTGGTCCTCCCTGCGCTGCGGATTCCAGCTCCCAGCTGCCTAATTGTACCTGGCTGGACACAAAAATAGGGCGAAGCTCCACGTATTTTTTTTTTAAATTCATGAAATTCATGGAATAATTAAGAAAAAAAGGGCTTCCCTATATTGTTGTGTCCGGCTAGGTACAAATAGGCAGCTGGTGGTTGGGGGCAGCCCGTTCCTGCCTGCTGTACCTGACTGGACACAAATATAGGGCGAAGCCCCACATCAATTTTTTTTAATTATTCCATGAATTTCATGAATTTAAAAAAAAAATACGTGGAGCTTCGCCCTATTTTTGTGCCCAGCCAGGTACAACTAGGCAGCTGGGAGCTGGAATCTGCAGCGCAGGGAGGACCAAGCTTTCTGGGCCCCACCCGCTGCAAATTGCAGTCCGCAGCCGCCCCAGAAAATGGCGCGTTCATAGAAGCGCCATCTTCTGGCGCTGTACCCAACTCATCCAGGGCCCTGGTGCGGTGGCTCACTGGGTAATAAAGGGGTTAAGGCCAGCTTGGCATTATCAGCTGGCCCTAAGCCCGAAATTCATGGGGTCACGCCAATATTAGACATGACCACCATGAATTTCTAGTAAAGTATTTAAAAAAAACACAACACCCAGAATAAAGTCCTTTAATTGAAATAAACACACAATTCTTTATTGTTCTAAATTAAACCATACTTACCATCACGCCCATTCCAGCTGAAGCCAACGATCTCCTGCAATAAAAGAAAAATAATAAAGCAACCTCATCCTTACCTTTCCATGGTTCCCAGGACAGCTTCAGCTCTGCTACATCGAGATGACAGGCTGGACCGCAGCAGAACGCTGCCATCCATCCTGTCATCCCGCAGACACTGAGAAGCGCAGGCATGCTTGCGCTCCTCAGTGTCAGGCTGTGACGGCATAAAGATGAGCCGAGGTCATGTCCAATGAACTCAGCTCACCTCATGCACGTCACTGACAGCGTGGGAAAATTCTCCTGCACTCAGCACTTCAGCGTGAGAATTTTCCCACGCTGTCAGTGACGTCCATGAGGTGCGCCGAGTTCATTGGACATGAGCTCACCTCATGCACGTCACTGACAGCGTGGGAAAATTCTCCTGCACTCAGCACTTCAGCGTGAGAATTTTCCCACGCTGTCAGTGATGTGCATGAGGTGAGCTGAGTTCATTGGACATGAGCTCACCTCATGCACGTCACTGACAGCGTGGGAAAATTCTCCTGCACTCAGCGCTTCAGCGTGAGAATTTTCCCACGCTGTCAGTGACGTGCATGAGGTGAGCTGAGTTCATTGGACATGAACTCGGCTCATCTGGATGACGTCACAGAGAGACACTGAGGAGCGCAAGCATGCCTGCGCTTCTCAGTGTCTGCGGGATGACAGGCTGGATGGCAGCGTTCTGCTGCGGTCCAGCCTGTCATGTGAATGTAGCAGAGCTGGACCGGTCCTGGGAACCATGGAAAGCTAAGGATGAGGTTGCTTTATTATTTTTCTTTTATTGCAGGAGATCGTTGGCTTCAGCTGGAATGGGCGTGATGGTAAGTATGGTTTAATTTAGAACAATAAAGAATTGTGTCTTTATTTCAATTAAAGGACTTTATTCTGGGTGTTTGTGTTTTTCTTTAACTTTGACTATGGGGTTAGTAATGGGGGTGTCTTATAGACGCCTCTCCATTACTAACCTGGGCTTGATGTCAGCTGGCATTATAAGCTGACATCAACCCCAGCCCTATTACCCCACTGCCACCGCTACAGGGCAGTGGGAAGAGCGAGGCTAAGTGCCAGAATTGGCGCATCCTATGGATGCGCCATTTCTGGGGCGGCTGACGGCTGGTGTTTCTAGCCTGGGAGGGGGCCAATATTCATGGCTCCCTTCCTGGGCTATTAATATCAGCCCCCAGCTGTCTGCCTAGCCTTTGCTAGCTATTAAATTAGGGGGGACCCCACGTTATTTTTTTGGGGGGGTCCCCCATTTTAATAGCTAGTAAAGGCTAGGTATTCAGCTGGGGGCTGATATTAGTAGCCTGGGAAGCTCCGTGGGTATTACCCCCTTCCCAGGCTTCAAACATCTGCCCCAGCTGTCTGCTTAACCTCCGCTAGAGACTAAAATTATGGGGGATCCCACGCCAATTTTTTTTTAAATAAATCCTTTATTTTAACAGTAAATGACAAGTACAGTAATCAACACTATCACAGTACTTCATATATATGTGACTGACATGTTTCTATCTATCTAATCTATGTGTGATTCTCTATTCTTTCTATTCTAAATTGTGGGGTACCGCTGCTGAATTGCCGGCCGGCTTTTTTAAAGAGACAGTGCATGAAAACACTATTATTTTTTTAAATAAATCCTTTACACTAAATGACAAGTACAGTAAGCAACACTGTCCCTGTACTTCTTATATATGTGACTGACATGTTTCTATCTACCTAATCTATGTGTGAAGCTCTATTCTTTCTGTTGTAAATTGTCGGGTACCGGTGAATGCCGCTGATGAATTGCCGGCTTTTCATGTCATTCTACATTATTCTTAGTTGTTTTACTTCATGTAGAATTAACCTACAAGGAAAGAAAGGGTTTATTTTCATTCCGATATTTGTGTCCCATTGACTTGCATTGGTTTCCGGCATCGGAATCGGCGATATCCGATACTTTTTGGGTATCGGCCCGATCCAATCCGATACGATATTTCCTGATATCGGAAGGTATCGCTCAACACTACTCATTACACAATGTAGTGGCCATTCTTAGTACTGCAGCTCCTCACAGCTTCAAACACCGTTGTAGTGGCCGTTCCCAGTACTGCAGCTCCTCACAGCTCCATACACCGTGTATTGGCCGTTCTCAGTATTGCAGCTCCTCACAGCTCCATACACCGTGTAGTGGCCGTTTTCAGTACTGCAGCTCCTCAAAGATCTGTGCACCGTGTAGTGGCCGTTCTCAGTACTGCAGCTCCTCTCAGCTCCATACACCGTGTAGCGGCCCTACTGAGTACTGCAGCTCCTCACAGCTCCGTACACCACGTAGTGGCTGTTCTCAGTACTGCAGCTCCTCACAGCTCCATACACCATGTAGAGGCTGTTCTCAGTACTGCAGCACCTCACAGCTAAATACACCATGTAGTGGACGTTCTCAGTACTGCAGCTCCTCACTGCTCCATACATCATGTAGTGGCTGTTCTCAGTACTGCAGCTCCTCACAGCTCTGTACATCGTGTGGTGGCCGTTCTCAGTATTGCAGTTAATCACAGCTCCATACACCGTGGAGTGTCCGTTTTCAGTACTGCAACTCCTCAAAGCTTCATACACGGTGTAGTGCCCGTTCTCAGTACTGCAGCTCCTCGCAGCTCTGTACACCGTGTAGTGGCCGTTCTCAGTACTGCAGCTCCTCACAGCTATGTACACCATGTAGTGGTCATTCTTAGTACTGCAGCTCCTCACAGCTCCATACACAGTGTAGTGGCCGTTCTCAGTACTGCAGCTCCTCACAGCTCCATACACCATGTAGTGGCCATTCTCAGTACTGCAGCTCCACACAGCTCCATACACCGTGTATTGGCTTTTCCCAGTACTGCAGCTCTTCACAGCTCCATACACCGTGTAGTGGTCGTTCTCAGTACTGCAGCTCCTCACAGCTTCATACATCGTGTAGTGGCCGTTCTCAGTAATTCAGCTGCCCACAGCTCTGTACACCGTGTAGTGGATGTTATCAGTACTGCAGCTCCATAGAGCTCCATACACCGTGAAGTGGTCGTTCTCAGTACTGCAGCTCCTCAAAGCTTTGTACACCATGTAGTGGCCACTCTCAGTACTGCAGCTTTTCACAGCTCCATACACCGTTTAGTGGCTGTTCTCAGTACTGCAGCTCCTCACAGCTCCATACACCATGTAGTGGCCGTTCTCAGTACTGCAGCTCCTCACAGCTCCATAGACCGTGTAGTGGCCACTCTCAGTACTGCAGCTTCTCACAGCTCCATACACTGTGTAGTGGCCGTTCTCAGTACTGCAGCTTCTCACACCTCTTTACACCGTGTATTGGCCATTCTCAGTACTGCAGCTCCTCAAAGATCTGTACACCGTGTAGTGGCCGTTTTCAGTACTGCAGCTCCTCTCAGCTCCATACACCGTGTAGTGGCCGTTCTCAGTACTGCAGCTCCTCACAGCTCCATACACCATGTAGTGGCTGTTCTCAGTACTGCAGCTCCTCACAGCTCTGTACACAGTGTAGTGGGTGTTTTCAGTACTGAAGCTCCTCACAGCTCCATACACCGTGTAGTGGTCGTTCTCAGTACTGCAGCTCCTCACAGCTCCGTACACCGTGTAGTGGACATTCTCAGTGCTGCAGCTTCTCACAGCTCCATACACCGTGTAGTGGCCGTTCTTAGTACTGCAGCTCCTCACAGCTCTGTGCCCCATGTAGTGGCCTTTCTCAGTACTGCAGATCCTCACAGCTGCATACACCGTGTAGTGGCCATTCTCAGTACTGCAGCTCCTCACAGCTCCATACAACGTGTAGTGGTCATTCTCAGTACTGCAGTTCCTCACACGTCTGTACACCATGTAGTGGCTGTTCTCAGTACTGCTGCTCCTCACAGCTCTGTACATCGTGTGGTGGCCGTTCTCAGTATTGCAGCTAATCACAGCTCCATACACCGTGTAGTGGCCCTTTTCAGTACTGCAGCTCCTCGCAGCTCTGTACACCATGTGGTGGTCGTTCTTAGTACTGCAGCTCCTCACAGCTCTATACACCGTATAGTGGCCGTTCTTAGTAGTGCAGCTCCTCACAGCTCCATACACAGTGTAGTGGCCGTTCTCAGTACAGCAGCTCCTCACAGCTCCATACACCATGTAGTGGCCATTCTCAGTACTGCAGCTCCACACAGCTCCATACACCATGTAGTGGCCATTCTCAGTACTGCAGCTCCACACAGCTCCATACACCATGTAGTGGCCATTCTCAGTACTGCAGTTCCTCACAGCTCCATACACCATGTAGTGGCCGTTCCCAGTACTGTAGCTCCTCACACCTCCATACACCGTGTATTGGCCTTTCCCACTACTGCAGCTCCTCACAGCTCCATACACCGTGTAGTGGTTGTTCTCAGTACTACAGCTCCTCACAGCTCTGTACACCATGGAGTGGCCATTCTCAGTACTGCAGCTCCGCACAGCTCCATACACCATGTAGTGGCCGTTCTCAGTACTGCAGCTCCTTACAGCTCCATACACCCAGTAGTGGCCGTTCTCAGTACTGCAGCTCCTCACAGCTCCATACACCGCGTAGTGGCTGTTCTCATTACTGCAGCTCCTCACAACTCCATACACCATGTAGTGGCCATTCTCAGTACAGCAGCTCCTCACAGCTCCATACACCATGTAGTGGCCGTTCTCAGTACTGCAGCTCCTCACAGCTCTGTACTCCGTGTAGTGGCCGTTCTCTGTACTGCAGATCCTCACAGCTCCATACACCATGTAGTGGCCGTTCTCAGTACTGCAGTTCCTCACAGCTCCATACACCGTGTATTGGCCGTTCTCAGTACTGCAGCTCCTCACAGCTCTGTACACCATGTAGTGGCCGTTCTCAGTACTGCAGCTCCTCACAACTCCATACACTGTGTAGTGACCATTCTCAGCACTGCACCTCCTCACAGCTCCATACACCGTGTAGTGGCCGTTCTCAGTACTGCAGCTTCTCAAAACTCTGTACACCATGGAGTGGCCGTTCTCAGTACTGCAGCTCCTCACAGCTCTGTACACCGTGTAGTGGCCGTTCTCAGTACTGCAGCTCCTCACAGCTCTGTTCTCCGTGTAGTGGCCGTTCTCAGTACTGCAGCTCCTCACAGCTCCATACACCGTGCAGTGGCCGTTCTCAGGACTGCAGATCCTCACAGCTCCATACACCGTGTAGTGGCCGTTCTCAGTACTACAGCTTCTCACAGCTCCATACACCGTGTAGTGGCCGTTCTCAGTACTGCAGCTCCTCACAGCTCCATACACAGTGTAGTGGCCGTTCTCAGTACTGCAGCTCCTCACAGCTCCATGCACCATGTAGTGGCCGTTCTCAGTACTGCAGCTACTCACAGCTCTTTCCTCTGTGTAGTGGCCGTTCTCAGTACTGAAGCTCCTCACAGCTCCATACACCGTGTAGTGGCCGTTCTCAGTACTGCAGCTCCTCACAGCTCCATACACCGTGTAGTGGCCGTACTCAGTACTACACCTCCTCACAGCTCTGTACACCATGCAGTGGCCGTTCTCAGTACTGCAGCTCCTCACAGCTCCATACACCATGTAGTGGCCGTTCTCAGTACTGCAGCTCCTCACAGCTCTGTACTCCGTGTAGTGGCCGTTCTCAGTACTGAAGCTCCTCACAGCTCCATACACCGTGTAGTGGCGGTTCTCAGTTCTGCAGCTCTTCACAGCTCCATACACCATGTAGTGGCCGTTCTCAGTACTGCAGCTTCTCACAGCTCCATACACCGTGTAGTGGCCGTTCTCAGTGCTACAGCTCCTCACAGCTCTGTACACCATGTAGTGGCCGTTCTCAGTACTGCAGCTCCTCACAGCTCCATACACCATGTAGTGGCCGTTCTCAGTACTGCAGCTCCTCACAGCTCCATACACCGTGTAGTGGCCGATCTCAGTACTGCAGCTCCTCACAGCTCTGTACTCTATGTAGTGGCCGTTCTCAGTAGTCCAGCTCCTCACAGCTCCATACAACATGTAGTGGCCGTTCTCAGTACTGCAGCTTCTCACAGCTCTGTACTCCGTGTAGTGGCCGTTCTCAGTACTGCAGCTCCTCACAGCTCCATACACCGTGTACTGGCCGTTCTCAGTACTGCAGCTCCTCACAGCTCCATACACCGTGTAGTGGCCGTTCTCAGTACTGCAGCTCCTCACAGCTCCATACACCGTGTAGTGGCCTTTCTCAGTACTGCAGCTCCTCACAGCTCCATACACCGTTTAGTGGCCGTTCTCAGTACTGTAGCTCCTCACAGCTCTGTACATCGTGTAGTGGCCATTCTCAGTACTGAAGCTCCTCACAGCTCCATACACCGTGTAGTGGCCGTTCTCAGTACTGCAGCTCCTCACAGCTCCATACACCATGTAGTGGCCGTTCTCAGTACTGCAACTCCTCACAGCTCTGTACTCCGTGTAGTAGCCTTTCTCAGTACTGAAGCTCCTCACAACTCCATACACCGTGTAGTGGCCATTCTCAGTACTGCAGCTCCTCACAGCTCTGTACTCCGTGTAGTAGCCTTTCTCAGTACTGAAGCTCCTCACAGCTCCATACACTGTGTAGTGGCTGTTCTCAGTACTGCAGCTCCTCACAGCTCTGTACACCATGTAGTGGCCTTTCTCAGTACTGCAGCAACTCACAGCTCCATACATCATGTAGTGGCTGTTCTCAGTACTGCAACTCCTCACAGCTCTGTACTCCGTGTAGTGGCCGTTCTCAGTACTGCAGCTCCTCACAGCTCCATACACCGTGTAGTGGCCGTTCTCAGTACTGCAGCTCCTCACAGCTCCATACTCCATGTAGTTACCGTTCTCAGTACTACAGCTCCTCACAACCCTGTACACCTTGAAGTGGCCGTTCTCAGTACTGCAGCTCCTCACAGCTCCATACACCATGTAGTGGCCGTTCTCAGTACTGCAGCTCCTCACAGCTCTGTACTCCGTGTAGTGGCCGTTCTCAGTTTTTAGCTCCTCACAGCTCCATACACCGTGTAGTGGCCGTTCTCAGTACTGCAGCTCCTCACAGCTCTGTACACCATGTAGTGGCCGTTCTCTGTACTGCAGCTCCTCGCAGCTCCATACACCATGTAGTGGCCATTCTCAGTACAGCAGCTCCTCACAGCTCCATACACCATGTAGTGGCCGTTCTCAGTACTGCAGCTCCTCACAGCTCTGTACACCATGTAGTGGCCGTTCTCAGTACTGCAGCTCCTCACAGCTCTATTCACCATGTAGTGGCTGTTCTCAGTACTGCAGCTCCTCACAGCTCTGTACTCCGTGTAGTGGCCGTTCTCTGTACTGCAGATCCTCACAGCTCCATACACCATGTAGTGGCCGTTCTCAGTACTGCAGTTCCTCACAGCTCCATACACCGTGTATTGGCCGTTCTCAATACTGCAGCTCCTCACAGCTCTGTACACCATGTAGTGGCCGTTCTCAGTACTGCAGCTCCTCACAACTCCATACACCGTGTAGTGGCCGTTCTCAGTACTGCAGCTCCTCACAGCTCTGTACACCGTGTAGTGGCCGTTCTCAGTACTGAAGCTCCTCACAGCTCCAAACACCGTGTAGTGGCCGTTCTCAGTACTGCAGCTCCTCACAGCTCCATACACCATGTATTGGCCGTTCTCAGTACTGCAGCTCCTCACAGCTCTGTACTCCATGTAGTGGCCGTTCTCAGTACTGAAGCTCCTCACACCTCCATACACCGTGTGGTGGCCGCTCTCAGTATTGCAGCTCCTCACAGCTCCATACACCGTGTATTGGCCGTTCTCCATACTGCAGCTCCTTACAGCTCCATACACCGTGTAGTGGCCGTTCTCAGTACTGCAGCTTCTCACAGCTCCATACACCGTGTAGTGGCCGTTCTCAGTACTGCAGCTCCTCAAAGCTCTGTACACCATGGAGTGGCCGTTCTCAGTACTGCAGCTCCTCACAGTTCTGTACACCGTGTAGTGGCCGTTCTCAGTACTGCAGCTCCTCACAGCTCTGTACTGCGTGTAGTGGCCGTTCTCAGTACTGCAGCTCATCACAGCTCCATACACCATGTAGTGGCCGTTCTCAGGACTGCAGATCCTCACAGCTCCATACACCGTGTAGTGGCCGTTCTCAGTTCTACAGCTTCTCACAGCTCCATACACCGTGTAGTGGCCGTTCTCAGTGCTGCAGCTCCTCACAGCTCCATACACAGTGTAGTGGCCGTTCTCAGTACTGCAGCTCCTCACAGCTCTTTACTCCGTGTAGTGGCCGTTTTCAGTACTGCAGCTCCTCAGAGCTCCATACACCGTGTAGTGGCCGTTCTCAGTACTACAGCTCCTCACAGCTCTGTACACCATGTAGTGGCCGTTCTCAGTACTGTAGCTTCTCACAGCTCCATACACCATGTAGTGGCCGTTCTCAGTACTGCAGCTCCTCACAGCTCTGTACTCCGTGTAGTGGCCGTTCTCAGTACTGAAGCTCCTCACAGCTTCATACATCGTGTAGTGGCCGTTCTCAGTTCTGCAGCTCCTCACAGCTCCATACACCATGTAGTGGCCGTTCTCAGTACTGCAGCTCCTCACAGCTCCATACACCGTGTAGTGGCCGTTCTCAGTGCTACAGCTCCTCACAGCTCTGTATACCATGTAGTGGCCATTCTCAGTACTGCAGCTCCTCACAGCTCCATACACCATGTAATGGCCGTTCTCAGTACTGCATCTCCTCACAGCTCCATACACCGTGTAGTGGCCGTTCTCAGTACTGCAGCTCCTCACAGCTCTGTACACTATGTAGTGGCCGTTCTCAGTAGTGCAGCTCCTCACAGCTCCATACAACATGTAGTGGCCGTTCTCAGTACTGCAGCTCCTCACAGCTCTGTACTCCGTGTAGTGGCAATTCTCAGTACTGCAGCTCCTCACAGCTCCATACACCGTGTAGTGGCTGTTCTCAGTACTGCAGCTCCTCCCAGCTTCATACACCGTGTAGTGGCCGTTCTCAGTACTGCAGCTCCTCACAGCTCCATACACCGTGTAGTGGCCTTTCTCAGTACTGCAGCTCCTCACAGCTCCATACACCGTTTAGTGGCCGCTCTCAGTACTGCAGCTCCTCACAGCTCTGTACACCGTGTAGTGGCCATTCTCAGTACTGAAGCTACTCACAGCTCCATACACCGTGTAGTGGCCGTTCTCAGTACTGCAGCTCCTCACAGCTCCATACACCATATAGTGGCCGTTCTCAGTACTGCAACTCCTCACAGCTCTGCACTCCGTGTAGTGGCCTTTCTCAGTACTGAAGCTCCTCACAACTCCATACACCGTGTAGTGGCCGTTCTCAGTACTGCAGCTCCTCACAGCTCCATACACTGTGTAGTGGCCGTTCTCAGTACTGCAGCTCCTCACAGCTCTGTACACCACGTAGTGGCCTTTCTCAGTACTGCAGCAATTCACAGCTCCATACATCATGTAGTGGCCGTTCTCAGTACTGCAACTCCTCACAGCTCTGTACTCCGTGTAGTGGCCGTTCTCAGTACTGCAGCTCCTCACAGCTCCATACACCGTGTAGTGGCCGTTCTCAGTACTGCAGCTCCTCACAGCTCCATACTCCATGTAGTTACCGTTCTCAGTACTACAGCTCCTCACAACCATGTACACCTTGAAGTGGCCGTTCTCAGTACTGCAGCTCCTCACAGCTCCATACACCATGTAGTGGCCGTTCTCAGGACTGCAGATCCTCACAGCTCCATACACCGTGTAGTGGCCGTTCTCAGTTCTACAGCTTCTCACAGCTCCATACACCGTGTAGTGGCCGTTCTCAGTGCTGCAGCTCCTCACAGCTCCATACACAGTGTAGTGGCCGTTCTCAGTACTGCAGCTCCTCACAGCTCTTTACTCCGTGTAGTGGCCGTTTTCAGTACTGCAGCTCCTCAGAGCTCCATACACCGTGTAGTGGCCGTTCTCAGTACTACAGCTCCTCACAGCTCTGTACACCATGTAGTGGCCGTTCTCAGTACTGTAGCTTCTCACAGCTCCATACACCATGTAGTGGCCGTTCTCAGTACTGCAGCTCCTCACAGCTCTGTACTCCGTGTAGTGGCCGTTCTCAGTACTGAAGCTCATCACAGCTTCATACATCGTGTAGTGGCCGTTCTCAGTTCTGCAGCTCCTCACAGCTCCATACACCATGTAGTGGCCGTTCTCAGTACTGCAGCTCCTCACAGCTCCATACACCGTGTAGTGGCTGTTCTCAGTGCTACAGCTCCTCACAGCTCTGTATACCATGTAGTGGCCGTTCTCAGTACTGCAGCTCCTCACAGCTCCATACACCATGTAATGGCCGTTCTCAGTACTGCATCTCCTCACAGCTCCATACACCGTGTAGTGGCCGTTCTCAGTACTGCAGCTCCTCACAGCTCTGTACACTATGTAGTGGCCGTTCTCAGTAGTGCAGCTCCTCACAGCTCCATACAACATGTAGTGGCCGTTCTCAGTACTGCAGCTCCTCACAGCTCTGTACTCCGTGTAGTGGCCATTCTCAGTACTGCAGCTCCTCACAGCTCCATACACCGTGTAGTGGCTGTTCTCAGTACTGCAGCTCCTCCCAGCTTCATACACCGTGTAGTGGCCGTTCTCAGTACTGCAGCTCCTCACAGCTCCATACACCGTGTAGTGGCCTTTCTCAGTACTGCAGCTCCTCACAGCTCCATACACCGTTTAGTGGCCGCTCTCAGTACTGCAGCTCCTCACAGCTCTGTACACCGTGTAGTGGCCATTCTCAGTACTGAAGCTACTCACAGCTCCATACACCGTGTAGTGGCCGTTCTCAGTACTGCAGCTCCTCACAGCTCCATACACCATATAGTGGCCGTTCTCAGTACTGCAACTCCTCACAGCTCTGTACTCCGTGTAGTGGCCTTTCTCAGTACTGAAGCTCCTCACAACTCCATACACCGTGTAGTGGCCGTTCTCAGTACTGCAGCTCCTCACAGCTCCATACACTGTGTAGTGGCCGTTCTCAGTACTGCAGCTCCTCACAGCTCTGTACACCATGTAGTGGCCTTTCTCAGTACTGCAGCAACTCACAGCTCCATACATCATGTAGTGGCCGTTCTCAGTACTGCAACTCCTCACAGCTCTGTACTCCGTGTAGTGGCCGTTCTCAGTACTGCAGCTCCTCACAGCTCCATACACCGTGTAGTGGCCGTTCTCAGTACTGCAGCTCCTCACAGCTCCATACTCCATGTAGTTACCGTTCTCAGTACTACAGCTCCTCACAACCATGTACACCTTGAAGTGGCCGTTCTCAGTACTGCAGCTCCTCACAGCTCCATACACCATGTAGCGGCCGTTCCCAGTACTGCAGGTCCTCACAGCTCTGTACTCCGTGTAGTGGCCGTTCTCAGTACTGTAGCTCCTCACAGCTCCATACACCGTGTAGTGGCCATTCTCAGTACTGCAGCTCCTCACAGCTCCATACATCGTGTAGTGGCCGTTCTCAGTACTGCAGCTCCTCACAGCTCTGTACACCATGTAGTGGCCGTTCTCTGTACTGCAGCTCCTCACAGCTCCATACACCATGTAGTGGCCGTTCTCAGTACTGCAGCTCCTCACAGCTCTGTACTCCGTGTAGTGGCCGTTCTCAGTACTGCAGCTCCTCACAGCTCCATACACCGTGTAGTGGCCGTTCTCAGTACTGCAGCTCCTCACAGCTCCATACACCGTGTAGTGGCCGTTCTCTGTACTGCAGCTCCTCACAGCTCTGTACAACATGTAGTGGCCATTCTCAGTACTGCAGCTCCTCACAGCTCCATAAACCGTGTAGTGGCCGTTCTCAGTACTGCATCTCCTCACAGCTCTGTATACCGAGTAGTGGCCGTTCTCAGTACTGCAGCTCCTCACAACTCCATACACCGTGTAGTGGCCGTTCCCAGTACTGCAGCTCCTCACAGCTCCATACACCATGTAGTGGCCGTTCTCAGTACAGCAGCTCCTCACAGCTCCATACACCGTGTAGTGGCCGTTCTCAGTACTGCAGCTCCTCACAGCTCGGTACTCCGTGTAGTGGCCGTTCTCAGTACTGCTGATCCTCACAGCTCCATACACCATGTAGTGGCCGTTCTCAGTACTGCATCTCTTCACAGCTCTGTACACCGTGTAGTGGCCGTTCTCAGTACTGCAGCTCCTCACAACTCCATACACTGTGTAGTGTAGTTCCCAGTACTGCAGCTCCTCACAGCTCTGTACACCATGTAGTGGCCGTTCTCAGTACTGCAGCTCCTCACAGCTCCATACACCGTGTAGTGGCCGTTCTCAGTACTGCAGCTCCTCACAGCTCTGTACACCGTGTAGTGGCCGTTCTCAGTACTGAAGCTCCTCACAGCTCCATACACCGTGTAGTGGCCGTTCTTAGTACTGCAGCTTCTCACAGCTCCATACACCAAATAGTGGCCGTTCTCAGTACTGCAGCTCCTCACAGCTCTGTACTCCGTGTAGTTGCCGTTCTCAAAACTGAAGCTCCTCACAGCTCCATACACCGTGTAGTGGCCGTTCTCAGTACTGCAGCTTCTCACAGCTCCATACACTGTGTAGTGGCCGTTCTCAGTACTGCAGCTCCTCACAGCTCTATAAACCGTGTAGTAGCCGTTCTCAGTACTGCAGCTTCTCACAGCTCCATACACCGTGTAGTGGCCGTTCTCAGTACTTCAGCTCCTCACAGCTCTGCACTCCGTGTAGTGGCTGTTCTCAGTACTGCAGCTCCTCACAGCTCCATACACCGTGTAGTGGCCGTTCTCAGTACTGCAGCTCCTCACAGCTCCATACACCTCGTCGTGGCTTTTCTCAGTACTTCAGCTTCTCACAGCTCCATACACTGTGTAGTGGCCGTTCTCAGTACTCCAGCTCCTCACAGCTCCCTACACCATGTAGTGGCCGTTCTCAGTACTGCAGCTCCTCAAGGCTCCATAAACCTTTAGTGGCCGTTCTCAGTACTGCAGCTCCTCACAGCTCTGTACTCCGTGTAGTGGCCGTTCTCTGTACTGAAGCTCCTCACAGCTCCATACACCGTGTAGTGGCCGTTCTCAGTACTGCAGCTCCTCACAGCTCCATACACCGTGTAGTGGCCGTTCTCAGTACTGCAGCTCCTCACAGCTCCATACACCATGTAGTGGCCATTCTCAGTACTGCAGTTCCTCACAGCTCTGTACTCCGTGTAGTGGCCGTTCTCAGTACTGCAGCTCCTCACAGCTCCATACACCGTGTAGTGGCCGTTCTCAGTACTGCAGCTCCTCACAGCTCCATACACCTTGTAGTGGCCGTTCTCAGCACTGCAGCTCTTCACAGCTCAGTACACCATGGAGTGGCCGTTCTTAGTACTGCAGCTCCTCACAGCTCCATACACCGTGTAGTCACCGTTCTCAGTACTGCAGCTCCCCAAAGCTCCATACAACATTTAGTGGCCGTTCTCAGTACTGCAGCTCCTCACAGCTCTGTACTCCGTGTAGTTGCCGTTCTCAAAACTGAAGCTCCTCACAGCTCCATACACCGTGTAGTGGCCATTCTCAGTACTGCAGCTCCTCACAGCTCCATACACCGTGTAGTGGCCGTTCTCAGTACTGCAGCTCCTCACAGCTCCATACACCATGTAGTAGATGTTCTCAGTACTGCAGCTTCTCACAGCTCCATACACCGTGTAGTGGCCGTTCTCAGTACTGCAGCTCCTCACAGCTCTGTACACTATGGATTGGTCTTTCTCAGTACTGCAGCTCCTCACAGCTCTGTACAACATGTAGTGGCCGTTATCAGTACTGCAGCTCCTCACAGCTCCATACACCGTGTAGTGGCCGTTCTCAGTACTGCATCTCCTCACAGCTCTGTATACCCTGTAGTGGCCGTTCTCAGTACTGCAGCTCCTCACAGCTCCATACATCATGTAGTGGCCGTTCTCAGTACAGCAGCTCCTCACAGCTCCATACACCGTGTAGTGGCCGTTCTCAGTACTGCAGCTCCTCACAACTCCATACACCCTGTAGTGGCCGTTCTCAGTACTGCAGCTCCTCACAGCTCCATACATCATGTAGTGGCCGTTCTCATTACAGCAGCTCCTCACAGCTCCATACACCGTGTAGTTGCCGCTCTCAGTACTGCAGCTCCTCACAGCTCTGTACTCCGTGTAGTGGCCGTTCTCAGTACTGCTGATCCTCACAGCTCCATACACCATGTAGTGGCCGTTCTCAGTACTGCAGCTCCTCACAGCTCCATACACCGTGTAGTGGCCCTTCTCAGTACTGCAGCTCCTCACAGCTCCGTACACCGTGCAGTGGCCGATCTCAGTACTGCAGCTCCTCACAGCTCCATACACCGTGTAGTGGCCGTTCTCAGTACTGCATCTCCTCACAGCTCTGTACACCGTGTAGTGGCCGTTCTCAGTACTGCAGCTCCTCACAACTCCATACACCGTGTAGTGGAGTTCTCAGTACTGCAGCTCCTCACAGCTCTGTACACCATGTAGTGGCCGTTCTCAGTACTGCAGCTCCTCACAGCTCCATACACCGTGTAGTGGCCGTTCTCAGTACTGCAGCTCCTCACAGCTCTGTACACCGTGTAGTGGCCGTTCTCAGTACTGAAGCTCCTCACAGCTCCATACACCGTGTAGTGGCCGTTCTTAGTACTGCAGCTCCTCACAGCTCCATACACCAAGTAGTGGCCGTTCTCAGTACTGCAGCTCCTCAGCTCTGTACTCCGTGTAGTTGCCGTTCTCAAAACTGAAGCTACTCACAGCTCCATACACCGTGTAGTGGCCGCTCTCAGTACTGCAGATCCTCACAGCTCCATACACTGTGTAGTGGCCGTTCACAGTACTGCAGCTCCTCACAACTCCATACACCGTGTAGTGGAGTTCTCAGTACTGCAGCTCCTCACAGCTCTGTACACCATGTAGTGGCCGTTCTCAGTACTGCAGCTCCTCACAGCTCCATACACCGTGTAGTGGCCGTTCTCAGTACTGCAGCTTCTCACAGCTCTGTACACCGTGTAGTGGCCGTTCTCAGTACTGAAGCTCCTCACAGCTCGATACATCGTGTAGTGGCCGTTCTTAGTACTGCAGCTCCTCACAGCTCCATACACCGTGTAGTTGCAGTTCTCAGTAATGCAGCTCCTCACAACTCCATACACTGTGTAGTGGCCGTTCTCAGTACTGCAGCTCCTCACAGCTCTGTACACCGTGTAGTGGCCGTTCTCAGTACTGCAGCTTTTCACAGCTCTGTACACCATGTAGTGGTCATTCTTAGTAAGCAGCTCCTCACAGCTCCATACACAGTGTAGTGGCTGTTCTCCGTACTGCAGCTCCTCACAGCTCCATACACCGTGTAGTGGCCGTTCTCAGTACTGCAGCTCCTCAAGGCTCCATACACCATGTAGTGGCCGTTCTAAGTACTACAGCTCCTCACAACCCTGTACACCATGTAGTGGCCGTTCTCTGTACTGCAGCTCCTCACAGCTCCATACACCGTGTAGTTGCAGTTCTCAGTAATGCAGCTCCTCACAACTCCATACACTGTGTAGTGGCTGTTCTCAGTACTGCATCTCCTCACAGCTCTGTACACCGTGTAGTGGCCGTTCTCAGTACTGCAGCTCCTCACAACTCCATACACCGTGTAGTGTAGTTCTCAGTACTGCAGCTCCTCACAGCTCTGTACACCATGTAGTGGCCGTTCTCAGTACTGCAGCTCCTCACAGCTCCGTACACCGTGTAGTGGTCGTTCTCAGTGCTGCAGCTTCTCACAGCTCTATACACCGTGTAGTGGCCGTTCTCAGTACTGAAGCTCCTCACAGCTCCATACACCGTGTAGTGGCCGTTCTTAGTACTGCAGCTCCTCACAGCTCCATACACCATGTAGTGGCCGTTCTCAGTACTGCAGCTCCTCACAGCTCTGTACACCGTGTAGTGGCCATTCTCAGTACTGCAGCTCCTCACAGCTCTGTACACCATGTAGTGGTCATTCTAAGTAAGCAGCTCCTCACAGCTCCATAGACCAAGTAGTGGCTGTTCTCAGTACTGCAGCTCCTCACAGCTCCATACACCATGTAGAGGCCATTCTCAGTACTGCAGCTCCACACAGCTCCATACAACATGTAGTGGTCATTCTTAGTACTGCAGTTCCTCAAAGCTCCATACACCATGTAGTGGCCGTTCCCAGTATTGTAGCTCCTCACACCTCCATACACCGTGTATTGGCCTTTCCCACTACTGCAGCTCCTCACAGCTCCATACACCGTGTAGTGGTCGTTCTCAGTACTACAGCTCCTCACAGCTCCATACACCATGTAGTGGCCGTTCTCAGTACTGCAGCTCCTCACAGCTCCATACACCCAGTAGTGGCCGTTCTCAGTACTGCAGCTCCTCACAGCTCTGTACACCATGTAGTGGCCATTCTCAGTACTGCAGCTTCTCACAGCTCTGTACACCATGTAGTGGTCATTCTTAGTAAGCAGCTCCTCACAGCTCCATACACAGTGTAGTGGCTGTTCTCCGTACTGCAGCTCCTCACAGCTCCATACACCGTGTAGTGGCCGTTCTCAGTACTGCAGCTCCTCAAGGCTCCATACACCATGTAGTGGCCGTTCTAAGTACTACAGCTCCTCACAACCCTGTACACCATGTAGTGGCCGTTCTCTGTACTGCAGCTCCTCACAGCTCCATACACCGTGTAGTTGCAGTTCTCAGTAATGCAGCTCCTCACAACTCCATACACTGTGTAGTGGCCGTTCTCAGTACTGCATCTCCTCACAGCTCTGTACACCGTGTAGTGGCCGTTCTCAGTACTGCAGCTCCTCACAACTCCATACACCGTGTAGTGTAGTTCTCAGTACTGCAGCTCCTCACAGCTCTGTACACCATGTAGTGGCCGTTCTCAGTACTGCAGCTCCTCACAGCTCCGTACACCGTGTAGTGGCCGTTCTCAGTGCTGCAGCTTCTCACAGCTCTATACACCGTGTAGTGGCCGTTCTCAGTACTGAAGCTCCTCACAGCTCCATACACCGTGTAGTGGCCGTTCTTAGTACTGCAGCTCCTCACAGCTCCATACACCATGTAGTGGCCGTTCTCAGTACTGCAGCTCCTCACAGCTCTGTATACCGTGTAGTGGCCATTCTCAGTACTGCAGCTCCTCACAGCTCTGTACACCATGTAGTGGTCATTCTAAGTAAGCAGCTCCTCACAGCTCCATAGACCAAGTAGTGGCTGTTCTCAGTACTGCAGCTCCTAACAGCTCCATACACCATGTAGAGGCCATTCTCAGTACTGCAGCTCCACACAGCTCCATACAACATGTAGTGGTCATTCTTAGTACTGCAGTTCCTCACAGCTCCATACACCATGTAGTGGCCGTTCCCAGTATTGTAGCTCCTCACACCTCCATACACCGTGTATTGGCCTTTCCCACTACTGCAGCTCCTCACAGCTCCATACACCGTGTAGTGGTCGTTCTCAGTACTACAGCTCCTCACAGCTCCATACACCATGTAGTGGCCGTTCTCAGTACTGCAGCTCCTCACAGCTCCATACACCCAGTAGTGGCCGTTCTCAGTACTGCAGCTCCTCACAGCTCCATGCACCGCGTAGTGGCTGTTCTCATTACTGCAGCTCCTCACAGCTCCATACACCATGTAGTGGCCGCGTTCTCAGTACAGCAGCTCCTCACAGCTCCATACACCATGTAGTGGCCGTTCTCAGTACTGCAGGTCCTCACAGCTCTGTACACCATGTAGTGGCCGTTCTCAGTACTGCAGCTCCTCACAGCTTCATTCACCATGTAGTGGCTGTTCTCAGTACTGCAGCTCCTCACAGCTCTGTACTCCGTGAAGTGGCCGTTCTCTGTACTGCAGATAATCACAGCTCTATACACCATGTCGTGGCCGTTCTCAGTACTGCAGTTGCTCACAGCTCCATACACCGTGTATTGGCCGTTCTCAGTACTGCAGCTCTTCACAGCTCTGTACACCATGTAGTGGCCGTTCTCAGTACTGCAGCTCCTCACAACTCGATACACCGTGTAGTGGCCGTTCTCAGTACTGCAGCTCCTCACAGCTCCATACACCGTTTAGTGGCCGTTCTCAGGACTGCAGATACTCACAGCTTCATACACCGTGTAGTGGCCTTTCTCAGTACTACAGCTTCTCACAGCTCCATACACCGTGTAGTGGCCGTTCTCAGTACTGCAGCTCCTCACAGCTCCATACACAGTGTAGTGGCCGTTCTCAGTACTGCAGCTCCTCCCAGCTCCATGCACCATGTAGTGGCCGTTCTCAGTACTGCAGCTCCTCACAGCTCTTTACTCCGTGTAGTGGCCGTTCTTAGTACTGAAGCTCCTCACAGCTCCATACACCGTGTAGTGGCCGTTCTCAGTACTGCAGCTCCTCAGAGCTCCATACACCGTGTAGTGGCCGTTCTCAGTACTACAGCTCCTCACAGCTCTGTACACCATGTAGTGGCCGTTCTCAGTACTGCAGCTCCTCACAGCTCCATACACCATGTAGTGGCCGTTCTCAGTACTGCAGCTCCTCACAGCTCCGTACTCCGTGTAGTGGCCGTTCTCAGTACTGAAGCTCCTCACAGCTCCATACACCGTGTAGTGGCCGTTCTCAGTTCTGCAGCTCCTCTCAGCTCCATACACCATGTAGTGGCCGTTCTCAGTACTGCAGCTCCTCACAGCTCCATACACCGTGTAGTGGCCGTTCTCAGTGCTACAGCTCCTCACAGCTCTGTACACAATGTAGTGGCCGTTCTCAGTATTGCAGCTCCTCACAGCTCCATACACCATGTAGTGGCCGTTCTCAGTATTGCAGCTCCTCACAGCTCCATACACCGTGTAGTGGCCGTTCTCAGTACTGCAGCTCCTCACAGCTCTGTACACTATGTAGTGGCCGTTCTCAGTAGTGCAGCTCCTCACAGCTCCATACAACATGTAGTGGCCGTTCTCAGTACTGCAGCTCCTCACAGCTCTGTACTCCGTGTAGTGGCCGTTCTCAGTACTGCAGCTCCTCACAGCTCCATACACCGTGTAGTGGCCGTTCTCAGTACTGCAGCTCCTCACAGCTCCATACACCGTGTAGTGGCCGTTCTCAGTACTGCAGCTCCTCACAGCTCCATACACCGTGTAGTGGCCTTTCTCAGTACTGCAGCTCCTCACAGCTCCATACACCGTTTAGTGGCCGTTCTCAGTACTGCAGCTCCTCACAGCTCTGTACACCGTGTAGTGGCCATTCTCAGTACTGAAGCTCCTCACAGCTCCGTACACCGTGTAGTGGCCGTTCTCAGTACTGCAGCTCTTCACAGCTCCATACACCATGTAGTGGCCGTTCTCAGTACTGCAACTCCTCACAGCTCTGTACTCCGTGTCGTGGCCTTTTTCAGTAGTGAAGCTGCTCACAACTCCATACACCGTGTAGTGGCCGTTCTCAGTACTGCAGCTCCTCACAGCTCCATACACTGTGTAGTGGCCGTTCTCAGTACTGCAGCTCCTCACAGCTCTGTACACCATGTAGTGGCCTTTCTCAGTACTGCAGCAACTCACAGCTCCATACATCATGTAGTGGCCGTTCTCAGTACTGCAACTCCTCACAGCTCTGTACTCCGTGTAGTGGCCGTTCTCAGTACTGCAGCTCCTCACAGCTCCATACACCGTGTAGTGGCCGTTCTCAGTACTGCAGCTCCTCACAGCTCCATACTCCATGTAGTTAACGTTCCAGTACTACAGCTCCTCACAACCCTGTACACCTTGAAGTGGCCGTTCTCAGTACTGCAGCTCCTCACAGCTCCATACACCATGTAGTGGCCGTTCTCAGCACTGCAGCTCCTCACAGCTCTGTACTCCGTGTAGTGGCCGTTCTCAGTACTGTAGCTCCTCACAGCTCCATACACCGTGTAGTGGACATTCTCAGTACTGCAGCTCCTCACAGCTCCATACATCGTCTAGTGGCCGTTCTCAGTACTGCAGCTCCTCACAGCTCTGTACACCATGTAGTGGCCGTTCTATGTACTGCAGCTCCTCACAGCTCCATACACCATGTAGTGGCCGTTCTCAGTACTGCAGCTCCTCACAGCTCCATACACCATGTAGTGGCCGTTCTCAGTACTGCAGCTCCTCACAGCTCCATACACCGTGTAGTGGCCGTTCTCAGTACTGCAGCTCCTCACAGCTCCATACACCGTGTAGTGGCCGTTCTCTGTACTGCAGCTCCTCACAGCTCTGTAAAACATGTAGTGGCCGTTCTCAGTACTGCAGCTCCTCACAGCTTGATACACCGTGTAGTGGCCGTTCTCAGTACTGCATCTCCTCACAGCTCTGTATACCGAGTAGTGGCCGTTCTCAGTACTGCAGCTCCTCACAACTCCATACACCGTGTAGTGGCCGTTCTCAGTACTGCAGCTCCTCACAGCTCCATACACCATGTAGTGGCCGTTCTCAGTACAGCAGCTCCTCACAGCTCCATACACCCAGTAGTGGCCGTTCTCAGTACTGCAGCTCCTCACAGCTCTGTACTCCGTGTAGTGGCCGTTCTCAGTACTGCTGATCCTCACAGCTCCATACACTGTGTAGTGGCCGTTCTCAGTACTGCAGCTCCTCACAGCTCCATACACCAGTTAGTGGCCGTTCTCAGTACAGCAGCTCCTCACAGCTCCATACACCATGTAGTGGCCGTTCTCAGTACTGCAGCTCCTCACAGCTCTGTACACTATGTAGTGGCCGTTCTCAGTACTGCAGCTCCTCACAGCTCCATTCACCATGTAGTGGCTGTTCTCAGTACTGCAGCTCCTCACAGCTCTGTACTCCGTGTATTGGCCGTTCTCAGTAATGCAGCTCTTCACAGCTCTGTACACCATGTAGTGGCCGTTCTCAGTACTGCAGCTCCTCACAACTCGATACACCGTGTAGTGGCCGTTCTCAGTACTGCAGCTCCTCACAGCTCTGTACACCGTGTAGTGGCCGTTCTCAGTACTGAAGCTCCTCACAGCTCCATACACCGTGTAGTGGCCGTTCTCAGGACTGCAGATCCTCACAGCTCCATACACCGTGTAGTGGCCGTTCTCAGTACTACAGCTCCTCACAGCTCTGTACACCATGTAGTGGCCGATCTCAGTACTGCAGCTCCTCACAGCTCCATACACCATGTAGTGGCCGTTCTCAGTACTGCAGCTCCTCACAGCTCTGTACTCCGTGTAGTGGCCGTTCTAAGTACTGAAGCTCCTCACAGCTCCATACACCGTGTAGTGGCCGTTCTCAGTTCTGCAGCTCCTCACAGCTCCATCCACCATGTAGTGGCCTTTCTCAGTACTGCAGCTCCTCACAGCTCCATACACCGTGTAGTGACCGTTCTCAGTGCTACAGCTCCTCACAGCTCTGTACACAATGTAGTGGCCGTTCTCAGTACTGCAGCTCCTCACAGCTCCATACACCATGTAGTGGCCGTTCTCAGTACTGCAGCTCCTCACAGCTCCATACACCGTGTAGTGGTCGTTCTCAGTACTGCAGCTCCTCACAGCTCTGTACACTATGTAGTGGCCGTTCTCAGTAGTGCAGTTCCTCACAGCTCCATACAACATGTAGTGGCCGTTCTCAGTACTGCAGCTCCTCACAGCTCTGTACTCCGTGTAGTGGCCGTTCTCAGTACTGCAGCTCCTCACAGCTCCATACACCGTGTAGTGGCCGTTCTCAGTACTGCAGCTCCTCACAGCTCCATACACCGTGTAGTGGCCGTTCTCAGTACTGCAGCTCCTCACAGCTCCATACACCGTGTAGTGGCAGTTCTCAGTACTGCAGCTTCTCACAGCTCCATACACCGTTTAGTGGCCGTTCTCAGTACTGCAGCTCCTCACAGCTCTGTACACCGTGTAGTGGCCATTCTCAGTACTGAAGCTCCTCACAGCTCCATAAACCGTGTAGTGGCCGTTCTCAGTACTGCAGCTCCTCACAGCTCCATACACCGTGTAGTGGCCGTTCTCAGTACTGCAACTCCTCACAGCTCTGTACTCCGTGTCGTGGCCTTTCTCTGTAGTGAAGCTCCTCACAACACCATACACCGTGTGTTGGCCGTTCTCAGTACTGCAGCTCCTCACAGCTCCATACACTGTGTAGTGGCCGTTCTCAGTAGTGCAGCTCCTCACAGCTCTGTACACCATGTAGTGGCCTTTCTCAGTACTGCAGCAACTCACAGCTCCATACATCATGTAGTGGCCGTTCTCAGTACTGCAACTCCTCACAGCTCTGTACTCCGTGTAGTGGCCGTTCTCAGTACTGCAGCTCCTCACAGCTCCATACACCGTGTAGTGGCCGTTCTCAGTACTGCAGCTCCTCACAGCTCCATACTCCATGTAGTTACCGTTCTCAGTACTACAGCTCCTTACAACCCTGTACAAATTGAAGTGGCCGTTCTCAGTACTGCAGCTCCTCACAGCTCCATACACCATGTAGTGGCCGTTCTCAGTACTGCAGCTCCTCACAGCTCTGTACTCCGTGTAGTGGCCGTTCTCAGTACTGTAGCTCCTCACAGCTCCATACACCGTGTAGTGGACATTCTCAGTACTGCAGCTCCTCACAGCTCCATACATCGTCTAGTGGCCGTTCTCAGTACTGCAGCTCCTCACAGCTCTGTACACCATGTAGTGGCCGTTCTCTGTACTGCAGCTCCTCACAGCTCCATACACCATGTAGTGGCCGTTCTCAGTACTGCAGCTCCTCACAGCTCCATACACCATGTAGTGGCCGTTCTCAGTACTGCAGCTCCTCACAGCTCTGTACTCCGTGTAGTGGCCGTTCTCAGTACTGCAGCTCCTCACAGCTCCATACACTGTGTAGTGGCCGTTCTCAGTACTGCAGCTCCTCACAGCTCCATACACCGTGTAGTGGCCGTTCTCTGTACTGCAGCTCCTCACTGCTCTGTACAACATGTAGTGGCCGTTCTCAGTACTGCAGCTCCTCACAGCTCCATACACCGTGTAGTGGCCATTCTCAGTACTGCATCTCCTCACAGCTCTGTATACCGAGTAGTGGCCGTTCTCAGTACTGCAGCTCCTCACAACTCCATACACCGTGTAGTGGCCGTTCTCAGTACTGCAGCTCCTCACAGCTCCATACACCATGTAGTGGCCGTTCTCAGTACAGCAGCTCCTCACAGCTCCATACACCGTGTAGTGGCCGTTCTCAGTACTGCAGCTCCTCACAGCTCTGTACTCCGTGTAGTGGCCGTTCTCTGTACTGCTGATCCTCACAGCTCCATACACTGTGTAGTGGCCGTTCTCAGTACTGCAGCTCCTCACAGCTCCATACACCGTGTAGAGGCCGTTCTCAGTACTGCAGCTCCTCACAGCTCCGTACACAGTGCAGTGGCCGTTCTCAGTACTGCAGCTCCTCACAGCTCCATACACCGTGTAGTGGCCGTTCTCAGTACTGCATCTCCTCACAGCTCTGTACACCGTGTAGTGGCCGTTCTCAGTACTGCAGCTCCTCACAACTCCATACACCGTGTAGTGGAGTTCTCAGTACTGCAGCTCCTCACAGCTCTGTACACCATGTAGTGGCTGTTCTCAGTACTGCAGCTCCTCACAGCTCCATACACCGTGTAGTGGCCGTTCTCAGTACTGCAGCTCCTCACAGCTCTGTACACCGTGTAGTGGCCGTTCTCAGTACTGCAGCTCCTCACAGCTCTGTACTCCGTGTAGTTGCCGTTCTCAAAACTGAAGCTCCTCACAGCTCCATACACCGTGTAGTGGCCGTTCTCAGCACTGCAGCTCTTCACAGCTCTGTACACCATGTAGTAGATGTTCTCAGTACTGCAGCTTCTCACAGCTCCATACACCGTGTAGTGGACGTTCACAGTACTGCAGCTCCTCACAGCTCTGTACACTATGGATTGGTCTTTCTCAGTACTGCAGCTCCTCACAGCTACATGCATCATGTAGTGGCCGTTCTCAGTACTTCAGCTCCTCACAGCTCTGCACTCCGTGTAGTGGCTGTTCTCAGTACTGCAGATCCTCACAGCTCGATACACCCTGTAGTGGCCGTTCTCAGTACTGCAGCTCCTCACAGCTCCATACACCATTTAGTGGCCATTCTGAGTACTGCAGCTTCTCACAGCTCCATACACCGTGTAGTGGCCGTTCTCAGTACTGCAGCTCCTCACAGCTCCATACAACGTGTAGTGGCCGTTCTCAGTACTGCAGCTCCTCAAGGCTCCATACACCATGTAGTGGCCGTTCTCAGTACTACAGCTCCTCACAGCCCTGTACACCATGTAGTGGCCGTTCTCAGTACTGCAGCTCCTCACAGCTCCATACACCGTGTAGTTGCCGTTCTCAGTACTGCAGCTCCTCACAGCTCCATACACCGTGTAGTGGCCGTTCTCAGTACTGCATCTCCTCACAGCTCTGTACACAGTGTAGTGGCCGTTCTCAGTACTGCAGCTCCTCACAACTCCATACACCGTGTAGTGGAGTTCTCAGTACAGCAGCTCCTCACAGCTCTGTACACCATGTAGTGGCCGTTCTCAGTACTGCAGCTCCTCACAGCTCCATACACCGTGTTGTGGCCGTTCTCAGTACTGCAGCTTCTCACAGCTCTGTACACCGTGTAGTGGCCGTTTTCAGTACTGAAGCTCCTCACAGCTCCATACACCGTGTAGTGGCCGTTCTTAGTACTGCAGCTCCTCACAGCTCCATACACCATGTAGTAGCCGTTCTCATTACTGCAGCTCCTCACAGCTCTGTACACCGTGTAGTGGCCATTCTCAGTACTGCAGCTCCTCACAGCTCTGTACACCATGTAGTGGTCATTCTTAGTAAGCAGCTCCTCACAGCTCCATACACAGTGTAGTGGCTGTTCTCTGTACTGCAGCTCCTCACAGATCCATACACCGTGTAGTGGCCGTTCTCAGTACTGCAGCTCCTCAAGGCTCCATACACCATGTAGTGGCCGTTCTCAGTACTACAGCTCCTCACAACCCTGTACACCATGTAGTGGCCGTTCTCAGTACTGCAGCTCCTCACAGCTCCATACACCGTGTAGTTGCAGTTCTCAGTACTGCAGCTCCTCACAGATCCATACACCGTGTAGTGGCCGTTCTCAGTACTGCAGCTCCTCAAGGCTCCATACACCATGTAGTGGCCGTTCTCAGTACTACAGCTCCTCACAACCCTGTACACCATGTAGTGGCCGTTCTCAGTACTGCAGCTCCTCACAGCTCCATACACCGTGTAGTTGCAGTTCTCAGTACTGCAGCTCCTCACAGTTCCATACACCGTGTAGTGGCCGTTCTCAGTACTGCATCTCCTCACAGCTCTGTACACCGTGTAGTGGCCGTTCTCAGTACTGCAGCTCCTCACAACTCCATACACCGTGAAGTGGAGTTCTCAGGACTGCAGCTCCTCACAGCTCTGTACACCATGTAGTGGCCGTACTCAGTACTGCAGCTCCTCACAGCTCCATACACCGTGTAGTGGCCGTTCTCAGTACTGCAGCTTCTCACAGCTCTGTACACCGTGTAGTGGCCGTTCTCAGTACTGAAGCTCCTCACAGCTCCATACACCGTGTAGTGGCCGTTCTTAGTACTGCAGCTCCTCACAGCTCCATACACCATGTAGTGGCCGTTCTCTGTACTGCAGCTCCTCACAGCTCTGTACACCGTGTAGTGGCCATTCTCAGTACTGCAGCTCCTCACAGCTCTGTACACCATGTAGTGGTCATTCTAAGTAAGCAGCTCCTCACAGCTCCATACACCAAGTAGTGGCTGTTCTCCGTACTGCAGCTCCTCACAGCTCCATACACAATGTAGAGGCCGTTCTTAGTACTGCAGCTCCTCACAGCTCCATACACCATGTAGTAGCCGTTCTCTTTACTGCAGCTCCTCACAGCTCTGTACACCGTGTAGTGGCCATTCTCAGTACTGCAGCTCCTCACAGCTCTGTACACCATGTAGTGGTCATTCTTAGTAAGCAGCTCCTCACAGCTCCATACACAGTGTAGTGGCTGTTCTCTGTACTGCAGCTCCTCACAGATCCATACACCGTGTAGTGGCCGTTCTCAGTACTGCAGCTCCTCAAGGCTCCATACACCATGTAGTGGCCGTTCTCAGTACTACAGCTCCTCACAACCCTGTACACCATGTAGTGGCCGTTCTCAGTACTGCAGCTCCTCACAGCTCCATACAACGTGTAGTTGCAGTTCTCAGTACTGCAGCTCCTCACAGTTCCATACACCGTGTAGTGGCCGTTCTCAGTACTGCAGCTCCTCACAGTTCCATACACCGTGTAGTGGCCGTTCTCAGTACTGCATCTCCTCACAGCTCTGTACACCGTGTAGTGGCCGTTCTCAGTACTGCAGCTCCTCACAACTCCATACACCGTGAAGTGGAGTTCTCAGGACTGCAGCTCCTCACAGCTCTGTACACCATGTAGTGGCCGTACTCAGTACTGCAGCTCCTCACAGCTCCATACACCGTGTAGTGGCCGTTCTCAGTACTGCAGCTTCTCATAGCTCTGTACACCGTGTAGTGGCCGTTCTCAGTACTGAAGCTCCTCACAGCTCCATACACCGTGTAGTGGCCGTTCTTAGTACTGCAGCTCCTCACAGCTCCATACACCATGTAGTGGCCGTTCTCTGTACTGCAGCTCCTCACAGCTCTGTACACCGTGTAGTGGCCATTCTCAGTACTGCAGCTCCTCACAGCTCTGTACACCATGTAGTGGTCATTCTAAGTAAGCAGCTCCTCACAGCTCCATACACCAAGTAGTGGCTGTTCTCCGTACTTCAGCTCCTCACAGCTCCATACACCATGTAGAGGCCATTCTCAGTACTGCAGCTCCACACAGCTTCATACAACATGTAGTGGTCATTCTCAGTACTGCAGTTCCTCACAGCTCCATACACCATGTAGTGGCCGTTCCCAGTATTGTAGCTCCTCACAGCTCCATACACCGTGTATTGGCCTTTCCCACTACTGCAGCTCCTCACACCTCCATACACCGTGTAGTGGTCGTTCTCAGTACTACAGCTCCTCACAGCTCTGTATACCATGGAGTGGCCGTTCTCAGTACTGCAGTTCCTCACAGCTCCATACACCATGCAGTGGCCGTTCTCAGTACTGCAGCTCCTCACAGCTCCATACACCCAGTAGTGGCCGTTCTCAGTACTGCAGCTCCTCACAGCTCCATACAACGTGTAGTGGCTGTTCTCATTACTGCAGGTCCTCACAGCTCCATACACCATGTAGTGGCCGTTCTCAGTACAGCAGCTCCTCACAGCTCCATACACCATGTAGTGGCCGTTCTCAGTACTGCAGCTCCTCACAGCTCTGTACACCATGTAGTGGCCGTTCTCAGTACTGCAGCTCCTCACAGCTCCATTCACCATGTAGTGGCTGTTCTCAGTACTGCAGCTCCTCACAGCTCTGTACTACGTGTAGTGGCCGTTCTCTGTACTGCAGATCCTCACAGCTCCATACACCATGTAGTGGCCGTTCTCAGTACTGCAGTTCCTCACAGCTCCATGCACCGTGTATTGGCCGTTCTCAGTACTGCAGCTCTTCACAGCTCTGTACACCATGTAGTGGCCGTTCTCAGTACTGCAGCTCCTCACAACTCGATACACCGTGTAGTGGCCGTTCTCTGTACTGCAGCTCCTCACAGCTCTGTACACCGTGTAGTGGCCGTTCTCAGTACTGAAGCTCCTCACAGCTCCATTCACCGTGTAGTGGCCGTTCTCAGTACTGCAGCTCCTCACAGCTCCATACACCATGTAGTGGCCGTTCTCAGTACTGCAGCTCCTCACAGCTCTGTACTCCATGAAGTGGCCGTTCTCAGTACTGAAGCTCCTCACAGCTCCATACAACCTGTGGTGGTCGCTCTCAGTATTGCAGCTCCTCACAGCTCCATACACCGTATATTGGCCGTTCTCCATACTGCAGCTCCTCACAGCTCCATACACCGTGTAGTGGCCGTTCTCAGTACTGCAGCTTCTCACAGCTCCATACACCGTGTAGTGGCCGTTCTCAGTACTGCAGCTCCTCAAAGCTCTGTACACCATGGAGTGGCCGTTCTCAGTACTGCAGCTCCTCACAGCTCTGTACACCGTGTCGTGGCCGTTCTCAGTACTGCAGCTCCTCACAGCTCCATACACCGTGTAGTTGCAGTTCTCAGTACTGCAGCTCCTCACAGCTCCATACACCGTGTAGTGGCCGTTCTCAGTACTGCATCTCCTCACAGCTCTGTACACCGTGTAGTGGCCGTTCTCAGTACTGCAGCTCCTCACAACTCCATACACCGTGTAGTGGAGTTCTCAGTACTGCAGCTCCTCACAGCTCTGTACACCATGTAGTGGCCGTTCTCAGTACTGCAGCTCCTCACAGCTCCATACACCGTGTAGTGGCCGTTCTCAGTACTGCAGCTTCTCACAGCTCTGTACACCGTGTAGTGGCCGTTCTCAGTACTGAAGCTCCTCACAGCTCCATACACCATGTAGTGGCCGTTCTTAGTACTGCAGCTCCTCACAGCTCTGTACACCGTGTAGTGGCCATTCTCAGTACTGCAGCTCCTCACAGCTCTGTACACCATGTAGTGGTCATTCTAAGTAAGCAGCTCCTCACAGCTCCATACACCAAGTAGTGGCTGTTCTCCGTACTGCAGCTCCTCACAGCTCCATACACCATGTAGAGGCCATTCTCAGTACTGCAGCTCCACACAGCTTCATACAACATGTAGTGGTCATTCTCAGTACTGCAGTTCCTCACAGCTCCATACACCATGTAGTGGCCGTTCCCAGTATTGTAGCTCCTCAAAGCTCCATACACCGTGTATTGGCCTTTCCCACTACTGCAGCTCCTCACAGCTCCATACACCGTGTAGTGGTCGTTCTCAGTACTACAGCTCCTCACAGCTCTGTACACCATGGAGTGGCCGTTCTCAGTACTGCAGTTCCTCACAGCTCCATACACCATGCAGTGGCCGTTCTCAGTACTGCAGCTCCTCACAGCTCCATACACCCAGTAGTGGCCGTTCTCAGTACTGCAGCTCCTCACGGCTCCATACACCATGTAGTGGCCGTTCTCAGTACTGCAGCTCCTCACAGCTCTGTACACCGTGTAGTGGCCATTCTCAGTACTGCAGCTCCTCACAGCTCTGTACACCATGTAGTGGTCATTCTAGGTAAGCAGCTCCTCACAGCTCCATACACCAAGTAGTGGCTGTTCTCCGTACTGCAGCTCCTCACAGCTCCATACACCATGTAGAGGCCATTCTCAGTACTGCAGCTCCACACAGCTCCATACAACATGTAGTGGTCATTCTCAGTACTGCAGTTCCTCACAGCTCCATACACCATGTAGTGGCGGTTCCCAGTATTGTAGCTCCTCACAGCTCCATACACCATGTAATGGCCTTTCCCACTACTGCAGCTCCTCACAGCTCCATACACCGTGTAGTGGTCGTTCTCAGTACTACAGCTCCTCACAGCTCTGTACACCATGGAGTGGCCGTTCTCAGTACTGCAGTTCCTCACAGCTCCATACACCATGTAGTGGCCGTTCCCAGTATTGTAGCTCCTCACAGCTCCATAAACCGTGTATTGGCCTTTCCCACTACTGCAGCTCCTCACAGCGCCATACAACGTGTAGTGGTCGTTCTCAGTACTACAGCTCCTCACAGCTCTGTACACCATGGAGTGGCCATTCTCAGTACTGCAGTTCCTCACAGCTCCATACACCATGTAGTGGCCGTTCTCAGTACTGCAGCTCCTCACAGCTCCATACACCCAGTAGTGGCCGTTCTCAGTACTGCAGCTCCTCACAGCTCCATACACCGCGTAGTGGCTGTTCTCATTACTGCAGCTCCTCACAGCTCCATACACCATGTAGTGGCCGTTCTCAGTACAGCAGCTCCTCACAGCTCCATACACCATGTAGTGGCCGTTCTCAGTACTGCAGCTCCTCACAGCTCTGTACACCATGTAGTGGCCGTTCTCAGTACTGCAGCTCCTCACAGCTCCATTCACCATGTAGTGGCTGTTCTCAGTACTGCAGCTCCTCACAGCTCTGTACTCCGTGTAGTGGCCGTTCTCTGTACTGCAGATCCTCACAGCTCCATACACCATGTAGTGGCCTTTCTCAGTACTGCAGTTTCTCACAGCTCCATATACTGTGTATTGGCCGTTCTCAGTACTGCAGCTCTTCACAGCTCTGTACACCATGTAGTGGCCGTTCTCAGTACTGCAGCTCCTCACAACTCGATACACCGTGTAGTGGCCGTTCACAGTACTGCAGCTCCTCACAGCTCTGTACACCGTGTAGTGGCCGTTCTCAGTACTGAAGCTCCTCACAGCTCCATTCACCGTGTAGTGGCCGTTCTCAGTACTCCAGCTCCTCACAGCTCCATACACCATGTTGTGGCCGTTCTCAGTACTGCAGCTCCTCACAGCTCTGTACTCCATGAAGTGGCCATTCTCAGTACTGAAGCTCCTCACAGCTCCATACACCGTATGGTGGTCGCTCTCAGTATTGCAGCTCCTCACAGCTCCATACACCGTGTAGTGGCCGTTCTCAGTACTGCAGCTTCTCACAGCTCCATACACCGTGTAGTGGCCGTTCTCAGTACTGCAGCTCCTCAAAGATCTGTACACCATGGATTGGCCGTTCTCAGTACTGCAGCTCCTCACAGCTCTGTACACCGTGTAGTGGCCGTTCTCAGTACTGCAGCTCCTCATGGCTCCATACACCATGTAGTGGCCGTTCTCAGTACTGCAGCTCCTCACAGCTCTGTACACCGTGTAGTGGCCATTCTCAGTACTGCAGCTCCTCACAGCTCTGTACACCATGTAGTGGTCATTCTAAGTAAGCAGCTCCTCACAGCTCCATACACCAAGTAGTGGCTGTTCTCCGTACTGTAGCTCCTCACAGCTCCATACACCATGTAGAGGCCATTCTCAGTACTGCAGCTCCACACAGCTCCATACAACATGTAGTGGTCATTCTCAGTACTGCAGCTCCTCACAGCTCCATACACCTTGTATTGGCCTTTCCCACTACTGCAGCTCCTCACAGCTCCATACACCGTGTAGTGGTCGTTCTCAGTACTACAGCTCCTCACAGCTCTGTACACCATGGAGTGGCCGTTCTCAGTACTGCAGTTCCTCACAGCTCCATACACCATGTAGTGGCCGTTCTCAGTACTGCAGCTCCTCACAGCTCCATACACCATGTAGAGGCCATTCTCAGTACTGCAGCTCCACACAGCTCCATACAACATGTAGTGGTCATTCTTAGTACTGCAGTTCCTCACAGCTCCATACACCATGTAGTGGCCGTTCCCAGTATTGTAGCTCCTCACAGCTCTATACACCGTGTATTGGCCTTTCCCACTACTGCAGCTCCTCACAGCTCCATACACCGTGTAGTGGTCGTTCTCAGTACTACAGCTCCTCACAGCTCTGTACACCATGGAGTGGCCGTTCTCAGTACTGCAGTTCCTCACAGCTCCATACACCATGTAGTGGCCGTTCTCAGTACTGCAGCTCCTCACAGCTCCATACACCCAGTAGTGGCCGTTCTCAGTACTGCAGCTCCTCACAGCTCCATACACCGCGTAGTGGCTGTTCTCATTACTGCAGCTCCTCACAGCTCCATACACCATGTAGTGGCCGTTCTCAGTACAGCAGCTCCTCTCAGCTCCATACACCATGTAGTGGCCGTTCTCAGTACTGCAGCTCCTCACAGCTCTGTACTCCATGAAGTGGCCGTTCTCAGTACTGAAGCTCCTCACAGCTCCATACACCGTGTGGTGGTCGCACTCAGTATTGCAGCTCCTCACAGCTCCATACACCGTGTATTGTCCGTTCTCCATACTGCAGCTCCTCACAGCTCCATACACCGTGTAGTGGCCGTTCTCAGTACTGCTGCTTCTCACAGCTCCATACACCGTGTAGTGGCCGTTCTCAGTACTGCAGCTCCTCAAAGCTCTGTACACCATGGAGTGGCCGTTCTCAGTACTGCAGCTCCTCACAGCTCTGTACACCGTGTAGTGGCCGTTCTCTGTACTACAGCTCCTCACAGCTCTGTACTCCGTGAAGTGGCCGTTCTCAGTACTGCAGCTCCTCACAGCTCCATACACCGTGTAGCGGCCGTTCTCCATACTGCAGCTCCTCACAGCTCCATACACCGTGTAGTGGCCGTTCTCAGTACTGCAGCTTCTCACAGCTCCATACACCGTGTAGTGGCCGTTGTCAGTACTGCAGCTCCTCAAAGCTCTGTACACCATGGAGTGGCCGTTCTCAGTACTGCAGCTCCTCACAGCTCTGTACACAGTGTAGTGGCCATTCTCAGTACTGCAGCTCCTCACAGCTCTGTACTCCGTGTAGTGGCCGTTCTCAGTACTGCAGCTCCTCACAGCTCCATACACCGTGTAGTGGCCGTTCTCAGGACTGTAGATCCTCACAGCTCCATACACCGTGTAGTGGCCGTTCTCAGTACTACAGCTTCTCACAGCTCCATACACCGTGTAGTGGCCGTTCTCAGTACTGCAGCTCCTCACAGCTCCATACACAGTGTAGTGGGTGTTCTCAGTACTGCAGCTCCTCACAGCTCCATGCACCATGTAGTGGCCATTCTCAGTACTGCAGCTCCTCACAGCTCTTTACTCCGTGTAGTGGCTGTTCTCAGTACTGCAGCTCCTCACAGCTCAATACACCGTGTAGTGGCCGTTCTCAGGGCTACAGCTCCTCACAGCTCTGTACACCATGTAGTGGCCGTTCTCAGTACTGCAGCTCCTCACAGCTCCATACAACATGTAGTGGCCGTTCTCAGTACTGCAGCTCCTTACAGCTCCATACACCGTGTAGTGGCCGTTCTCAGTACTGCAGCTCCTCACAGCTCTGTACACTATATAGTGGCCGTTCTCAGTAGTGCAGCTCCTCACAGCTCCATACAACATGTAGTGGCCGTTCTCAGTACTGCAGCTCCTCACAGCTCTGTTCTCCGTATAGTGGCCGTTCTCAGTACTGCTGCTCCTCACAGCTCCATACACCGTGTAGTGGCCGTTCTCAGTACTGCAGCTCCTCACAGCTCCATACACCGTGTAGTGGCCGTTCTCAGTACTGCAGCTCCTCACAGCTCCATACACCGTGTAGTGGCCTTTCTCAGTACTGCAGCTCCTCACAGCTCCATACACCGTTTAGTGGCCGTTCTCAGTACTGTAGCTCCTCGCAGCTCTGTACACCGTGTAGTGGCCATTCTCAGTACTGAAGCTCCTCACAGCTCCATACACCGTGTAGTGGCCGTTCTCAGTACTGCAGCTCCTCACAGCTCCATACACCATGTAGTGGCCGTTCTCAGTACTGCAACTCCTCACAGCTCTGTACTCCGTGTAGTGGCCTTTCTCAGTACGGAAGCTCCTCACAATTCCATACACCGTGTAGTGGCCGTTCTCAGTACTGCAACTCCTCACAGCTCTGTACTCCGTGTAGTGGCCTTTCTCAGTACGGAAGCTCCTCACAGCTCCATACACCATGTAGTGGCCGTTCTCAGTACTGCAACTCCTCACAGCTCTGTACTCCGTGTAGTGGCCTTTCTCAGTACGGAAGCTCCTCACAATTCCATACACCATGTAGTGGCCGTTCTCAGTACTGCAGCTCCTCACAGCTCCATACATTGTGTAGTGTCCGTTCTCAGTACTGCAGCTCCTCACAGCTCTGTACACCATGTAGTGGCCTTTCTCAGTACTGCAGCAACTCACAGCTCCATACATCATGTAGTGACCGTTCTCAGTACTGCAACTCCTCACAGCTCTGTACTCCGTGTAGTGGCCGTTCTCAGTACTGCAGCTCCTCACAGCTCCATACACCGTGTATTGGCCGTTCTCAGTACTGCAGATCCTTACAGCTCCATACTCCATGTAGTTACCGTTCTCAGTACTACAGCTCCTCACAACCTTGTACACCTTGAAGTGGCCGTTCTCAGTACTGCAGCTCCTCACAGCTCCATACACCATTTAGTGGTCGTTCTCAGTACTGCAGCTCCTCACAGCTCTGTACTCCGTGTAGTGGCAGTTCTCAGTACTGTAGCTCCTCACAGCTCCATACACCATGTAGTGGCCATTCTCAGTACTGCAGCTCCTCACAGCTCCATACATCGTGTAGTGGCCGTTCTCAGTACTGCAGCTCCTCACAGCTCTGTACTCCGTGTAGTGGCCGTTCTCAGTACTGCAGCTCCTCACAGCTCCATACACCGTGTCGTGGCCGTTCTCAGTACTGCAGCTCCTCACAGCTCCATACACCGTGTAGTGGCCGTTCTCAGTACTGCAGCTCCTCACAGCTCTGTACAACATGTACTGGCCGTTCTCAGTACTGCAGCTCCTCACAGCTCCATACACAGTGTAGTGGCCGTTCTCAGTACTGCATCTCCTCACAGCTCTGTACACCGAGTAGTGGCCGTTCTCAGTACTGCAGCTCCTCACAACTCCATACACCGTGTAGTGGCCGTTCTCAGTACTGCAGCTCCTCACAGCTCCATACACCATATAGTGGCCGTTCTCAGTACAGCAGCTCCTCACAGCTCCATACACCGTGTAGTGGACCTTCTCAGTACTGCAGCTCCTCACAGCTCTGTACTCCGTGTAGTGGCCGTTCTCAGTACTGCTGATCCTCACAGCTCCATACACCATGTAGTGGCCGTTCTCAGTACTGCAGCTCCTCACAGCTCCATACACCGTGTAGTGGCCGTTCTCAGTACTGCAGCTCCTCACAGCTCCGTACACCGTGTAGTGGCCGTTCTCAGTACTGCAGCTCCTCACAGCTCCATACACCGTGTAGTGGCCGTTCTCAGTACTGCATCTCCTCACAGCTCTGTACATCCTGTAGTGGCCGTTCTCAGTACTGCAGCTGCTCACAACTCCATACACCGTGTAGTGGAGTTCTCAGTACTGCAGCTCCTCGCAGCTCTGTACACCATGTAGTGGCCGTTCTCAGTACTGCAGCTCCTCACAGCTCCATACACCGTGTAGTGGCCGTTCTCAGTACTGCAGCTCCTCACAGCTCTGTACACTGTGTAGTGGCCGTTCTCAGTACTGAAGCTCCTTACAGCTCCATACACCTTGTAGTGGCCGTTCTCAGTACGGCAGCTCCCCACAGCTCCATACACCATTTAGTGGCCGTTCTCAGTACTGCAGCTCCTCACAGCTCTGTACTCCGTGTAGTTGCCGTTCTCAAAACTGAAGCTCCTCACAGCTCCATACACCGTGTAGTGGCCGTTCTCAGTACTGCAGCTCCTCACAGCTCCATACACCGTGTAGTGGCCGTTCTCAGTACTGCAACTCCTCACAGCTCCATACACCGTGTAGTAGCCGTTCTCAGTACTGCAGCTTCTCATAGCTCCATAAACCGTGTAGTGGCCGTTCTCAGTACGGCAGCTCCTCACAGCTCCATACACCGTGTAGTGGCCGTTCTCAGTACTGCATCTCCTCACAGCTCTGTACACCGTGTAGTGGCCGTTCTCAGTACTGCAGCTCCTCACAACTCCATACACCGTGAAGTGGAGTTCTCAGTACTGCAGCTCCTCACAGCTCTGTACACCATGTAGTGGCCGTTCTCAGTATTGCAGCTCCTCACAGCTCTGTACACCGTGTAGTGGCCGTTCTCAGTACTGAAGCTCCTCACAGCTCCATACACCGTGCAGTGGCCGTTCTTAGTACTGCAGCTCCTCACAGCTCCATACACCATGTAGTGGCCGTTCTCAGTACTGCAGCTCCTCACAGCTCTGTACTCCGTGTAGTTGCCGTTCTCAAAACTGACGCTCCTCACAGCTCCATACACCGTGTAGTGGCCGTTCACAATACTGCAGCTTCTCACAGCTCCATACACCGTGTAGTGGCCGTTCTCAGTACTGCAGCTCCTCACAGCTCCATACACCGTGTAGTAGCCTTTCTCAGTAATGCAGCTTCTCACCGCTCCATACACCGTGCAGTGGCCGTTCTCAGTACTGCAGCTCCTCACAGCTACATACATCATGTAGTGGCCGTTCTCAGTACTTCAGCTCCTCACAGCTCTGCACTCCGTGTAGTGGCTGTTCTCAGTACTGCAGCTCCTCACAGCTCCATACACTGTGTAGTGGCCGTTCTCAGTACTGCAGCTCCTCACAGCTCCATACACCGTGTAGTGGCCAATCTCAGTACTGCAGCTTCTCACAGCTCCATACACCGTGTAGTGGCCGTTCTCAGTACTGCAGCTCCTCACAGCTCCATACACCGTGTAGTGGCCGTTCTCAGTACTGCAGCTCCTCACAGCTCTGTACACCATGTAGTGGCCGTTCTCAGTACTGCAGCTCCTCACAGCTCCATACTCCTTGTAGTGGCCGTTCTCAGTACTGAAGCTCTTCACAGCTCCATACACCGTGTATTGGCCTTTCCCACTACTGCAGCTCCTCACAGCGCCATACAACGTGTAGTGGTCGTTCTCAGTACTACAGCTCCTCACAGCTCTGTACACCATGGAGTGGCCATTCTCAGTACTGCAGTTCCTCACAGCTCCATACACCATGTAGTGGCCGTTCTCAGTACTGCAGCTCCTCACAGCTCCATACACCCAGTAGTGGCCGTTCTCAGTACTGCAGCTCCTCACAGCTCCATACACCGCGTAGTGGCTGTTCTCATTACTGCAGCTCCTCACAGCTCCATACACCATGTAGTGGCCGTTCTCAGTACAGCAGCTCCTCACAGCTCCATACACCATGTAGTGGCCGTTCTCAGTACTGCAGCTCCTCACAGCTCTGTACACCATGTAGTGGCCGTTCTCAGTACTGCAGCTCCTCACAGCTCCATTCACCATGTAGTGGCTGTTCTCAGTACTGCAGCTCCTCACAGCTCTGTACTCCGTGTAGTGGCCGTTCTCTGTACTGCAGATCCTCACAGCTCCATACACCATGTAGTGGCCTTTCTCAGTACTGCAGTTTCTCACAGCTCCATATACTGTGTATTGGCCGTTCTCAGTACTGCAGCTCTTCACAGCTCTGTACACCATGTAGTGGCCGTTCTCAGTACTGCAGCTCCTCACAACTCGATACACCGTGTAGTGGCCGTTCACAGTACTGCAGCTCCTCACAGCTCTGTACACCGTGTAGTGGCCGTTCTCAGTACTGAAGCTCCTCACAGCTCCATTCACCGTGTAGTGGCCGTTCTCAGTACTCCAGCTCCTCACAGCTCCATACACCATGTTGTGGCCGTTCTCAGTACTGCAGCTCCTCACAGCTCTGTACTCCATGAAGTGGCCATTCTCAGTACTGAAGCTCCTCACAGCTCCATACACCGTATGGTTGTCGCTCTCAGTATTGCAGCTCCTCACAGCTCCATACACCGTGTAGTGGCCGTTCTCAGTACTGCAGCTTCTCACAGCTCCATACACCGTGTAGTGGCCGTTCTCAGTACTGCAGCTCCTCAAAGATCTGTACACCATGGATTGGCCGTTCTCAGTACTGCAGCTCCTCACAGCTCTGTACACCGTGTAGTGGCCGTTCTCAGTACTGCAGCTCCTCATGGCTCCATACACCATGTAGTGGCCGTTCTCAGTACTGCAGCTCCTCACAGCTCTGTACACCGTGTAGTGGCCATTCTCAGTACTGCAGCTCCTCACAGCTCTGTACACCATGTAGTGGTCATTCTAAGTAAGCAGCTCCTCACAGCTCCATACACCAAGTAGTGGCTGTTCTCCGTACTGTAGCTCCTCACAGCTCCATACACCATGTAGAGGCCATTCTCAGTACTGCAGCTCCACACAGCTCCATACAACATGTAGTGGTCATTCTCAGTACTGCAGTTCCTCACAGCTCCATACACCATGTAGTGGCCGTTCCCAGTATTGTAGCTCCTCACAGCTCCATACACCTTGTATTGGCCTTTCCCACTACTGCAGCTCCTCACAGCTCCATACACCGTGTAGTGGTCGTTCTCAGTACTACAGCTCCTCACAGCTCTGTACACCATGGAGTGGCCGTTCTCAGTACTGCAGTTCCTCACAGCTCCATACACCATGTAGTGGCCGTTCTCAGTACTGCAGCTCCTCACAGCTCCATACACCATGTAGAGGCCATTCTCAGTACTGCAGCTCCACACAGCTCCATACAACATGTAGTGGTCATTCTTAGTACTGCAGTTCCTCACAGCTCCATACACCATGTAGTGGCCGTTCCCAGTATTGTAGCTCCTCACAGCTCTATACACCGTGTATTGGCCTTTCCCACTACTGCAGCTCCTCACAGCTCCATACACCGTGTAGTGGTCGTTCTCAGTACTACAGCTCCTCACAGCTCTGTACACCATGGAGTGGCCGTTCTCAGTACTGCAGTTCCTCACAGCTCCATACACCATGTAGTGGCCGTTCTCAGTACTGCAGCTCCTCACAGCTCCATACACCCAGTAGTGGCCGTTCTCAGTACTGCAGCTCCTCACAGCTCCATACACCGCGTAGTGGCTGTTCTCATTACTGCAGCTCCTCACAGCTCCATACACCATGTAGTGGCCGTTCTCAGTACAGCAGCTCCTCTCAGCTCCATACACCATGTAGTGGCCGTTCTCAGTACTGCAGCTCCTCACAGCTCTGTACTCCATGAAGTGGCCGTTCTCAGTACTGAAGCTCCTCACAGCTCCATACACCGTGTGGTGGTCGCACTCAGTATTGCAGCTCCTCACAGCTCCATACACCGTGTATTGTCCGTTCTCCATACTGCAGCTCCTCACAGCTCCATACACCGTGTAGTGGCCGTTCTCAGTACTGCTGCTTCTCACAGCTCCATACACCGTGTAGTGGCCGTTCTCAGTACTGCAGCTCCTCAAAGCTCTGTACACCATGGAGTGGCCGTTCTCAGTACTGCAGCTCCTCACAGCTCTGTACACCGTGTAGTGGCCGTTCTCTGTACTACAGCTCCTCACAGCTCTGTACTCCGTGAAGTGGCCGTTCTCAGTACTGCAGCTCCTCACAGCTCCATACACCGTGTAGCGGCCGTTCTCCATACTGCAGCTCCTCACAGCTCCATACACCGTGTAGTGGCCGTTCTCAGTACTGCAGCTTCTCACAGCTCCATACACCGTGTAGTGGCCGTTGTCAGTACTGCAGCTCCTCAAAGCTCTGTACACCATGGAGTGGCCGTTCTCAGTACTGCAGCTCCTCACAGCTCTGTACACAGTGTAGTGGCCGTTCTCAGTACTGCAGCTCCTCACAGCTCTGTACTCCGTGTAGTGGCCGTTCTCAGTACTGCAGCTCCTCACAGCTCCATACACCGTGTAGTGGCCGTTCTCAGGACTGTAGATCCTCACAGCTCCATACACCGTGTAGTGGCCGTTCTCAGTACTACAGCTTCTCACAGCTCCATACACCGTGTAGTGGCCGTTCTCAGTACTGCAGCTCCTCACAGCTCCATACACAGTGTAGTGGCTGTTCTCAGTACTGCAGCTCCTCACAGCTCCATGCACCATGTAGTGGCCATTCTCAGTACTGCAGCTCCTCACAGCTCTTTACTCCGTGTAGTGGCTGTTCTCAGTACTGCAGCTCCTCACAGCTCAATACACCGTGTAGTGGCCGTTCTCAGGGCTACAGCTCCTCACAGCTCTGTACACCATGTAGTGGCCGTTCTCAGTAGTGCAGCTCCTCACAGCTCCATACAACATGTAGTGGCCGTTCTCAGTACTGCAGCTCCTCACAGCTCTGTACTCCGTATAGTGGCCGTTCTCAGTACTGCTGCTCCTCACAGCTCCATACACCGTGTAGTGGCCGTTCTCAGTACTGCAGCTCCTCACAGCTCCATACACCGTGTAGTGGCCGTTCTCAGTACTGCAGCTCCTCACAGCTCCATACACCGTGTAGTGGCCTTTCTCAGTACTGCAGCTCCTCACAGCTCCATACACCGTTTAGTGGCCGTTCTCAGTACTGTAGCTCCTCGCAGCTCTGTACACCGTGTAGTGGCCATTCTCAGTACTGAAGCTCCTCACAGCTCCATACACCGTGTAGTGGCCGTTCTCAGTACTGCAGCTCCTCACAGCTCCATACACCATGTAGTGGCCGTTCTCAGTACTGCAACTCCTCACAGCTCTGTACTCCGTGTAGTGGCCTTTCTCAGTACGGAAGCTCCTCACAATTCCATACACCGTGTAGTGGCCGTTCTCAGTACTGCAACTCCTCACAGCTCTGTACTCCGTGTAGTGGCCTTTCTCAGTACGGAAGGTCCTCACAGCTCCATACACCATGTAGTGGCCGTTCTCAGTACTGCAACTCCTCACAGCTCTGTACTCCGTGTAGTGGCCTTTCTCAGTACGGAAGCTCCTCACAATTCCATACACCATGTAGTGGCCGTTCTCAGTACTGCAGCTCCTCACAGCTCCATACATTGTGTAGTGTCCGTTCTCAGTACTGCAGCTCCGCACAGCTCTGTACACCATGTAGTGGCCTTTCTCAGTACTGCAGCAACTCACAGCTCCATACATCATGTAGTGACCGTTCTCAGTACTGCAACTCCTCACAGCTCTGTACTCCGTGTAGTGGCCGTTCTCAGTACTGCAGCTCCTCACAGCTCCATACACCGTGTATTGGCCGTTCTCAGTACTGCAGATCCTTACAGCTCCATACTCCATGTAGTTACCGTTCTCAGTACTACAGCTCCTCACAACCTTGTACACCTTGAAGTGGCCGTTCTCAGTACTGCAGCTCCTCACAGCTCCATACACCATTTAGTGGTCGTTCTCAGTACTGCAGCTCCTCACAGCTCTGTACTCCGTGTAGTGGCAGTTCTCAGTACTGTAGCTCCTCACAGCTCCATACACCATGTAGTGGCCATTCTCAGTACTGCAGCTCCTCACAGCTCCATACATCGTGTAGTGGCCGTTCTCAGTACTGCAGCTCCTCACAGCTCTGTACTCCGTGTAGTGGCCGTTCTCAGTACTGCAGCTCCTCACAGCTCCATACACCGTGTCGTGGCCGTTCTCAGTACTGCAGCTCCTCACAGCTCCATACACCGTGTAGTGGCCGTTCTCAGTACTGCAGCTCCTCACAGCTCTGTACAACATGTACTGGCCGTTCTCAGTACTGCAGCTCCTCACAGCTCCATACACAGTGTAGTGGCCGTTCTCAGTACTGCATCTCCTCACAGCTCTGTACACCGAGTAGTGGCCGTTCTCAGTACTGCAGCTCCTCACAACTCCATACACCGTGTAGTGGCCGTTCTCAGTACTGCAGCTCCTCACAGCTCCATACACCATATAGTGGCCGTTCTCAGTACAGCAGCTCCTCACAGCTCCATACACCGTGTAGTGGACCTTCTCAGTACTGCAGCTCCTCACAGCTCTGTACTCCGTGTAGTGGCCGTTCTCAGTACTGCTGATCCTCACAGCTCCATACACCATGTAGTGGCCGTTCTCAGTACTGCAGCTCCTCACAGCTCCATACACCGTGTAGTGGCCGTTCTCAGTACTGCAGCTCCTCACAGCTCCGTACACCGTGTAGTGGCCGTTCTCAGTACTGCAGCTCCTCACAGCTCCATACACCGTGTAGTGGCCGTTCTCAGTACTGCATCTCCTCACAGCTCTGTACATCCTGTAGTGGCCGTTCTCAGTACTGCAGCTGCTCACAACTCCATACACCGTGTAGTGGAGTTCTCAGTACTGCAGCTCCTCGCAGCTCTGTACACCATGTAGTGGCCGTTCTCAGTACTGCAGCTCCTCACAGCTCCATACACCGTGTAGTGGCCGTTCTCAGTACTGCAGCTCCTCACAGCTCTGTACACTGTGTAGTGGCCGTTCTCAGTACTGAAGCTCCTCACAACTCCATACACCGTGAAGTGGAGTTCTCAGTACTGCAGCTCCTCACAGCTCTGTACACCATGTAGTGGCCGTTCTCAGTACGGCAGCTCCCCACAGCTCCATACACCATTTAGTGGCCGTTCTCAGTACTGCAGCTCCTCACAGCTCTGTACTCCGTGTAGTTGCCGTTCTCAAAACTGAAGCTCCTCACAGCTCCATACACCGTGTAGTGGCCGTTCTCAGTACTGCAGCTCCTCACAGCTCCATACACCGTGTAGTGGCCGTTCTCAGTACTGCAACTCTTCACAGCTCCATACACCGTGTAGTAGCCGTTCTCAGTACTGCAGCTTCTCATAGCTCCATAAACCGTGTAGTGGCCGTTCTCAGTACGGCAGCTCCTCACAGCTCCATACACCGTGTAGTGGCCGTTCTCAGTACTGCATCTCCTCACAGCTCTGTACACCGTGTAGTGGCCGTTCTCAGTACTGCAGCTCCTCACAACTCCATACACCGTGAAGTGGAGTTCTCAGTACTGCAGCTCCTCACAGCTCTGTACACCATGTAGTGGCCGTTCTCAGTATTGCAGCTCCTCACAGCTCCATACACCGTGTAGTGGCCGTTCTCAGTACTACAGCTCCTCACAGCTCTGTACACCGTGTAGTGGCCGTTCTCAGTACTGAAGCTCCTCACAGCTCCATACACCGTGCAGTGGCCGTTCTTAGTACTGCAGCTCCTCACAGCTCCATACACCATGTAGTGGCCGTTCTCAGTACTGCAGCTCCTCACAGCTCTGTACTCCGTGTAGTTGCCGTTCTCAAAACTGACGCTCCTCACAGCTCCATACACCGTGTAGTGGCCGTTCACAATACTGCAGCTTCTCACAGCTCCATACACCGTGTAGTGGCCGTTCTCAGTACTGCAGCTCCTCACAGCTCCATACACCGTGTAGTAGCCTTTCTCAGTAATGCAGCTTCTCACCGCTCCATACACCGTGCAGTGGCCGTTCTCAGTACTGCAGCTCCTCACAGCTACATACATCATGTAGTGGCCGTTCTCAGTACTTCAGCTCCTCACAGCTCTGCACTCCGTGTAGTGGCTGTTCTCAGTACTGCAGCTCCTCACAGCTCCATACACTGTGTAGTGGCCGTTCTCAGTACTGCAGCTCCTCACAGCTCCATACACCGTGTAGTGGCCAATCTCAGTACTGCAGCTTCTCACAGCTCCATACACCGTGTAGTGGCCGTTCTCAGTACTGCAGCTCCTCACAGCTCCATACACCGTGTAGTGGCCGTTCTCAGTACTGCAGCTCCTCACAGCTCTGTACACCATGTAGTGGCCGTTCTCAGTACTGCAGCTCCTCACAGCTCCATACTCCTTGTAGTGGCCGTTCTCAGTACTGAAGCTCTTCACAGCTCCATACACCGTGTATTGGCCGTTTTCAGTACGGCAGCTCCTCACAGCTCCATACACCGTGTAGTGGCCGTTCTCAGTACTGCAGCTCCTCACAGCTCTGTACACCGTGTAGTGGCCGTTCTCAGTACTGCAGATCCTCACAACTCCATACACCGTGTAGCGGAGTTCTCAGTACTGCAGCTCCTCACAGCTCTGTACACCATGTAGTGGCCGTTCTCAGTACTGCAGCTCCTCACAGCTCCATACACCGTGTAATGGCCGTTCTCAGTACTGCAGCTCCTCACAGCTCTGTACACCGTGTAGTGGCCGTTCTCAGTACTGAAGCTCCTCACAGCTCCATACACCGTGTAGTGGACGTTCTTAGTACTCCAGTTTCTCACAGCTCTGTACTCCGTGTAGTTGCCGTTCTCAAAACTGACGCTCCTCACAGCTCCATACACCGTGTAGTGGCCGTTCTCAATACTGCAGCTTCTCACAGCTCCATACACCGTGTAGTGGCCGTTCTCAATACTGCAGCTCCTCACAGCTCCATACACCGTGTAGTGGCCGTTCTCAATACTGCAGCTTCTCACAGCTCCATACACCGTGTAGTGGCCGTTCTCAATACTGCAGCTTCTCACAGCTCCATACACCGTGTAGTGGCCGTTCTCAAAACTGACGCTCCTCACTGCTCCATACACCGTGTAGTGGCCGTTCTCAATACTGCAGCTCCTCACAGCTCCATACACCATGTAGTGGCCGTTCTCAGTACTGCAGCTCCTCACAGCTCTGTACTCCGTGTAGTTGCCGTTCTCAAAACTGACGCTCCTCACAGCTCCATACACCGTGTAGTGGCCGTTCTCAGTACTGCAGCTACTCACAGCTCTGTACACTGTGTAGTGGCCGTTCTCAGTACTGAAGCTCGTTACAGCTCCATACACCTTGTAGTGGCCGTTCTCAGTACGGCAGCTCCCCACAGCTCCATACACCATTTAGTGGCCGTTCTCAGTACTGCAGCTCCTCACAGCTCTGTACTCCGTGTAGTTGCCGTTCTCAAAACTGAAGCTCCTCACAGCTCCATACACCATGTAGTGGCCGTTCTCAGTACTGCAGCTCCTCACAGCTCCATACACCGTGTAGTGGCCGTTCTCAGTACTGCAACTCCTCACAGCTCCATACACCGTGTAGTAGCCGTTCTCAGTACTGCAGCTTCTCACAGCTCCATAAACCGTGTAGTGGCCGTTCTCAGTACGGCAGCTCCTCACAGCTCCATACACCGTGTAGTGGCCGTTCTCAGTACTGCATCTCCTCACAGCTCTGTACACCGTGTAGTGGCCGTTCTCAGTACTGCAGCTCCTCACAACTCCATACACTGTGTAGTGGAGTTCTCAGTACTGCAGCTCCTCACAGCTCTGTACACCATGTAGTGGCCGTTCTCAGTACTGCAGCTCCTCACAGCTCCATACACCGTGTAGTGGCCGTTCTCAGTACTACAGCTCCTCACAGCTCTGTACACCGTGTAGTGGCTGTTCTCAGTACTGAAGCTCCTCACAGCTCCATACACCGTGTAGTGGCCGTTCTTAGTACTGCAGCTCCTCACAGCTCCATACACCATGTAGTGGCCGTTCTCAGTACTGCAGCTCCTCATAGTTCTGTACTCCGTGTAGTTGCCGTTCTCAAAACTGACGCTCCTCACAGCTCCATACACCGTGTAGTGGCCGTTCTCAATACTGCAGCTTCTCACAGCTCCATACACCGTGTAGTGGCCGTTCTCAGTACTGCAGCTCCTCACAGCTCCATACACCGTGTAGTAGCCTTTCTCAGTAATGCAGCTTCTCACCGCTCCATACACCGTGCAGTGGCCGTTCTCAGTACTGCAGCTCCTCACAGCTACATGCATCATGTAGTGGCCGTTCTCAGTACTTCAGCTCCTCACAGCTCTGCACTCTGTGTAGTGGCTGTTCTCAGTACTGCAGCTCCTCACAGCTCCATACACTGTGTAGTGGCCGTTCTCAGTACTGCAGCTCCTCACAGCTCCATACACCGTGTAGTGGCCATTCTCAGTACTGCAGCTTCTCACAGCTCCATACACCGTGTAGTGGCCGTTCTCAGTACTGCAGCTCCTCACAGCTCCATACACCGTGTAGTGGCCGTTCTCAGTAATGCAGCTCCTCACAGCTCTGTACACCATGTAGTGGCCGTTCTCAGTACTGCAGCTCCTCACAGCTCCATACTCCTTGTAGTGGCCGTTCTCAGTACTGAAGCTCTTCACAGCTCCGTACACCGTGTAGTGGCCGTTCTCAGTACGGCAGCTCCTCACAGCTCCATACACCGTGTAGTGGCCGTTCCCAGTACTGCAGCTCCTCACAGCTCTGTACACCGTGTAGTGGCCGTTCTCAGTACTGCAGCTCCTCACAACTCCATACACCGTGTAGTGGAGTTCTCAGTACTGCAGCTCCTCACAGCTCTGTACACCATGTAGTGGCCGTTCTCAGTACTGCAGTTCCTCACAGCTCCATACACCGTGTAATGGCCGTTCTCAGTACTGCAGCTCCTCACAGCTCTGTACACCGTGTAGTGGCCGTTCTCAGTACTGAAGCTCCTCACAGCTCCATACACCGTGTAGTGGCCGTTCTTAGTACTCCAGCTCCTCACAGCTCTGTACTCCGTGTAGTTGCCGTTCTCAAAACTGACGCTCCTCACAGCTCCATACACCGTGTAGTGGCCGTTCTCAATACTGCAGCTTCTCACAGCTCCGTACACCGTGTAGTGGCCGTTCTCAGTACGGCAGCTCCTCACAGCTCCATACACCGTGTAGTGGACGTTCCCAGTACTGCAGCTCCTCACAGCTCTGTACACCGTGTAGTGGCCGTTCTCAGTACTGCAGCTCCTCACAACTCCATACACCGTGTAGTGGAGTTCTCAGTACTGCAGCTCCTCACAGCTCTGTACACCATGTAGTGGCCGTTCTCAGTACTGCAGTTCCTCACAGCTCCATACACCGTGTAATGGCCGTTCTCAGTACTGCAGCTCCTCACAGCTCTGTACACCGTGTAGTGGCCGTTCTCAGTACTGAAGCTCCTCACAGCTCCATACACCGTGTAGTGGCCGTTCTTAGTACTCCAGCTCCTCACAGCTCTGTACTCCGTGTAGTTGCCGTTCTCAAAACTGACGCTCCTCACAGCTCCATACACCGTGTAGTGGCCGTTCTCAATACTGCAGCTTCTCACAGCTCCATACACCGTGTAGTGGCCGTTCTCAATACTGCAGCTCCTCACAGCTCCATACACCGTGTAGTGGCCGTTCTCAATACTGCAGCTTCTCACAGCTCCATACACCGTGTAGTGGCCGTTCTCAATACTGCAGCTTCTCACAGCTCCATACACCGTGTAGTGGCCGTTCTCAAAACTGACGCTCCTCACAGCTCCATACACCGTGTAGTGGCCGTTCTCAATACTGCAGCTCCTCACAGCTCCATACACCATGTAGTGGCCGTTCTCAGTACTGCAGCTCCTCACAGCTCTGTACTCCATGTAGTGGCCGTTCTCAAAACTGACGCTCCTCACAGCTCCATACACCGTGTAGCGGCCGTTCTTAGTACTGCAGCTTCTCACAGCTCTGTACTCCGTGTAGTTGCCGTTCTCAAAACTGACGCTCCTCACAGCTCCATACACCGTGTAGTGGCCGTTCTCAATACTGCAGCTTCTCACAGCTCCATACACCGTATAGTGGCCGTTCTCAATACTGCAGCTCCTCACAGCTCCATACACCGTGTAGTGGCCGTTCTCAATACTGCAGCTTCTCACAGCTCCATACACCGTGTAGTGGCCGTTCTCAATACTGCAGCTTCTCACAGCTCCATACACCGTGTAGTGGCCGTTCTCAAAACTGACGCTCCTCACAGCTCCATACACCGTGTAGTGGCCGTTCTCAATACTGCAGCTTCTCACAGCTCCATACACCGTGTAGTGGCCATTCTCAGTACTGCAGCTTCTTACAGCTCCATACACCGTGTAGTAGCCTTTCTCAGTACTGCAGCTTCTCACTGCTCCATACACCGTGCAGTGGCCTTTCTCAGCACTGCAGCTCCTCACAGCTACGTGCATCATGTAGTGGCCGTTCTCAGTACTTCAGCTCCTCACAGCTCTGCACTCCGTGTAGTGGCTGTTCTCAGTACTGCAGCTCCTCACAGCTCCATACACTGTGTAGTCACCGTTCTCAGTACTGCAGCTCCTCACAGCTCCATACACCGTGTAGTGGCCGTTCTCAGTACTGCAGCTTCTCACAGCTCCATACACCGTGTAGTGGCCGTTCTCAGTACTGCAGCTCCTCAAGGCTCCATACACCATGTAGTGGCCGCTCTCAGTACTGCAGCTCCTCACAGCTCCATACACCGTGTACTGGCCGTTCTCAGTACTGCAGCTCCTCATAGCTCCATACACCATGTAGTGGACATTCTCAGTACTGCAGCTCCTTACAGCTACGTACACCGTGTAATGGCCGTTCTCAGTACTGCAGCTCCTCACAGCTCTGTACTCCGTGTAGTGGCCGTTCTCAGTACTGAAGCTCTTCACAGCTCCATACACCGTGTAGTGGCCGTTCTCAGTACTGCAGCTCCTCACAGCTCCATACACCGTGTAGTGGCCGTTCTCAGTACTGCAGCTCCTCAATGCTTTGTACACCATGTAGTGGCCGTTCTCAGTACTGCAGCTCCTCACAGCTCCATACACCATGTAGTGGCCGTTCTCAGTACTGCAGTTCCTCACAGCTCTGTACTCCGTGTAGTGGCCGATCTCAGTACTGCAGCTCCTCACAGCTCCATTCACCGTGTAGTGGCCGTTCTCAGTACTGCAGCTCCTCACAGCTCCATACACCGTGTAGTGGCCGTTCTCAGTACTGCAGCTCCTCAAGGCTCCATACACCATGTAGTGGCCGTTCTCAGTACTGCAGCTCCTCACAGCTCTGTACTCCGTGTAGTGGCCGTTCTCAGTACTGAAGCTCCTCACAGCTCCATACACCGTGTAGTGGCCGTTCTCAGTACTGTAGCTCCTCACAGCTCCATACACCGTGTAGTGGCCGTTCTCAGTACTGCAGCTCCTTACTGCTTTGTACACCATGTAGTGGCCGTTCTCAGTACTGCAGCTCCTCACAGCTCCATACACCATGTAGTGGCCTTCTCAGTACTGCAGTTCCTCACATCTCTGTACTCCGTGTAGTGGCCGTTCTCAGTACTGCAGCTCCTCAGAGCTCCATACACTGTGTAGTGGCCGTTCTCAGTACTGCAGCTCCTAACAGCTCCATACACCTTGTAGTGGCCGTTCTCAGTAATGCAGCTCCTCACAGCTCTGTACACCATGTAGTGGCCGTTCTCAGTACTGCAGCTCCTCACAGCTCTGTACACCGTGTAGTGGCCGTTTTCAGTACTGCAGCTCCTCACAGCTCCATACACCTTGTAGTGGCCGTTCTCAGTAATGCAGCTCCTCACAGCTCTGTACTCCGTGTAGTGGCCGTTCTCAGTACTGCAGCTCCTCACAGCTCCATACACCGTGTAGTGGCCGTTCTCAGTACTGCAGCTCCTCACAGCTCCATACACCGTGTAGTGGCCGTTCTCAGTACTGCAGCTCCTCAAGGCTCCATACACCATGTAGTGGCCGTTCTCAGTACTGCAGCTCCTCACAGTTCTGTACTCCGTGTAGTGGCCGTTCTCAGTACTGAAGCTCCTCACAGCTCCATACACCGTGTAGTGGCCGTTCTCAGTACTGCAGCTCCTCACAGCTCCATACACCGTGTAGTGGCCGTTCTCAGTACTGCAACTCCTCACTGCTTTGTACACCATGTAGTGGCCGTTCTCAGTACTGCAGCTCCTCACAGCTCCATACACCATGTAGTGGCCGTTCTCAGTACTGCAGTTCCTCACAGCTCTGTACTCCGTGTAGTGGCCGTTCTCAGTACTGCAGCTCCTCACAGCTCCATACACCGTGTAGTGGCCGTTTTCAGTACTGCAGCTCCTCACAGCTCCATACACCTTGTAGTGGCCGTTCTCAGTAATGCAGCTCCTCACAGCTCTGTACTCCGTGTAGTGGCCGTTCTCAGTACTGCAGCTAATCACAGCTCCATACACCGTGTAGTGGCCGTTCTGAGTACTGCAGCTCCTCACAGCTCCATACACAGTGTAGTGGCCGTTCTCAGTACTGCAGCTCCTTAAGGCTCCATACACCATGTAGTGGCCGTTCTCAGTACTGCAGCTCCTCACAGCTCTGTACTCCGGGTAGTGGCCGTTCTCAGTACTGAAGCTCCTCACAGCTCCATACACCGTGTAGTGGCCGTTCTCAGTACTGCAGCTCCTCACAGCTCCATACACCGTGTAGTGGCCGTTCTCAGTACTGCAGCTCCTCACTGCCATGTACACCATGTAGTGGCCGTTCTCAGTACTGCAGCTCCTCACAGCTCCATACACCATGTAGTGGCCGTTCTCAGTACTGCAGTTCCTCACAGCTCTGTACTCCGTGTAGTGGCCGTTCTCAGTACTGCAGCTCCTCACAGCTCCATACACCGTGTAGTGTCCGTTCTCAGTACCGCATCTCCTCTCAGCTCCATACACCATGTGCTGGACGTTCTTAGTACTGCAGCTTCTCACAGCTCCGTACACCATGTAGTGGCCGTTCTCAGTACTGCAGCTCCTCACAGCTCCATACACCGTGTAGTGGCTGTTCTCAGTACTGCAGCTTCTCACAGCTCCATACACCGTGCAGTGGCCGTTCTCAGTACTGCAGCTCCTCACAGCTACATGCATCATGTAGTGGCCGTTCTCAGTACTTCAGCTCCTCACAGCTCTGCACTCCGTGTAGTGGCTGTTCTCAGTACTGCAGCTCCTCACAGCTCCATACACTGTGTAGTGGCCGTTCGCAGTACTGCAGCTCCTCACAGCTCCATACACCGTGTAGTGGCCATTCTCAGTACTTCAGCTTCTCACAGCTCCATACACCGTGTAGTGGCCGTTCTCAGCACTGCAGCTCCTCACAGCTCCATACACCGTGTAGTGGCCGTTCTCAGTACTGCAGCTCCTCAAGGCTCCATACACCATGTAGTGGCCGTTCTCAGTACTGCAGCTCCTCACAGCTCCATACACCGTGTACTGGCCGTTCTCAGTACTGCAGCTCCTCATAGCTCCATACACCATGTAGTGGACATTCTCAGTACTGCAGCTCCTTACAGCTACGTACACCGTGTAATGGCCGTTCTCAGTACTGCAGCTCCTCACAGCTCTGTACTCCGTGTAGTGGCCGTTCTCAGTACTGAAGCTCTTCACAGCTCCATACACCGTGTAGTGGCCGTTCTCAGTACTGCAGCTCCTCACAGCTCCATACACCGTGTAGTGGCCGTTCTCAGTACTGCAGCTCCTCAATGCTTTGTACACCATGTAGTGGCCGTTCTCAGTACTGCAGCTCCTCACAGCTCCATACACCATGTAGTGGCCGTTCTCAGTACTGCAGTTCCTCACAGCTCTGTACTCCGTGTAGTGGCCGATCTCAGTACTGCAGCTCCTCACAGCTCCATTCACCGTGTAGTGGCCGTTCTCAGTACTGCAGCTCCTCACAGCTCCATACACCGTGTAGTGGCCGTTCTCAGTACTGCAGCTCCACAAGGCTCCATACACCATGTAGTGGCCGTTCTCAGTACTGCAGCTCCTCACAGCTCTGTACTCCGTGTAGTGGCCGTTCTCAGTACTGAAGCTCCTCACAGCTCCATACACCATGTAGTGGCCGTTCTCAGTACTGTAGCTCCTCACAGCTCCATACACCGTGTAGTGGCCGTTCTCAGTACTGCAGCTCCTCACTGCTTTGTACACCATGTAGTGGCCGTTCTCAGTACTGCAGCTCCTCACAGCTCCATACACCATGTAGTGGCCGTTCTCATTACTGCAGCTCCTCACAGCTCCATACACCATGTAGTGGCCGTTCTCAGTACTGCAGTTCCTCACAGCTCTGTACTCCGTGTAGTGGCCGATCTCAGTACTGCAGCTCCTCACAGCTCCATTCACCGTGTAGTGGCCGTTCTCAGTACTGCAGCTCCTCACAGCTCCATACACCGTGTAGTGGCCGTTCTCAGTACTGCAGCTCCTCAAGGCTCCATACACCATGTAGTGGCCGTTCTCAGTACTGCAGCTCCTCACAGCTCTGTACTCCGCGTAGTGGCCGTTCTCAGTACTGAAGCTCCTCACAGCTCCATACACCGTGTAGTGGCCGTTCTCAGTACTGTAGCTCCTCACAGCTCCATACACCGTGTAGTGGCCGTTCTCAGTACTGCAGCTCGTCACTGCTTTGTACACCATGTAGTGGCCGTTCTCAGTACTGCAGCTCCTCACAGCTCCATACACCATGTAGTGGCCTTCTCAGTACTGCAGTTCCTCACAGCTCTGTACTCCGTGTAGTGGCCGTTCTCAGTACTGCAGCTCCTCAGAGCTCCATACACTGTGTAGTGGCCGTTCTCAGTACTGCAGCTCCTAACAGCTCCATACACCTTGTAGTGGCCGTTCTCAGTAATGCAGCTCCTCACAGCTCTGTACACCATGTAGTGGCCGTTCTCAGTACTGCAGCTCCTCACAGCTCTGTACACCGTGTAGTGGCCGTTTTTAGTACTGCAGCTCCTCACAGCTCCATACACCTTGTAGTGGCCGTTCTCAGTAATGCAGCTCCTCACAGCTCTGTACTCCGTGTAGTGGCCGTTCTCAGTACTGCAGCTCCTCACAGCTCCATACACCGTGTAGTGGCCGTTCTCAGTACTGCAGCTCCTCACAGCTCCATACACCGTGTAGTGGCCGTTCTCAGTACTGCAGCTCCTCAAGGCTCCATACACCATGTAGTGGCCGTTCTCAGTACTGCAGCTCCTCACAGCTCTGTACTCCGTGTAGTGGCCGTTCTCAGTACTGAAGCTCCTCACAGCTCCATACACCGTGTAGTGGCCGTTCTCAGTACTGCAGCTCCTCACAGCTCCATACACCGTGTAGTGGCCGTTCTCAGTACTGCAACTCCTCACTGCTTTGTACACCATGTAGTGGCCGTTCTCAGTACTGCAGCTCCTCACAGCTCCATACACCATGTAGTGGCCGTTCTCAGTACTGCAGTTCCTCACAGCTCTGTACTCCGTGTAGTGGCCGTTCTCAGTACTGCAGCTCCTCACAGCTCCATACACCGTGTAGTGGCCATTTTCAGTACTGCAGCTCCTCACAGCTCCATACACCTTGTAGTGGCCGTTCTCAGTAATGCAGCTCCTCACAGCTCTGTACTCCGTGTAGTGGCCGTTCTCAGTACTGCAGCTCCTCACAGCTCCATACACCGTGTAGTGGCCGTTCTGAGTACTGCAGCTCCTCACAGCTCCATACACAGTGTAGTGGCCGTTCTCAGTACTGCAGCTCCTTAAGGCTCCATACACCATGTAGTGGCCGTTCTCAGTACTGCAGCTCCTCACAGCTCTGTACTCCGTGTAGTGGCCGTTCTCAGTACTGAAGCTCCTCACAGCTCCATACACCGTGTAGTGGCCGTTCTCAGTACTGCAGCTCCTCACAGCTCCATACACCGTGTAGTGGCCGTTCTCAGTACTGCAGCTCCTCACTGCCTTGTACACCATGTAGTGGCCGTTCTCAGTACTGCAGCTCCTCACAGCTCCATACACCATGTAGTGGCCGTTCTCAGTACTGCAGTTCCTCACAGCTCTGTACTCCGTGTAGTGGCCGATCTCAGTACTGCAGCTCCTCACAGCTCCATACACCGTGTAGTGTCCGTTCTCAGTACCGCATCTCCTCTCAGCTCCATACACCATGTGCTGGACGTTCTTAGTACTGCAGCTTCTCACAGCTCCGTACACCATGTAGTGGCTGTTCTCAGTACTGCAGCTCCTCACTGCTCCATACACCATGTAGTGTTCGTTCTCATTACTGCAGTTCCTCACAGCTCTTTACACCATGTAGTGGCCGTTCTCAGAACTGCAGCTCCTCACAGCTCCGTCCACCATGCAGTGGCCGTTCTCAGTACTGCAGCTTCTCACTGCTCCGTACAACGTGTAGTGGCCGTTCTCATTACTGCAGTTCCTCACAGCTCCATAAACCGTGCAGTGGCCGTTCTCAGTACTGCAGCTTCTCACAGCTCCATACAACGTGTAGTGGCCGTTCTCAGTACTGCAGCTCCTCACAGCTCCGTACACCATGTAGTGGCCGTTCTCAGTACTGCAGTTCCTCACAGCTCCATACACCGTGTAGTGGCCGTTCTCAGTACTGCAGCTCCTCACAGCTCCGTACACCATGTAGTGGCCGTTCTCAGTACTGCAGTTCCTCACAGCTCCATAAACCGTGCAGTGGCCGTTCTCAGTACTGCAGCTTCTTACAGCTCCATACACCGTGTAGTGGCCGTTCTCAGTACTGCAGCTCCTCACAGCTCCGTACACCGTGTAGTGGTCGTTCTCAGTACTGCAGTTCCTCACAGCTCCATAAACCGTGCAGTGGCCGTTCTCAGTACTGCAGCTTCTCACAGCTCTGTACACCGTGTAGTGGCTGTTCTCAGTATTGCACCTCCTCACAGCTCCGTCCACCATGCAGTGGCCGCTCTCAGTACTGCAGCTCCTCACAGCTCCATACACAGTGTAGTGGCAGTTCTCAGTACTGCAGCTCCTCACAGCTCCATACACTGTGTAGTGGCAGTTCTCAGTACTGCAGCTCCTCACAGCTCCATACACAGTGTAGTTGCAGTTCTCAGTAATACAGCTCCTCACAGCTCTGTACACCGTGTAGTGGCCGTTCTGAGTACTGCAGCTCCTCACAGCTCCATACACAGTGTAGTGGCCGTTCTCAGTACTGCAGCTCCTCAAGGCTCCATACACCATGTAGTGGCCGTTCTCAGTACTGCAGCTCCTCACAGATCTGTACTCCGTGTAGTGGCCGTTCTCAGTACTGAAGCTCCTCACAGCTCCATACACCGTGTAGTGGCCGTTCTCAGTACTGCAGCTCCTCACAGCTCCATACACCGTTTAGTGGCCGTTCTCAGTACTGCAGCTCCTCACTGCTTTGTACACCATGTAGTGGCCGTTCTCAGTACTGCAGCTCCTCACAGCTCCATACACCATGTAGTGGCCGTTCTCAGTACTGCAGTTCCTCACAGCTCTGTACTCCGTGTAGTGGCCGTTCTCAGTACTGCAGCTCCTCACAGCTCCATACACCGTGTAGTGTCCGTTCTCAGTACCGCATCTCCTCTCAGCTCCATACACCATGTGCTGGACGTTCTTAGCACTGCAACTTCTCACAGCTCCGTACACCATGTAGTGGCTGTTCTCAGTACTTCAGCTCCTCACTGCTCCATACACCATGTAGTGTTCGTTCTCATTACTGCAGTTCCTCACAGCTCTTTACACCATGTAGTGGCCGTTCTCAGAACTGCAGCTCCTCACAGCTCCGTAAACCATGCAGTGGCCGTTCTCAGTACTGCAGCTTCTCACTGTTCCGTACAACGTGAAGTTTCCGTTCTCATTACTGCAGTTCCTCACAGCTCCATAAACCGTGCAGTGGCCGTTCTCAGTACTGCAGCTTGTCACAGCACCATACACCGTGTAGTGGCCGTTCTCAGTACTGCAGCTCCTCACAGCTCCGTACACCATGTAGTGGCCGTTCTCAGTACTGCAGTTCCTCACAGCTCCATACACCGTGTAGTGGCCGTTCTCAGTACTGCAGCTCCTCACAGCTCCGTACACCATGTAGTGGCCGTTCTCAGTACTGCAGTTCCTCACAGCTCCATAAACCGTGCAGTGGCCGTTCTCAGTACTGCAGCTTCTTACAGCTCCATACACCGTGTAGTGGCCGTTCTCAGTACTGCAGCTCCTCACAGCTCCGTACACCGTGTAGTGGTCGTTCTCAGTACTGCAGTTCCTCACAGCTCCATAAACCGTGCAGTGGCCGTTCTCAGTACTGCAGCTTCTCACAGCTCTGTACACCGTGTAGTGGCTGTTCTCAGTATTGCAGCTCCTCACAGCTCCGTCCACCATGCAGTGGCCGTTCTCAGTACTGCAGCTCCTCACAGCTCCATACACAGTGTAGTGGCAGTTCTCAGTACTGCAGCTCCTCACAGCTCCATACACCGTGTAGTGGCAGTTCTCAGTACTGCAGCTCCTCACAGCTCCATACACAGTGTAGTTGCAGTTCTCAGTAATACAGCTCCTCACAGCTCTGTACACCGTGTAGTGGCCGTTCTCAGTACTGAAGCTCCTCACAGCTCCATACACAGTGTAGTTGCAGTTCTCAGTAATACAGCTCCTCACAGCTCTGTACACCGTGTAGTGGCCGTTCTGAGTACTGCAGCTCCTCACAGCTCCATACACAGTGTAGTGGCCGTTCTCAGTACTGCAGCTCCTCAAGGCTCCATACACCATGTAGTGGCCGTTCTCAGTACTGCAGCTCCTCACAGCTCTGTACTCCGTGTAGTGTCCGTTCTCAGTACTGAAGCTCCTCACAGCTCCATACACAGTGTAGTTGCAGTTCTCAGTAATACAGCTCCTCACAGCTCTGTACACCGTGTAGTGGCCGTTCTGAGTACTGCAGCTCCTCACAGCTCCATACACAGTGTAGTGGCCGTTCTCAGTACTGCAGCTCCTCAAGGCTCCATACACCATGTAGTGGCCGTTCTCAGTACTGCAGCTCCTCACAGCTCTGTACTCCGTGTAGTGGCCGTTCTCAGTACTGAAGCTCCTCACAGCTCCATACACAGTGTAGTTGCAGTTCTCAGTAATACAGCTCCTCACAGCTCTGTACACCGTGTAGTGGCCGTTCTGAGTACTGCAGCTCCTCACAGCTCCATACACAGTGTAGTGGCCGTTCTCAGTACTGCAGCTCCTCAAGGCTCCATACACCATGTAGTGGCCGTTCTCATTACTGCAGCTCCTCACAGCTCCATACACCATGTAGTGGCCGTTCTCAGTACTGCAGTTCCTCACAGCTCTGTACTCCGTGTAGTGGCCGATCTCAGTACTGCAGCTCCTCACAGCTCCATTCACCGTGTAGTGGCCGTTCTCAGTACTGCAGCTCCTCAAGGCTCCATACACCATGTAGTGGCCGTTCTCAGTACTGCAGCTCCTCACAGCTCTGTACTCCGTGTAGTGGCCGTTCTCAGTACTGAAGCTCCTCACAGCTCCATACACCGTGTAGTGGCCGTTCTCAGTACTGTAGCTCCTCACAGCTCCATACACCGTGTAGTGGCCGTTCTCAGTACTGCAGCTCCTCACTGCTTTGTACACCATGTAGTGGCCGTTCTCAGTACTGCAGCTCCTCACAGCTCCATACACCATGTAGTGGCCTTCTCAGTACTGCAGTTCCTCACAGCTCTGTACTCCGTGTAGTGGCCGTTCTCAGTACTGCAGCTCCTCAGAGCTCCATACACTGTGTAGTGGCCGTTCTCAGTACTGCAGCTCCTAACAGCTCCATACACCGTGTAGTGGCCGTTCTCAGTACTGCAGCTCCTCACTGCTTTGTACACCATGTAGTGGCCGTTCTCAGTACTGCAGCTCCTCACAGCTCCATACACCATGTAGTGGCCTTCTCAGTACTGCAGTTCCTCACAGCTCTGTACTCCGTGTAGTGGCCGTTCTCAGTACTGCAGCTCCTCAGAGCTCCATACACTGTGTAGTGGCCGTTCTCAGTACTGCAGCTCCTAACAGCTCCATACACCTTGTAGTGGCCGTTCTCAGTAATGCAGCTCCTCACAGCTCTGTACACCATGTAGTGGCCGTTCTCAGTACTGCAGCTCCTCACAGCTCTGTACACCGTGTAGTGGCCGTTTTCAGTACTGCAGCTCCTCACAGCTCCATACACCTTGTAGTGGCCGTTCTCAGTAATGCAGCTCCTCACAGCTCTGTACTCCGTGTAGTGGCCGTTCTCAGTACTGCAGCTCCTCACAGCTCCATACACCGTGTAGTGGCCGTTCTCAGTACTGCAGCTCCTCACGGCTCCATACACCGTGTGGTGGCCGTTCTCAGTACTGCAGCTCCTCAAGGCTCCATACACCATGTAGTGGCCGTTCTCAGTACTGCAGCTCCTCACAGCTCTGTACTCCGTGTAGTGGCCGTTCTCAGTACTGAAGCTCCTCACAGCTCCATACACCGTGTAGTGGCCGTTCTCAGTACTGCAGCTCCTCACAGCTCCATACACCGTGTAGTGGCCGTTCTCAGTACTGCAACTCCTCACTGCTTTGTACACCATGTAGTGGCCGTTCTCAGTACTGCAGCTCCTCACAGCTCCATACACCATGTAGTGGCCGTTCTCAGTACTGCAGTTCCTCACAGCTCTGTACTCCGTGTAGTGGCCGTTCTCAGTACTGCAGCTCCTCACAGCTCCATACACCGTGTAGTGGCCGTTTTCAGTACTGCAGCTCCTCACAGCTCCATACACCTTGTAGTGGCCGTTCTCAGTACTGCAGCTCCTCACAGCTCTGTACTCCGTGTAGTGGCCGTTCTCAGTACTGCAGCTCCTCACAGCTCCATACACCGTGTAGTGGCCGTTCTGAGTACTGCAGCTCCTCACAGCTCCATACACAGTGTAGTGGCCGTTCTCAGTACTGCAGCTCCTCAAGGCTCCATACACCATGTAGTGGCCGTTCTCAGTACTGCAGCTCCTCACAGCTCTGTACTCCGTGTAGTGGCCGTTCTCAGTACTGAAGCTCCTCACAGCTCCATACACCGTGTAGTGGCCGTTCTCAGTACTGCAGCTCCTCACAGCTCCATACACCGTGTAGTGGCCGTTCTCAGTACTGCAGCTCCTCACTGCCTTGTACACCATGTAGTGGCCGTTCTCAGTACTGCAGCTCCTCACAGCTCCATACACCATGTAGTGGCCGTTCTCAGTACTGCAGTTCCTCACAGCTCTGTACTCCGTGTAGTGGCCGTTCTCAGTACTGCAGCTCCTCACAGCTCCATACACCGTGTAGTGTCCGTTCTCAGTACCGCATCTCCTCTCAGCTCCATACACCATGTGCTGGACGTTCTTAGTACTGCAGCTTCTCACAGCTCCGTACACCATGTAGTGGCTGTTCTCAGTACTGCAGCTCCTCACTGCTCCATACACCATGTAGTGTTCGTTCTCATTACTGCAGTTCCTCACAGCTCTTTACACCATGTAGTGGCCGTTCTCAGAACTGCAGCTCCTCACAGCTCCGTCCACCATGCAGTGGCCGTTCTCAGTACTGCAGCTTCTCACTGCTCCGTACAACGTGTAGTGGCCGTTCTCATTACTGCAGTTCCTCACAGCTCCATAAACCGTGCAGTGGCCGTTCTCAGTACTGCAGCTTCTCACAGCTCCATACAACGTGTAGTGGCCGTTCTCAGTACTGCAGCTCCTCACAGCTCCGTACACCATGTAGTGGCCATTCTCAGTACTGCAGTTCCTCACAGCTCCATACACCGTGTAGTGGCCGTTCTCAGTACTGCAGCTCCTCACAGCTCCGTACACCATGTAGTGGCCGTTCTCAGTACTGCAGTTCCTCACAGCTCCATAAACCGTGCAGTGGCCGTTCTCAGTACTGCAGCTTCTTACAGCTCCATACACCGTGTAGTGGCCGTTCTCAGTACTGCAGCTCCTCACAGCTCCGTACACCGTGTAGTGGTCGTTCTCAGTACTGCAGTTCCTCACAGCTCCATAAACCGTGCAGTGGCCGTTCTCAGTACTGCAGCTTCTCACAGCTCTGTACACCGTGTAGTGGCTGTTCTCAGTATTGCAGCTCCTCACAGCTCCGTCCACCATGCAGTGGCCGTTCTCAGTACTGCAGCTCCTCACAGCTCCATACACAGTGTAGTGGCAGTTCTCAGTACTGCAGCTCCTCACAGCTCCATACACCGTGTAGTGGCAGTTCTCAGTACTGCAGCTCCTCACAGCTCCATACACAGTGTAGTTGCAGTTCTCAGTAATACAGCTCCTCACAGCTCTGTACACCGTGTAGTGGCCGTTCTGAGTACTGCAGCTCCTCACAGCTCCATACACAGTGTAGTGGCCGTTCTCAGTACTGCAGCTCCTCAAGGCTCCATACACCATGTAGTGGCCGTTCTCAGTACTGCAGCTCCTCACAGCTCTGTACTCCGTGTAGTGGCCGTTCTCAGTACTGAAGCTCCTCACAGCTCCATACACCGTGTAGTGGCCGTTCTCAGTACTGCAGCTCCTCACAGCTCCATACACCGTTTAGTGGCCGTTCTCAGTACTGCAGCTCCTCACTGCTTTGTACACCAATGTAGTGGCCGTTCTCAGTACTGCAGCTCCTCACAGCTCCATACACCATGTAGTGGCCGTTCTCAGTACTGCAGTTCCTCACAGCTCTGTACTCCGTGTAGTGGCCGTTCTCAGTACTGCAGCTCCTCACAGCTCCATACACCGTGTAGTGTCCGTTCTCAGTACCGCATCTCCTCTCAGCTCCATACACCATGTGCTGGACGTTCTTAGTACTGCAGCTTCTCACAGCTCCGTACACCATGTAGTGGCTGTTCTCAGTACTTCAGCTCCTCACTGCTCCATACACCATGTAGTGTTCGTTCTCATTACTGCAGTTCCTCACAGCTCTTTACACCATGTAGTGGCCGTTCTCAGAACTGCAGCTCCTCACAGCTCCATACACCATGCAGTGGCCGTTCTCAGTACTGCAGCTTCTCACTGCTCCGTACAACGTGTAGTTGCCGTTCTCATTACTGCAGTTCCTCACAGCTCCATAAACCGTGCAGTGGCCGTTCTCAGTACTGCAGCTTCTCACAGCACCATACACCGTGTAGTTGCAGTTCTCAGTAATACAGCTCCTCACAGCTCTGTACACCGTGTAGTGGCCGTTCTGAGTACTGCAGCTCCTCACAGCTCCATACACAGTGTAGTGGCCGTTCTCAGTACTGCAGCTCCTCAAGGCTCCATACACCATGTAGTGGCCGTTCTCAGTACTGCAGCTCCTCACAGCTCTGTACTCCGTGTAGTGGCCGTTCTCAGTACTGAAGCTCCTCACAGCTCCATACACCGTGTAGTGGCCGTTCTCAGTACTGCAGCTCCTCACAGCTCCATACACCGTGTAGTGGCCGTTCTCAGTACTGCAGCTCCTCACTGCCTTGTACACCATGTAGTGGCCGTTCTCAGTACTGCAGCTCCTCACAGCTCCATACACCATGTAGTGGCCGTTCTCAGTACTGCAGTTCCTCACAGCTCTGTACTCCGTGTAGTGGCCGTTCTCAGTACTGCAGCTCCTCACAGCTCCATACACCGTGTAGTGTCCGTTCTCAGTACCGCATCTCCTCTCAGCTCCATACACCATGTGCTGGACGTTCTTAGTACTGCAGCTTCTCACAGCTCCGTACACCATGTAGTGGCTGTTCTCAGTACTGCAGCTCCTCACTGCTCCATACACCATGTAGTGTTCGTTCTCATTACTGCAGTTCCTCACAGCTCTTTACACCATGTAGTGGCCGTTCTCAGAACTGCAGCTCCTCACAGCTCCGTCCACCATGCAGTGGCCGTTCTCAGTACTGCAGCTTCTCACTGCTCCGTACAACGTGTAGTGGCCGTTCTCATTACTGCAGTTCCTCACAGCTCCATAAACCGTGCAGTGGCCGTTCTCAGTACTGCAGCTTCTCACAGCTCCATACAACGTGTAGTGGCCGTTCTCAGTACTGCAGCTCCTCACAGCTCCGTACACCATGTAGTGGCCATTCTCAGTACTGCAGTTCCTCACAGCTCCATACACCGTGTAGTGGCCGTTCTCAGTACTGCAGCTCCTCACAGCTCCGTACACCATGTAGTGGCCGTTCTCAGTACTGCAGTTCCTCACAGCTCCATAAACCGTGCAGTGGCCGTTCTCAGTACTGCAGCTTCTTACAGCTCCATACACCGTGTAGTGGCCGTTCTCAGTACTGCAGCTCCTCACAGCTCCGTACACCGTGTAGTGGTCGTTCTCAGTACTGCAGTTCCTCACAGCTCCATAAACCGTGCAGTGGCCGTTCTCAGTACTGCAGCTTCTCACAGCTCTGTACACCGTGTAGTGGCTGTTCTCAGTATTGCAGCTCCTCACAGCTCCGTCCACCATGCAGTGGCCGTTCTCAGTACTGCAGCTCCTCACAGCTCCATACACAGTGTAGTGGCAGTTCTCAGTACTGCAGCTCCTCACAGCTCCATACACCGTGTAGTGGCAGTTCTCAGTACTGCAGCTCCTCACAGCTCCATACACAGTGTAGTTGCAGTTCTCAGTAATACAGCTCCTCACAGCTCTGTACACCGTGTAGTGGCCGTTCTGAGTACTGCAGCTCCTCACAGCTCCATACACAGTGTAGTGGCCGTTCTCAGTACTGCAGCTCCTCAAGGCTCCATACACCATGTAGTGGCCGTTCTCAGTACTGCAGCTCCTCACAGCTCTGTACTCCGTGTAGTGGCCGTTCTCAGTACTGAAGCTCCTCACAGCTCCATACACCGTGTAGTGGCCGTTCTCAGTACTGCAGCTCCTCACAGCTCCATACACCGTTTAGTGGCCGTTCTCAGTACTGCAGCTCCTCACTGCTTTGTACACCAATGTAGTGGCCGTTCTCAGTACTGCAGCTCCTCACAGCTCCATACACCATGTAGTGGCCGTTCTCAGTACTGCAGTTCCTCACAGCTCTGTACTCCGTGTAGTGGCCGTTCTCAGTACTGCAGCTCCTCACAGCTCCATACACCGTGTAGTGTCCGTTCTCAGTACCGCATCTCCTCTCAGCTCCATACACCATGTGCTGGACGTTCTTAGTACTGCAGCTTCTCACAGCTCCGTACACCATGTAGTGGCTGTTCTCAGTACTTCAGCTCCTCACTGCTCCATACACCATGTAGTGTTCGTTCTCATTACTGCAGTTCCTCACAGCTCTTTACACCATGTAGTGGCCGTTCTCAGAACTGCAGCTCCTCACAGCTCCATACACCATGCAGTGGCCGTTCTCAGTACTGCAGCTTCTCACTGCTCCGTACAACGTGTAGTTGCCGTTCTCATTACTGCAGTTCCTCACAGCTCCATAAACCGTGCAGTGGCCGTTCTCAGTACTGCAGCTTCTCACAGCACCATACACCGTGTAGTGGCCGTTCTCAGTACTGCAGCTCCTCACAGCTCCGTACACCATGTAGTGGCCGTTCTCAGTACTGCAGTTCCTCACAGCTCCATACACCGTGTAGTGGCCGTTCTCAGTACTGCAGCTCCTCACAGCTCCGTACACCATGTAGTGGCCGTTCTCAGTACTGCAGTTCCTCACAGCTCCATAAACCGTGCAGTGGCCGTTCTCAGTACTGCAGCTTCTTACAGCTCCATACACCGTGTAGTGGCCGTTCTCAGTACTGCAGCTCCTCACAGCTCCGTACACCGTGTAGTGGTCGTTCTCAGTACTGCAGTTCCTCACAGCTCCATAAACCGTGCAGTGGCCGTTCTCAGTACTGCAGCTTCTCACAGCTCTGTACACCGTGTAGTGGCTGTTCTCAGTATTGCAGCTCCTCACAGCTCCGTCCACCATGCAGTGGCCGTTCTCAGTACTGCAGCTCCTCACAGCTCCATACACAGTGTAGTGGCAGTTCTCAGTACTGCAGCTCCTCACAGCTCCATACACCGTGTAGTGGCAGTTCTCAGTACTGCAGCTCCTCACAGCTCCATACACAGTGTAGTTGCAGTTCTCAGTAATACAGCTCCTCACAGCTCTGTACACCGTGTAGTGGCCGTTCTGAGTACTGCAGCTCCTCACAGCTCCATACACAGTGTAGTGGCCGTTCTCAGTACTGCAGCTCCTCAAGGCTCCATACACCATGTAGTGGCCGTTCTCAGTACTGCAGCTCCTCACAGCTCTGTACTCCGTGTAGTGGCCGTTCTCAGTACTGAAGCTCCTCACAGCTCCATACACAGTGTAGTTGCAGTTCTCAGTAATACAGCTCCTCACAGCTCTGTACACCGTGTAGTGGCCGTTCTGAGTACTGCAGCTCCTCACAGCTCCATACACAGTGTAGTGGCCGTTCTCAGTACGGCAGCTCCTCAAGGCTCCATACACCATGTAGTGGCCGTTCTCAGTACTGCAGCTCCTCACAGCTCTGTACTCCGTGTAGTGGCCGTTCTCAGTACTGAAGCTCCTCACAGCTCCATACACAGTGTAGTTGCAGTTCTCAGTAATACAGCTCCTCACAGCTCTGTACACCGTGTAGTGGCCGTTCTGAGTACTGCAGCTCCTCACAGCTCCATACACAGTGTAGTGGCCGTTCTCAGTACTGCAGCTCCTCAAGGCTCCATACACCATGTAGTGGCCGTTCTCAGTACTGCAGCTCCTCACAGCTCTGTACTCCGTGTAGTGGCCGTTCTCAGTACTGAAGCTCCTCACAGCTCCATACACCGTGTAGTGGCCGTTCTCAGTACTGCAGCTCCTCACAGCTCCATACACCGTGTAGTGGCCGTTCTCAGTACTGCAGCTCCTCACTGCCTTGTACACCATGTAGTGGCCGTTCTCAGTACTGCAGCTCCTCACAGCTCCATACACCATGTAGTGGCCGTTCTCAGTACTGCAGTTCCTCACAGCTCTGTACTCCGTGTAGTGGCCGTTCTCAGTACTGCAGCTCCTCACAGCTCCATACACCGTGTAGTGTCCGTTCTCAGTACCGCATCTCCTCTCAGCTCCATACACCATGTGCTGGACGTTCTTAGTACTGCAGCTTCTCACAGCTCCGTACACCATGTAGTGGCTGTTCTCAGTACTGCAGCTCCTCACTGCTCCATACACCATGTAGTGTTCGTTCTCATTACTGCAGTTCCTCACAGCTCTTTACACCATGTAGTGGCCGTTCTCAGAACTGCAGCTCCTCACAGCTCCGTCCACCATGCAGTGGCCGTTCTCAGTACTGCAGCTTCTCACTGCTCCGTACAACGTGTAGTGGCCGTTCTCATTACTGCAGTTCCTCACAGCTCCATAAACCGTGCAGTGGCCGTTCTCAGTACTGCAGCTTCTCACAGCTCCATACAACGTGTAGTGGCCGTTCTCAGTACTGCAGCTCCTCACAGCTCCGTACACCATGTAGTGGCCATTCTCAGTACTGCAGTTCCTCACAGCTCCATACACCGTGTAGTGGCCGTTCTCAGTACTGCAGCTCCTCACAGCTCCGTACACCATGTAGTGGCCGTTCTCAGTACTGCAGTTCCTCACAGCTCCATAAACCGTGCAGTGGCCGTTCTCAGTACTGCAGCTTCTTACAGCTCCATACACCGTGTAGTGGCCGTTCTCAGTACTGCAGCTCCTCACAGCTCCGTACACCGTGTAGTGGTCGTTCTCAGTACTGCAGTTCCTCACAGCTCCATAAACCGTGCAGTGGCCGTTCTCAGTACTGCAGCTTCTCACAGCTCTGTACACCGTGTAGTGGCTGTTCTCAGTATTGCAGCTCCTCACAGCTCCGTCCACCATGCAGTGGCCGTTCTCAGTACTGCAGCTCCTCACAGCTCCATACACAGTGTAGTGGCAGTTCTCAGTACTGCAGCTCCTCACAGCTCCATACACCGTGTAGTGGCAGTTCTCAGTACTGCAGCTCCTCACAGCTCCATACACAGTGTAGTTGCAGTTCTCAGTAATACAGCTCCTCACAGCTCTGTACACCGTGTAGTGGCCGTTCTGAGTACTGCAGCTCCTCACAGCTGCATACACAGTGTAGTGGCCGTTCTCAGTACTGAAGCTCCTCACAGCTCCATACACAGTGTAGTTGCAGTTCTCAGTAATACAGCTCCTCACTAGAGATGAGCGTTGTTCTACTCGAACTGTTCGCCAATCTCAAATTCGAGCTGTTTTGGGCGGTGTTCGAGCCGTTCGGCGAACACGAACAATTTGAGAAAAATTCGGCTGTTCGAGGTTATGTTCGATAACTGTTCGTGCACCAAAATCATAACTGGATTTTTTCTCAGTAATGATGAAAATTAATGTTAATCCGCAGTTTGAGTGTACAGCGGGGTGGGGGGAGGGGCAGGGGATGGATCTCTGCAGGAACAATGAAGATCTCCATTTTTTTTTCTCTTTCCCGCATTTGCAGTGGGGAGGTGCAATCTGTCAGCCTATCAGCAGCGCACACACGGAGCGAAGTGCTTTTTTTCACACAAGCAAGGGCATGTGTCATTGGCAGTGTATGTCACATGTCCTTGCCCTATAAGACCAAGCCATTTTCCCCGTCGCCACCATTTTCTCACTGCTGCAGCTGCGTGTTAGACGGCACCGCTGTTGCTGTGTGCGCTATACCTTGTTAATTTCAAGCCAATTTTTTGCACAAATCTACAGATAGCTTGGGAGTAGGGAATAGTTGTGATTGCAGTCCTTTTAAGGACTAGGTTACAGCATTTCCTACAACTTTTATCAGGCAGGTCTGTGCTCTTAAATAGATCGGTTGTGGGAGTAAAGACTAATTGTAATTGGAGTCCTTTTCAGGACTAGGTTACATCAGTTCCTATCAGTTTTTGCCAGGCAGGTCTGTGCCAGTGCTGTGCAAGTTTTTTTCACAGCATTTGGCTGAATCTAGCAAAGCTAATCCTTTTTGGCCTATTGCAGAGTGTGTTAGTCAGTGGAGTAGCCTATCTGTGTTGCAAGATATACCACCTGTGTATAGAATACCAATTTTTTTACTGCTCCTAGTGAAGTAAAACCTTTTGGGCATAGCATCATTCTATTAGTCCATCTATACTGACCTCCATCAGGTTGCAAATTGAATATAATTTTTTTCTGCATCTAACCCAGCCAATAGTTTTGGCCTAATACCACAGTTTGGCCACTCAGCTCTGCTCGGTTCCCATCCATTGTTTTTTTGTGCAAACAACTCCAGAGTTGTGAATTAGTTAACCACCAAAATGAGTGGAAAAAGGCCTGCTGCTGGTGGAAAGGGGAATAGGCGTGTTGGGAAGGGGAAAAAAGGTTGTGTCCGTGGGGTAGGTGCAGAAGAAAGACCATCTTCCAGCCAAACTAAAATGTCTACTTCTTTTAGCGGACAATGTGATAAGATCCCTTTCTTACGGTCACGCCAATCGCTACAAATTCCAGATGAGGCACAAAAACAGCAGGTGCTTCAACGGATATCAAGTGCTCCTTTAAGTGGGCTCTCCTCCACATCAACTTCAACATCACAAATACTCCAGTCCTCAAAGGTGTCACCCCAATCGCACTTGCTTCCTCACAGCTCCCAAATCTCCAGCTGCCCGTCTGAGTATGAGGTAGAACAGATGGTTGAGTCTGCAGAGCTGTTTACTCATACTATAGCCTGGGAATCAGAGGTCGACTCCAGCGCTTCTGTGAATCCAGACGAGGAAATGATCTGCACTGATGCCCAGAATCTTTATGAGTCGGATCCAGGACCAGACGCAGAAGGTTCTGACCATAATGTAGACCCTCATTCCCAAACTGTAACTCCTGTTGGTGGAGACAATGAGGAAGACGATGATGAGACTCAAATACCTGATTGGAGCGACAACTTTAGTTTTTTGTCAGGGCAGGAACAGGTTGGCTCTGAGGACGACGGGTGTGATAACGCACAGGGTGATGATGATGAGGTCGGAGATCCCACTTACTGTCAACCCACAGTCAGCCAAGAGATGAGGTCAGCAGAGGAGGTGGAGGAAGATGCTAGTGACGACGAGGTCAGGTTGCGCCTTCCTGGACAGAGACATAGTACTGGAAGCACGTCAACAACTGCATCCTCAAACACAACTCTGCCTCTCGCCACAAGTCGTGGTGGCTCTTCAGGTCGCATGGGTGCTAAGCCTTGCATAGCCTGGGCATTTTTTCAGATCGATAAAGATGACCCAACTCGTGTTATCTGTAACATTTGTCAGCAAAAGCTAAGTAGAGGCCAAAAAATACATAGTTTGAGTACTTCATGCATGAACCGGCACATGGACATGAAGCATAAGTTGCAGTGGGAAGCTCAGTGTGCTACAATGCGGCCTAGCCGGCCGGGCCAACCACCGTCTGCCATATCTTGTGCATCCGCGGCCTCTTCATCCTCTGTGACTGGGGGGACAGCAGTCACACCTGTTTTGGGGCGCAGACCTGCCACCTCTTTACCCGCAACAGCCAGCGTGATTGGCAGGTCATCATTTTCTTTGGAGGTGGGAACACCAGCTGGTGTTGAGCGCTGTCCGACATCGATAGCACCACCTTTGGATCAAGGCAACCTAACATGTCCGCCTGCATCTTCCTCACAGACCGGCAGTTTGCCGGGGACACCCTTATCAACCCCGTCTAAGCACAATAGCCAGCCCTCGGTCCCTCAGATGTGGACAAGTAAAAGACCATTTCCTCCTAGCCATGAGAAAGCTAAGAGGTTGAATTTCACCATCTGCAAGCTCTTGGCTACAGAAATGCTGCCTTTCCGCCTGGTGGACACAGAGGATTTTCGAGACCTTATGTCCGTCGCAGTGCCCCAGTACCAGATGCCCAGTCGGCACTACTTCTCAAAGAAAGGTGTGCCTGCGCTCCACCAGCATGTCGCACACAACATCACCGCTTCTTTGAGAAACTCTGTGTGTGACAGGGTGCATTTCACCACAGACACTTGGACGAGTAGGCATGGACAGGGGCGTTACATGTCGCTGACTGGGCACTGGGTAACAGGACAAGGGGCTGCTGTCCAAGTCTTGCCGTCCCCACGAGTTGTGCGTCAATCCTCTTTATGTCAAAGTTCCTCCACTGCTTCTGCCTCCTCAACCTCCTCTCGGTCTTCCACCTGCACCCAAAGCCTGTCTGGTCATGCCGCAAGCTTTCTAACTGCGCAGAAGGGATCCTGCACACCTCCTTACTATGCTGGCAGTAGGGCTCAACGTCATCAGGCGGTTTTTACATTGAAATGTCTGGGAAATGTGAGTCACACAGCTGAGGAGTTGTGGTCAGCTCTGGAGAACCAATTTCATGAATGGCTGTCTCCACTGGACCTGAAACCAGGGAAGGCCGTGTGCGACAATGCTGCAAACCTGGGTGCGGCCCTTCGCCGGGGCAATGTCACACACGTGCCTTGTATGGCTCACGTGTTGAACCTGGTTGTCCAGCAATTTTTAGCCCACTATCCCAGACTAGATGGCCTTCTGCAGAGGGCACGGTCGCTGTGTGCTCACTTCCGCCGTTCGCATCCCGCAGCTCAGCGACTTACATCTCTACAGAAGTCGTTGGGCCTGCCACTTCACCGGCTAAAATGCGATGTGCCTACCCGGTGGAATTCAACTCTGCACATGTTGCAGCGACTGTGGCAGCACCGACAAGCCCTGGTGCAATACGTTCTGACGTATAGCCTGGGCCAACGAGATTCAGAGGTGGGGCAAATCACGCTGGAGGAGTGGTCTCAGATCAGGGACCTATGCACCCTTCTGCACAGTTTTGAAATGGCGACGAAGATCTTTAGTGCTGACGATGCCATTATCAGCATGACTATTCCGGTGATTTACATGCTGGAGCACATGTTAAACAGAATTCGGAGTCAGGTGGTGGCACAAGAGGAGGTGGAGGAAGTAGAGGAGGAGGAGTTGTATGCGGAAGGGCTAACATCTGCAAGGTCCAGACGGTCGGCAGCACCAGGGCGGCAGGCATGTGAGGGTGGGGGAGATGGTTTTACCAGGGCGCATGGTAGCAGCCAAACTAGTGAGGAAGGTGCAGGAGCCCAGGAAGAAGTGGAGGACGAACTGATGGAAGACTCATCAGATGAGGGAGACCTTGATCACATTTCTGTTGTGCGAGGTTGGGGGGAGAGGACAGAGGAAGGAAGCATGATTGTTACCTCGCCACCAACACAACAGGGACTTGGTGCTCCTGGATGCGCAACACACATGAGTGCCTTCTTGCTGCACTACCTGCAACATGACCCTCGAATTGTGAGAATTAGAAATAATCCTGACTACTGGGTTGCCACACTGTTAGATCCCCGGTACAAAAGTAAATTTGCAGAAATTATTCCTGCCATAGAAAGGGATGCACGCATGCAGGAGTATCAGCAGAGACTGTTGCAGAATCTTACATGTGCTTTTCCACAAAATACCAGTGGTGCACGTAGTGAATCTCACAGTTCCAACTTGCCAACCGTGGGACCGTCAAGTGTTCAGCACTCAAACCGTAACAGAACCACAGTATCTGCTGGTAACATCAATTTTGCGGAATCATTTCACCACTTTTTTAGCCCATCCTTTGCAAGGCCACAGGAGACAAGAAGTCTGACACATAGTCAATGCCTAGAGACGATGGTACAGGAGTATCTCCAAGTAAACATTGAAGCCATGACTGTGTCACTGGACCCTTGCTCTTTTTGGGCTTCCAATCTGGATAAATGGCCGGAGCTCGCCACTTACGCCTTGGAGATCTTGTCATGCCCCGCAGCCAGCGTTCTGTCTGAACGTGTGTTCAGCGCTGCTGGTGGTGTGCTGACAGATAAGCGCACGCGGCTCTCCACTGATAATGTAGACAGACTCACGTTCATAAAGATGAACAAATCATGGATCCGAAACGACTTTTCTACCCCTGTGTCATCCTGGGGAGAGTAAAAGCTTGATGATTGGTTAAAATCACCCTACCAACCGTTTTAAGCTTTCAAATTACTAATCATGTTTATCTGTATCTTGGCTGGAAAATAATTTGGGCTTTGTAGCAGTGTGCAGCACTGATCCTATTAGGCCATCTATACTAAGCTCCACCAGATTTAAAATTAAAAATAATTTTTAGCTGCATCTAGCCCGGAAAATAATTTTGGGGCTCCGAGATGCGCAAGACACATAAGTGCCTTCTTGCTGCACTACCTGCAGCATGACCCTCATATTGTCAGAGTTCGAAGTAATCATGACTACTGGGTTGCCACACTCTTAGATCCCCCAAACTTTTCGATCAACCTTTTCATTTTAATAAAGACCAAAAAAATGGTCATTTTTGAAATTCTAAGCATTAGCAGGTTGTTAGAAACTGAAATCAAACAGTTTTCAACTCAAAACTTTATTCTAGGTGATGTTACATTTTCACATAGGACCCCTTGTTCGAAAGGAGCTTCTGAACTCTCTCGTCCATTGAATTTGTCAGGTTTTGGATGGTTTCTGCTTCAATTGTTTTGCATGAGGACAGAATACCCTCCCAGAGCTGTTGCTTAGATGTGAACTGCCTCCCGCCATCATAGACACTCCTTTTAATGATGCTCCAAAGGTTCTGAATGGGGTAGAGGTCAGGGGAGCATGGGGGTCACACCATAAGTTTCTCCCCTTTTATGCCCATATCAGCCAGAGATGCAGATGTTTTATGTGCAGCATGAGATGGTGCATTATCATGCAGAAAAATGATCTTGCTGTGAAATACACGGTTCTTCTTCTTGAACCATGGCAGGAAGTGCTGTTTGAGAAAATCCACATACATTATGGAGTTCATCTTTAGCGCCTTCAGGGATCCTAAAGGGGCCGACAATCTCTCTCCCCATGATTCCAGCCCAAAACATTACTCCACCTCCTCCTTGTTGGCGCTGTAGCCGTGTTTGCGTGGGGTGTCCATCAACCAGCCATCCTCCACTCCATCCATCTGGACCATCGAGCGCTGCATGGCACTCATCCGTGAACAAAACAGTTTTGAAATCAGTCTTCATGTAATGTTTGGCCCACTGGAGCCGTTTCTGCTTGTGTGAAGTGGATAGAGGAGGTCGACAGGATGGCGTATGCACAGCTGCAAACCTCTGAAGGACCCTGCATCTTGTTGTTCGGGGGACGTTGGAGGCACAAGCAGCTTCAAAAACTTGTCTGCTGCTATGACAAGGCTTTTTTGCCGCTGCTCTTTCAACCTGACGTAATTGCCTGTAGGAAAGAGTCCTCAATTTTCCCTTATCAGCACGCACACGTGTGTACTGTGAATCAGCTACATACTTCTTGATTGCCAAGACACTTCATCCTGATCATCGCACAATGTTGATTGTAGTCATGCCTTGACCTAAACACTCCACAATTTGTTGCTTCTCAGCAGCCGACACATCCTTTTTCTTTCCCATTTTGGCAGAAAATGTAGGCTGCTTAATAATGTGGGACAGCCTTCTTAAGTAGTCTTGCCTTTCATTGGACACACCTGCCAAACTAATTAGCACAGGTGTCTGCAATTGCTTACAGTGATATAAAGAGCCCTGACACACATCACCATCAATGAGTTTAACTGACAAACAAACAAATTCTTCCCTTATCACTCCTAAACACTTTTTGCATAATAATTTGGAACGCGGTGTACATGTGCTTTTCCACAAAACACCAGTGGTTCACGTAGTGAATCTTACAGTTCTAACTTGCCAACCGTGGTCTGTATGGAGTTGTTCAATAAAGGGCCCAAAATTAAGATAACATAGATGGGAGAGGTCTCTATGAATAGGAATTCCTAAGTATTTGATACCCTGTGAGGGCCAGGCAAAGGGAAAGTTGGACTGGATGGAATCCTATATGGATTTGGGGAGGGAGACATCGAGGGCCTCAGACTTCGCTGCATTGATTTTAAAATTTTACCATGTAACAAAGTGATCTATTTCAGCCATAACAGCATGGATGGATATATGTGATTGAGTGATATATACTAGGACATCATCAGCAAATAGAGAGCACTTGTACTCGGTGCCTCCCACCTCAATCCACCTAATATTGGGGTTATGGCGAATTGATGAGAGCAGGTGCTCCGTCACTAGGATGTATAAGAGAGGGGACAGAGGACATCCCTGCCTTGTCCCATTGGTGATTGTGAAAGGTGATGAAAATGTTCTGACGCGCCCCCTGGGCCTTGGGACACCCGGAGCCGGACCCTTTTTGGTGGATGCTGGTGGTTGTAGTCTTCGTGGCGGTGACCCGGTTCCGTGGCTCAGGGCGGTCAAACCAGTGGCGGAACTATTTATGTGGTTTTGATGCTTAAATGTCCGACTACGCCACCCGTGGATTGCGGTCAGAGTGAACCGCCGCTACAGGGCAGACCACTGAGGCTGATGTTGTGGGTGCAGCAGAGCGTAGCATAACTCCCCACGGGAGGAGTATAGCCTCAGGGCAGTGTATGCGGAGGATGGGGGTGATGGTGCAGGGCAGCAGCAGTAACGACACGGAGTCAGTGATGCAGTCCAGGGCCTTTACTCACAGTTCTTATTATCCAGACCACGTCTGCAGGTAACGGCTGCCCACGTCGTACTGTGCTCACCAGGTGAGGGGCTCAGACAACTCCCAGATAACTTTGGAGCACTTCACAGGACCCCCTTTGTGTGTCCTTTGTCTGGCCTTTCTTACCAACCCTTCTGTCCGGCTGCCTCGGGCCTCCTCTTGGTAAACTTGGCGCCAGTTTCCCTGACCCTATGTGGTGCCTTCCTAGCGGGTGTAGCGAGGGGCTGCGCCACATAAAATGTCACAGCCTCCGGTTTCTAGCTGAGGGTCGTTTCCTGCCTCCACTAGTTTCGGGGACCGGTCTCCCCCTTTGGCCTGACCCCTCCACGCAGGTGGATTCGGGCATGCGGTGGCGACTCGCCCGTCTGCACCCCTGGGATCCCTTCATTCCTCGTTCCTGGAGCCTTCTCCGCTCCTCTTCCTTCCTTCTCCCTCTTCCAGGCCTGGGCCTCTGTTACTAGGCCCGCCTCCGGAGCAGAGCTCATGCAGAGCCCCTGCTCCCTGCCACTTCTGCTCAGACTTCTCTGCACTGAACTAAGATGGTGCCCACCTTTTATACTCCCTTCTCAATGCACCCAGGAACTGCTTCCTCCCTGCTCCTGCACTACAGGGTTCCCCTTCCTCAGTGTTCCCTCCCCCAACTCCAGCCAGGGACAGGGACTGTCGTGCCCATCTCAGGGGCATATTGGTCGCCCTGCCCCACGGCAATGTGGTGTAATGCATGCAGGTGTCGGGTCCTGATCCACACTCCATCCTTACCTGAGAGTGAGATACAGCTATATGAAAAAGTTTGGGCACCCCTATTAATCTTAAGCGTAATGTTTTATAAAAATTGGTGTTTTTGCAACAGCTATTTCAGTTTGATATATGTAATAACTGTTGGACACAGTAATGTTTCTGCCTTGAAATGAGGTTTATTGTACTAACAGAAAATGTGCAATCTGCATTCAAACAAAATTTGACAGGTGCATAAGTATGGGCACCCTTATCATTTTCTTGTTTTAAATACTCCTACCTACTTTTTACTGACTTACTAAAGCACTTTTTTGGTTTTGTAACCTCACTCAGCTTTGAACTTCATAGCCAGGTGCATGCAATCATGAGAAAAGCTACTTAAAGTGGCCACTTGCAAGTTGTTCTCCTGTTTGAATCTCCTCTGAAGAGTGGCATCATGGGCTCCTCAAAACAACTGTCAAATGATCTGAAAACAAAGATTATTCAACATAGTTGTTCAGGGGAAGGATACAAAAAGCTGTCTCAGAGATTTAACATGTCAGGTTCCACTGTGAGGAACATAGTAAGGAAATGGAAGAACACAGGGACAGTTCTTGTTAAGGCCAGAAGTGGCAGGCCAAGAAAAACATCAGAAAGGCAGAGAAGAAGAATTGTGAGATCAGTCAAGGACAATCCTCAGACCACCTCCAGAGAGCTGCAGCATCAACTTGCTGCAGATGGTGTCACTGTGCATCGGTCAACTATACAACGCACTTTGCACAAGGAGAAGCTGTATGGGAGAGTGATGCGAAAGAAGCCGTTTCTGCAAGTACGCACAAACAGAGTCGGCTGAGGTATGCAAAAGCCCATTTGGAGAAGCCAATTTCGTTTTGGAAGAAGGTCCTGTGGACTGATGAAACCAAGATTGAGTTGTTTGGTCATACAAAAAGGCGTTATGTATGGCGGCAAAAAAACACAGCATTCCAAGAAAAACACTTGCTACCCACAGTAAAATTTGGTGGAGGTTCCATCATGCTTTGGGGCTGTGTGGCCAATGCCGGCACCGGGAATCTTGTTAAAGTTGAGGGACGCATGGATTCCACTCAGTATCAGCAGATTCTTGACAATAATGTTCAAGAATCAGTGACAAAGTTGAAGTTACGCAGGGGATGGATCTTTCAGCAAGACAATGATCCAAAACACCGCTCCAAATCTACTCAGGCATTCATGCAGAGGAACAATTACAATGTTCTGGAATGGCCATCCCAGTGCCCAGACCTGAATATCATTGAACATCTGTGGGATCATTTGAAGAGGGCTGTCCATGCTCGGCGACCATCAAACTTAACTGAACTGGAATTGTTTTGTAAAGAGGAATGGTCAAAAATACCTTCATCCAGGATCCAGGAAATCATTAAAAGCTACAGGAAGCGACTAGAGGCAAAAGGAGGATCTACTAAATATTAATGTCACTTTTCTGGTGAGGTGTCCATACTTATGCACCTGTCAACTTTTGTTTGAATGCAGATTGCATATTTTCTGTTAGTACAATAAACCTCATTTCAAGGCAGAAACATTACTGTGTCCAACAGTTATTACATATATCAAACTGAAATAGCTGTTGCAAAAACACCAATTTTTATAAAACAATAAGCTTAAGATTAATAGGGGTGCCCAAACTTTTTCATATAACTGTATCACACCTCTGGGTGAGGTGCAATACCTCTGTAGCAACCGAGCCCTCAGGGTAATACAGTTCCATTTATCTTCTGCCTAGGTGACGTATTGCGATACAGGGCCGTGATTTTGGCTATAAAAGGGTCCCCTAGACCCCTACCCCAAGCTTTTTAAGAGAATCATATATGGCGTGCCAGGAGACTCTATGGAATGCTTTCTCAGCATCCAACGAGAGTATCTAATTACAAATTTTTAACTGCATCTAGCCCAGGAAATACTTTGTGCCTAGTAGCAGTGTCTGCTAGTCAGCGGATTATCCCGGCTGTTAAGCAAGCTACACCACCTGTAGTTTAGACACTTAATTTTTTCAAAGGAAATGCTTCGGGACCATGGGATACTCAGTGAAGAGCATCAGGAGGCACCCCAAGGCATAGGGGCTCGGACTGGCAGTAGGATGCCTTGCGGTGGACAGCCGAGCTCGATCCTTATAAAAGCTTTTTAACTGCAGCAGCTTTAGTGGACGCTACTGGAGCTGGAATTACCGCGGCTGCTGGCATGAGACTTGCCCTCCAATAGATCCTTGTAAATGGATTTAAAGTGTATTCATTCAAATTAGAGAGACAATTTAAATTAAAAAGCTTAGAGCTGCCTCCACCACAGGGGGGCTCTCTCGACCCACCAGCGGACAGGCACCAGTATTGGGAGAGGGGGGCTGGCCGTCAGGGTTCACCGCGGCTCTGGCACAAACCCGGCGACACGGAGGTGGCACGGGCAGGAGCGGACTGGCCGTGTCGGCTTCTCACTTTTTGGATTTTAGAAGGACATGACATGCCTATATCTGTGTCTCCCCCTCCTTTTACTCCTCCACCTCTTTTCTTTTCGCATGACTATATGTACTTGTCACTTTTCCATGTGTTAGTTATGTCTTCTGAGCAGTTTGTCAGCTTTTGGACACCTTTTGAAGTGTTTTCTATGTGTTTTTGTTTGCCTGCCATTGGTTTTAACGGTGTTCGAAGGTGTTCGACGAACCGAACCGAACTCGAACACTACGGGGTGGCTCAACACTAGTCACATCCATTTTGCTTGAACAGTTAAACACAGCAGAATTTTTGTGCAAAAAAAAAAGCAGTAGAAAATGCGCAGCATTTACTCTACGTGTGAACATGGCCTAAATTTTGAAGCAAAGTGGATGTGACTCCATGAGATCTCCGCTCTCTGAGCTCTGGAGACTCTGCTGAACTCTGCGGTTTTTGTACATTTTCTCTCTATGGGCTTTTTCTGAAAAAAAAAAAAAAATGATTGAAGAGAAAAACATTGCTGCATTCGTAAGCGCAGAATCAAAGCTTTTCTGTATTATTAAAAAGCGTTAAAAACGCGGCTTCATATCTGCATCGAAATCGCATCAAATAAGGGGAAAACGCAGAAAAGAAACGCAGCAAACTCCAATAACCAGAGAAGATTGTCACTGCGCCGTGTGGTGCGGACACCGCAGGAAAAAAGCAGCAGAAAGAACGCAGCATTTATGCTACGTGTGAACACGGCCTCAGCATTACTGTTTTATTACATTTTTTATGGGTTTAATAGAGAAAAACATATTGTGACATTTTTTTTTACATCATTTACCGATCCCCGTAAATAATCTGATCGCTGTGTTGTGCGGGTCTTTACGATTACAGGGATACATGTCCTTGTTATTTGCGTTGTTCATTATTTAAACATAACCACATGAAAAATGACATTATTTTTTTCATTATCAAGTGTTTTTCATTATTATTTTTTTAGTAATTTTATAAGATGAAAAAAATCTCTTATTCTTCCTGCAGAATAAAAATATATTGATTGTATACAACCGTGTATTTCTATCAGTGTAATCTGCCTGTAGTCAGATCCTGCAGTTCTGATCAAGTACATGAAATTCTCCTTGTTACATTGCTAGAGCTTGTGGCTCGGTGCAATAAAGCATCATCTATCTGGAATGTGAAGGTTCAAGACCTGGGTAGACTCCTAAAAAAAAAAAAAAATGTTGTAATTTTATATTTTTGCTGCGTCCAAAACGCTGCATTCAGATCATGCAGGTAAATCCGCATGTGTTCAGTACCTAATGACATTCTATTGTGGAAATTTCTGCAGTGGAGACACCATTGGTGACTTTACTCAGCGTCAAATAGAAGTGCAGTGGGCATGGGATTCCTATAAATCCATCCGCTGTGCTTGTGATATACAGTGCTGCGCAGGTGAGCTGCGTCCAAAGCGCTGCCATTGCAGAGCGTGGGCTTATAGCCTGATAGGAACTTATAAAACTTATAGGAAGATAAATATTTTTCTTCATCTCAGTATACAGGCACCATAAAAATACTTTGCTATATACTATGGATTTCTATGGAGATGTATACTCTGCTTCTGAATTCAATGCCTGCAATGTAGAGGCAAGACCACCAAATTCTCCTATCTTTATCGTTATGGGCTGTAGCTCAGTGGTGAGAGCAGCAGCCGGTGAAAGTTGGGATGCACACTGTCACACTGTGATGTGAGACCCGCTAACAGGAGGGAGAAGAGGTGAATATGTCATTTAATTTATGCACTGAGAAGAGATAAGTGGGAGGTATGCTAAATCTCTGACTGTACGCTGAGGGACCCTCAAACAGTTTATATATTTTGATTCCTTCCTTTGTTTCACCCTGAACAGGTTTTGCTGGATTTTAAGCCTCTCCGTGAAGTGGATTAGGGGCTCATCTATGCAGAAGTCGCTGTGGGGGTAGTAGACGGCAGAGAATTTATTGCTGAAGTGAGCAATGACCGGTCTAATTTTGAAAAGTCGGTCAAAGTTGCAGTTATCTCAGTTATGATACTGTGGATTATCATTATATTTCAAAAATGTGAGAAAAGCCTCAAAGTGTGCCAGGGTCCTATCTATACTGCTTCCAGGTCATAGCCATGTCCGAGTCCTAGCCATAGTGCTCCCATGTCATAGCCATATCCAGGTCCTATCTATAGTGCTTCCAGGTCATAGCCATTTCCAGGTCTTATCCATAGTGCTTCCAGGTCATAGCCATGTCCGTGTCCTATCCATACTGCTTCTTGGTCCTAGCCATGTCCAAGTCCTAGCCATAGTACTTCCAGGTCATGGCCATGTCCGGGTCTTATCCATAGTGCTTCCGGGTCAATGCCATGTCCGGGTCCTATCCATACTTCTTTTGGGTCATAGCCATGCTACAACCTCAAAGCTCTTATTTCTGAGGGTTCCCAGAAGGGATGAGCAGGCGGGACCCAGAGTCTGACCTCCTCCATGACTAATATCTACATAGTTGCTTCTAAAGGGTCTCAATTTCCTTATATATATATATAAGTTTCCTTATATATATATATATATATAAGTGTTATATAGTATAGTTATATAGTTATATAGTAGGGTACCTGTATTCTATCCAAAATGAGCTTTTACTTACCTGGTGTTAGATTGTTGCAAACAATCATAAAAATACTTAAAAATATAAATATAATATAATTCTAATACTTTCATAAAAACCTTACTATCATCTCTACATAAATCAATTCATCCCATTAAAAAGCGAGCGAGCATCAAAAAAAGAAAGATAAAACAGCAAAACAATCCTGTAACAAAAAGTTCATTAATTGGTTCTAATGTCTGGTTAATATGCCGACAATTACCGTAATGACATTTTGGAAACCAACACGTCCTATGATTTGGACTCACACATGATTGGTCAATTCTGTTTTAAATACTTTTCCCATGATACTTTGCTCCACACTACTAATAGGAGGGCGCGGAGACACCAGAAACACGTCAGTGGCCTCTGTAGTCAGGTTATGTGGATTTTAACTACTGGTCTTATTGGTATGAATCGCTGCTACTGAAGCTTTTAAGAACTATGGATGTGCCGCTTTCCTCCACTTTCCATAATGTATGAAGACCGACACCTTGCTGCCAGGAACAGTCGCCATCTGCACTCCGTCACCATGTCTTCAGACAGTGACCGTGTTTCCCATATGACGAGCCCTTGGGACCTGAACCACCATCATAAATATTAATTAATTACTCAGTCTTGTGAATGAAGCCAAGTCTTAGTCTCCTCCACAGAACTATAACCAGGTTCTGTCCTTACAGCTTTTGTGTGGCTGGAAAGAATAAGGGAACAGGAGCTTGGAGGATTCATGAGTCTTTCCGTTACGTCTCAGTTAGTGATGAGCGACCATACTTGCAAGATCTCGGTACTCACCCGAGCATCTCTAGACTCAAGATGCTCGGTGCTCTCCGAGTACTTGCGAGATGCTCGGGCGGGAGCTCGGGTCTCCTCCCTGCATGTTTGGCGTTCTTTACAGAGCTAATCAACATGCAGGGATTGCCAGCCAGTCACTGTAATGTCGCAGTCATGTTGGTTGTAGCATTACAGTGATTGGCTGGCCGCACAGCGTCATCAGGTGTATATCAGACCGGGCGCCGCCATGCTCGTCACAGTCACTCCGGATCAGACAGTGTAGGGAGAGCTGCTGCTGTGTCAGGGAGAGATTCGCTTGTTTCTAGTTAGTGTAGGTATACCAAACTATATTAGAGACACATATCCATCTTAACAAACAGTCCTTCTGAGGACTAATCCATCTGCAGAGATATCAGGCAGGCAGGGTATATAGGCAGGCAGGCAGTGTATATAGGCAGGCAGGCAGTTTATATAGCACAAGAGGCTCCATTCCAGTACTGTCTGCTGCTGTTAGATATTTCTAGACAAAGGCCCAGGTCTCGGGGGCCAGGAATACTTTTTTTTGGATCTTAATCCTCATTATTTGCTTAAAAAGCAATCCAGAGAACACCGTTGTTCTGCGGCATTTGCTTGTGGGCGCTGCAGAATACAGCCAGGTCCTTTCCATATTACAGCGCTAGAAATCCAGCTATTTAAAACTGTGTTTTCTCCGTCACACGGATCACATATAATTGCGCTGAAAATACTGCCATTTCTTGCCTCCATTCCATTTTTTTTCACTGTGTCAGCGAAGGTTTTGACACCAGTTTGCTGTTAAAATTCGTTACCTACAGGGCAGGTATTTAAAACTGTGGTTTCTCGGTCACACGGATCACATATAAGTTTGCTCCAAACTCAGTCATTTGTAGTGAGCGTGGAAGATACTGTCCTCCATTTAAAATGCACCACCTGCCAGGCCATCATCAGCAGGGGTGCAAAAACGACCAGACTGACCACCACCAGCATGATCAGGCACATGGCAGCAAAGCACCCAACTTTGTGGGCCGAACCCCAGAGTCCAGGAACAGTGTCTGCGGGTGGCACCATTGCTTCTTCCGCTGTTGTGGATGCAAGCCAATCCCCTGTCCATGGTGCATGCGAAGATGCCTCCTGCCCTGCACCTGTCGTTGCACACTCTCAAGTAGCAGCATCAGGAAGCACGTCCACGTCCTTGTTCCAGTGCAGCATTCAGTTGTCCATACCCCAGTCCTTGGAACGCAAGCGCAAATATGCTGCCAATGCCCCACAGGCCACAGTACAAAATTTTCACATTTCACGACTGCTTGGGCTCAAAATGTTTCCTGTTAGGCTCGTGGAGACGGAAGTGACGCGCCCCTGGGCCTACTTAGTGTAGCGTTGCGCACGCGGGGACTACCCGGAGCCGGGCCTGTTGGGGGTAGTAGTTTCGTGGCGGTGACCCGGTCCGTGCCCAGGGAGTCAAACTGTGTGGCTGAGTATTAGCAGTAGATGTTGGACGACTACGCCACCCGTTGAATGCAGCTATGGAGCTGCCGCTGCAGGGCAGACCGCTGAGGCCGGTGGTACGATTGTGCAGCGTAGATGGTATAACCCCCAACGGGAGGGGTATGGCCTCAGGGCAGCCGACGTGGATGATGGGGGTAGCAGGAACCACTCAGAGACGATGCGGTGTAGTTCAGGGTCTTTACTGGTGATAAAGATAGACCCTCCCGGAGTACTGGCTAGCGATCGGGGCCTGGTCAGTCTTTGAGCAGATGGGATCTCCCCTGGCCAGGCGGAGTTGTAGGCCTCCCCAACTAATTGTACTCTTCTGGCTACCTTGCTAGAGGCGGGTAAAAGTAGCCCACGTCCCTGAGTGTACCGTGTGGTGCTCACCCGTATGGCCGGTGACTCGGGGCCTTCTAGTGGCTTCCGCTCCACGACGGCGGTGCTGGTCCCACGCGTGTGACCGTGCCTTCGGGTTTCTTGGCCAGAGGACCTGAAATCCCCTGCCGGGCGGTTTCTGCTGCTGGGTCTGGGTTAATCCCCACAGCCTCGGACTCCGGGTCCGGTGGTAACTCTTCAATCAGGGCGAGCTCTACAGCTGACAGCCCCTGATTCCTTTTAGCACGACTTCCCCAGAGCTCCTGATCTCTCTAACCTATAGCTGCTTCTCTTCTTCTCAGCTCTACTCACTAACCCTGCCTCAGCCCCAGCTTTATATAGGGGAAGTTCTTCCCCTCCCAGGACTGGGCAGGAGGTGTGGCATGCATAGGATTCCTGACCAAGAGACCTCCCACCTGCTCTCAGACATAACATTGCTATTACTGTGGAGACCAGACCCCTGGGGTGCCACATTCCCCCCTAGTGAAAGTTAGTACTCCGGGACTAAACATACTTTTGTAAACATAACAAGGTGCAAACAATAACATTCTAATAGAGACAACACATAAGGTGGTCACGGCGTGTCCGCAACCGGGTGTAACTTTTGAGGAAAACAAGGGTGTCCATTTCACCAACACAGGGAGACGTAACCAGGTAGGGGTCTGTCCTGCCCCGAGTCCTTAACAGTCTTTCAGTCCGTCCTGGGTTACGCTCCAACTATATACACAAAGGATTCCCGGTAAATCCACCAAAGACTCCTATAAATAACTAGAAACACATAATTATACACAAGCAACAATAAACAGGTAAACATTAATAAAATAGCTTGAACATTTTAGATCCTCCACCGTATGGGCAGCTGGCCTCTAGTGACCCTAGTGGACCTACGGAGCTGGTTGATTGGTCCTGAGCTACAGGGTATAGGAGCTGTCAAAGGTAAACTGGGCAGCCGTCTATGGACTCTTTGGCTCACTAGGGGTATGGCAGGCTCACTATAAGCAGAGGGTTGATTTTCCTGGTCTGCTTGTGTGGGGCCTTCTGCCTCCTGGACCGGCTGTTCTTCCAGTTCTACCTGTGTCTCCGTAGGCACTTGGGATGCTGGTTGGAGGAACGTGAGGACGGGTACCACAACAGCACCATTGACTTGAGTCCAAGACCGAGGGAAGTCTCCGAGCACAGTACTAACCATATCTTCCCTTTCCTCTACGGGTCGAGGGTCCTCTTGTTCCTCTTCAGGGTTCCGTAGCTGTTCAGGACACTTCTTCAGGTGATCCCGGGATACAATGGCTGTGGTTTCCCCTCCATCTTTACTGATTGTACAGATCTTTGGGTTGTCGTGGCTTGAGGGCAGTAAGGTGTACGGGTCCTTCTCCCACTGGTCGTCCAACTTGTGGAGCCATCTTTTCCTCTTCAAGACCTGCTCTCCGGGCACCAGGGGAACAGCGGGAACATACTGGTTGTAAGTTTTCTCTTGTCTTTCCCTAGCTTGACAGAGACTTCGCTCCACGCTCTCCTGTACTTTCCGGTACTGCTGCTGCCTCTCTGTGTCCCAGTCTGCTTCTGGTGAAGTGTCCTCGGGTGTCAGGACTCCCATCTCCAGATCAACAGGAAGCTTACCAGGTCTTGCCCTCATTAGGTAAGCCGGGGTACAGTTGGTGGAACCCACAGGGATGTGGTTGTATAGGTCCACCAGGTCGGGCAGCTTTTCAGGCCACAGACTGCGTTCCTCCAGGGGCAATGTTTTCAGGAGATCTATCACCACCTGGTTCATTTTCTCACAAAGTCCATTAGTTTGCGGGTGATAGGGTGTTGTTCTTATCTTCCGGCATCCATACAGGGTGCAGAACTCCTGGAAGACCTCCGCTTCAAAGGCAGGCCCCTGGTCCGTCAGCACCTGCTCCGGGTATCCATGCGGACGGCAGAAGTGCTGCTGGAAGGCTCTAGCTGCTGTGTGAGCCGTTAAGTCCTTGACGGGGACGACAACCAAGAACCGGGAGTAGTGATCCACGATGGTTAATGCGTAGACGTAGCCACTTCTGCTTGGGGTCAGCTTTACATGATCCAAGGCTACCAGTTCCAACGGCTGTCTGGTGATGATGGACCGCAGGGGAGTCTTCTGGCTGGCACGGTCCCTCCTTCTTAAGTTGCATGGGCCACAGTCTCTGCACCACCTCTCGATGGTTCCTCTCATGCCTACCCAATGGAACCGCCCACGCAGCAGGAACTCCAGCTTCTTCCATCCGAAATGCCCAGCTCCGTCGTGGTATGCCTCCATCGCCATAGCTGCGTCTCTTCTTGGCACCACTACTTGCCAGATTAGTTCATGCGTCCGGGAGTTAACCATTCTGCGGCACAACTTTCCCTTGTAAAGGAACAGTCGACTCTTCTCAGCCCACAGTTGCTTGGCTTCCTCCGGAGCGTCTGGGTCAAGGCGTGCATCTGGCCGAGTCAGCATCTCCTTTACCAGACGGACGGCAGGGTCACTGTCTTGCGTCTCCACCCAGTTGTAATGAGGTAATGGGTTGAACGTAGCGGATTGCTTACTCCTTACACGGTGGGAATACTGGATAGTCCCATGACGGTGGAACGCGGGGAGCTCAACTTCTTCCAGTTCCTCTGAATCTTCCCCTACGTCCGGTAGGTTTGGCATCCTGGACAGGGCGTCTGCGTTGGTATTGGAGCGTCCTGCCCGGTATTTGATTGTAAACTCATAGTTGGACAAGCTGGCCATCCATCTCTGCTCTAGGGCACCGAGTCTTGCAGTGTCCAGGTGTGTCAACGGGTTGTTATCCGTGTACACGGTGAACCGGGAAGCAGCAAGGTAGTGCTTAAAGCGTTCGGTGACTGCCCACACCACTGCCAGGAACTCTAGCTTAAATGAGCTGTAATTCTCAGGGTTTCTTTCGGTGGGTCGCAGTTTCCGGCTGGCGTAAGCAATTACCCGTTCTTTCCCCTGCTGGATCTGGGATAGTACGGCTCCTAGCCCGATGTTACTGGCGTCGGTGTAGAGGATAAAGGGCTGGCTATAATCTGGGTACGCCAGGATTTCATCCCCCGTGAGGGCCATCTTCAGCTGGCGGAAGGACTCTTCTTCCAGCTTCTCCCATCTGAAGGGCGGCTTCTGGTTCTTGGCCTTCCTGGACTGGCCTATCAGGAGGTCCTGCATAGGAGCTGCCTTTTTGGTGAAACCGGGAATGAACCTTCGGTAGTAGCCTACCAACCCGAGGAACTGCCTCACTTCCTTTACGCTGGAGGGGCTTGGCCATTCCTTAATTGCGGTGATCTTATCAGGGTCGGGAGCCACTCCGTCAGCACTCACCACGTGTCCCAGGTACTGCACCTTTGGCTTCAGGAGGTGACACTTGGAGGGTTTCACCTTTAGGCCGTAGCTTGCCAGAGCTTCGAACACTTCCGCCAGGTGTTTCAGGTGGTCCTCGTAGGTCTTGGAATAGACGATGACATCGTCCAGGTATAACAGGACCGTCTCAAAGTTTCGGTGTCCCAGACAGCATTCCATCAATCGCTGGAAGGTTCCTGGTGCGTTGCAGAGTCCGAACGGCATGCAGGTAAACTCGCTAAGTCCCATCGGGGTGGTGAATGCGGTCTTCTCCCGGTCCGCCTCTGCTACAGGAACCTGCCAGTACCCGCTAGTGAGATCCAAGGTGGAGAAGAAGTTAGAAGATTTTAAAGCAGCCAAAGACTCCTCTATTCTTGGTAAGGGGTACGCATCTTTGTGTGTGATACGGTTAATTTTCCGGTAATCTACACACATTCTCATGGTGTTGTCTTTCTTTTTGACCAAGACTAGTGGAGCTGCCCAGGGGCTACAGCTATCCCTGATTACCCCAGCCTCCTTCATGTCTCTAAGCATCCCCTTGGCGTGTTGGTAGTGTGCAGGGGGTACGGGTCAATACCTCTCTTTTATGGGAGGATGGTCTCCCGTGGGGATGTGGTGTTCTACCCCCTTGACTCGCCCGAAGTCTAATGGGTGTTTACTAAACACTCTCTCGTACTCTTGAACCACCCGGTAGACTCCCTGTTTCTGGTGGGAGGGAGTGGAGTCAGTACCCAAATGTAGTTGCTGACACCAATCCTCCATTATTTTCGTAGAGCCGTTACCTTCCTCCGGGTGAGATGGAGGCAAGGGTTCCACAGACTGTATAGAATTTTGGTTGATAGTATATAATTTGGCTAGCGTAGCATACCGGGGCAGGTATACTTCCCTTTTCCCGATATTTATTATGCGAACGGGTACCCTCCCATGGCGTACATCAACTACCCCCCGGGCTGTCAAAATGGTGGGCCTACTGTCTGAGTAGACTGGCTCTACCATGGCCTGGTAATCTCTACCTCTCAGACCAATAGCTGCCCGGCACCAAATCATCATTTCACTTTTCGGGGGTATGGCAATAGGGAAAGGGTCACACATTCTTACGCTACCAATCTCACCACCGGAGAGTTCCACCTGTTACCGTCGCATCAGTGCCCGGATCTCTTTCTGGAGCACCCGCTGCTCGCCGGAGCTGGCGTTCTTGGCAACCTGCTGTAAAATGAAAATCACCTCTGCAAGACAATTTTCAATCACATTAGTTCCTAGAGTTATCTTTGGGTGACTCTCGCGCTTGTCAATGTCTACAATGATCAGTCCCTGTGCTGCCAGTTCGACTCTACCGATTTTAATGGTCATCTCTTTAAATCCGATCTGTGACACGGGCTGACCATTACTGGCGATGATACTCAAGTCGTCGTCTGGATAGCGGGTTATATCCGAGTCATTCCAGTACTGCTTGAAGAGCACGTACGGGATGGTGGTGACCTGTGACCCGGTGTCCAGTAGGGCACTCATAGGGATGCCATCCAGTACCACAGGCAAGACTGGACGTCCTCCCACATATTTGTCGCGCCAGTTCGATGGGCCTGGTGATCTTTTTCCTGGGGGTTGGCCCTCTACCCCAGGTTGTGCCAGTTTAAAGGACAGTACCTTGCCATATGTCCGGGTTGATTGCAGCGGCGGCAGATGGGTTGTCCGTCCTCGTTGTATCGGTCGCTGGGTCTTCCTCTGGCCGGTGGGGTCCTCCTTGGTCGACGCCACGGGATGTCCTCCGGTCCGGATGCCAGCTGGATCTTCCCTGGAGTGGAAACCTGTAAAGACTGCACAGTTCGGGTTAGCGCAGCAACGCTTTTAGCTAGCTCTTGGACCTGATGGTGCAGGTCCGGAGCCGGGTCATTGTTCAAAGCCTGCGCGTCAGCTCGACAAGGGCGCCGCCTCCTGGTGGTAAGCGGTAGTAGGGCGCCTGTGGGTCACCACGCCACCCGGTGCCGGTTCTCGGAGCACCCGGATGGCTCTGTCCTTGAACTGTGCAAAGTCCAGATGAGGATCCTGTAAGGCCATTGCCCGCAACTGGGTTCGGTGGGCATTGCAATATAGTCCCTCTATAAATTGTTCGGTCAACAGCCTGTCCTCGTTTCCCACGCCGTCAGGGTCGGTCTGCTTAATGGCTCTCAGGGCCTCTTGTAGGTTTAGTGCATAGTCCCTTATACTCTCATGTGCTCGCTGCTTGCACCCATAGAATCTAAGCTTAATCTCGGCTGAGGTGCGGGTATCAAAGGTGTCCCTCAGCCGGGTTAGTATCCCTGCGACAGTCCTCCTCCCAGGTGGCCAGGACTTTACCTCCCTTTGGGCTGCCCCTGTTAGTTGGGCCACCAGGATGCTCACTTTTTGCTCCTCTGTGAGGGGGTACAACTGGAAGAGGCTATCCAGCTTTTCTTTAAAGTCATTCAGGGTATGTGACTCCCCTGAGTACTGGGGTAGCCAGGCTGCTCCCGGGATATAGGGCATGGTGAAAGGCATGACTGCAGCAGCGGTGGCGCTGGCGGGGGTTGAGGCAGTGAAGCTCTCCTCCGTATCCGACATCTTTCTCCCCCCCTAGTGGACCGTGGCCTACCTTGCGATGATCCTCTTCCGTAGGCCGCGGCTCCGCAGTGGATCGTCAGGGTTGAGGACCTTCCGTCGCGCTCCTGTGACGTCGGCGTCTGCTGGGCTCCTTCCAGGACCTTACGCAACGTCCGGACGTGAGGCGGGGCTTCAATTCTCGCGCGCTTTCGGAGTCCACGCCCCTCTTCCTCCTGCGCGGCGTCTTCAAGATGGCGTCCAACGGCGGGAAAACTTTGCGGATGGCGGGAAGAAAGTAGAAGATGGCGCCGGATGGCGGGAAACCTCCACGGATGGCGGGAATCTTCACCACTGGTAAGTTTGAACAGTCTTTTTCAGGCACGCAGTACCCGGTGGTTGCGGGCACGAGATCCTGCCGACTACGCCAAAAGTTGACGCGCCCCTGGGCCTACTTAGTGTAGCGTTGCGCACGCGGGGACTACCCGGAGCCGGGCCTGTTGGGGGTAGTAGTTTCGTGGCGGTGACCCGGTCCGTGCCCAGGGAGTCAAACTGTGTGGCTGAGTATTAGCAGTAGATGTTGGACGACTACGCCACCCGTTGAATGCAGCTATGGAGCTGCCGCTGTAGGGCAGACCGCTGAGGCCGGTGGTACGATTGTGCAGCGTAGATGGTATAACCCCCAACGGGAGGGGTATGGCCTCAGGGCAGCCGACGTGGATGATGGGGGTAGCAGGAACCACTCAGAGACGATGCGGTGTAGTTCAGGGTCTTTACTGGTGATAAAGATAGACCCTCCCGGAGTACTGGCTAGCGATCGGGGCCTGGTCAGTCTTTGAGCAGATGGGATCTCCCCTGGCCAGGCGAAGTTGTAGGCCTCCCCAACTAATTGTACTCTTCTGGCTACCTTGCTAGAGGTGGGTAAAAGTAGCCCACGTCCCTGAGTGTACCGTGTGGTGCTCACCCGTATGGCCGGTGACTCGGGGCCTTCTAGTGGCTTCCGCTCCACGACGGCGGTGCTGGTCCCACGCGTGTGACCGTGCCTTCGGGTTTCTTGGCCAGAGGACCTGAAATCCCCTGCCGGGCGGTTTCTGCTGCTGGGTCTGGGTTAATCCCCACAGCCTCGGACTCCGGGTCCGGTGGTAACTCTTCAATCAGGGCGAGCTCTACAGCTGACAGCCCCTGATTCCTTTTAGCACGACTTCCCCAGAGCTCCTGATCTCTCTTTCCTATAGCTGCTTCTCTTCTTCTCAGCTCTACTCACTAACCCTGCCTCAGCCCCAGCTTTATATAGGGGAAGTTCTTCCCCTCCCAGGACTGGGCAGGAGGTGTGGCATGCATAGGATTCCTGACCAAGAGACCTCCCACCTGCTCTCAGACATAACATTGCTATTACTGTGGAGACCAGACCCCTGGGGTGCCACAGAAGCATTCCGCAACCTGATGGCGGCGGCTGTCCCTCGGTACTCAGTCCCCAGCCGTGACTATTTAGGTGTGCCATCCCCGCATTACACAAGCACGTGTCCCAAAACATTAGCAGTGCCCTCAACAACGCAGTTAGCGGGAAAGTCCACCTAACCACGGACACGTGGACAAGTGCTTGTGGGCAGGGACGGTACATCTCACTGACGACACACTGGGTTAACATACTGGAAGCCGGGACTCAGTCGGACCTTGGGACGGAACACGTCCTCCTGACGCCAAGGATTGCGGGCCCTAGGTCAATCAGGGTTGCCCCCACGGTCTACAGCTCCTGCACCTCCTCCTCCTCAGCCTCCTCCTCCTCTTCAGCCTCCATCTCCGAAATGACCACATCAGTCACAAATTGGAAGCACTGCAGCACTGCCTTGGCCAAGCGGCAACAGGCTATGCTGAAGCTAATATGCTTAGGTGACAAACCGCACAATGCTGAAGAGTTGTGGACAGCTACACACAGGTACCATGCCTGGCCCATGTGCTTAACCTCGTGGTTCAGCGGTTTATCAAATCCTACCCGGAGCTGCCGGATCTGCTTCTTAAAGTGCGCCGCCTGTGTGCCCATTTTAGAAAGTCACCTACAGCTTCCGCCACCCTTGCCGTGTTTCAGCAGAGTTTGCTGCTTCCGTCTCACCGGCTGGTGTGTGATGTCCCCACGCGTTGGAACTCTACACTGCAGATGTTGGGAAGGATTTGTGAGCAGAAGAGGGCAGTTGTTGAGTACCAGCATCAACAAGGCTGTTGGTATTCAGTTCAGACTCCACACATAAGACCTCAGGAGTGGACATGGATGTCAGACATATGTACCATCCTCCAAAACTTTGAGGACTCCACCAAGATGGTGAGCGGCAATGACGCCATAATAAGCATCACCATCCCGCTTCTCTGTCTTCTGAAATGCTCTCTGCTCACAATCAAAGGGAATGCATTGCAGGTGGAGCACGATGAGATGGAGCAAGGACCATACAGGGTGATTACACACAGCCCAGCCTCATCTCATCCCAATGTGGATTGGGTGATGAGGAAGAGGAGGAGGAGGAAGGACAGGAGCTAGTTTCATGCGCTATAAACGGTACTACCTGCACAGCTGTCATACCGTCTGTTCAGCATGGATGGCCAGAGGACAGAGAGGAGGAGGAGGAGAGCATGGTCAGTCATCCTCTTGGTGAGGACACGGAAGTCTTGCCTGTTAGTAGTCTGGCACGCATGGCTGAGTTTATGTTACGCTGCATTTCCCATGACCCTCGCGTTCTCAAAATTTTGGGTGACAGTCATTACTGGTTGGTGACACTTCTAGACCCTCGCTACAAGGAGAACTTTATATCTCTTATTCCTGAGGCGGACAGGTCTACAAAAATGGGGCTGTACCAAAGGTCCTTGTTGCGGAACTATTAAAAAATTCCCATCTGAAAACGCTGGCAGCAGAGGGCACACTTCGTTGGACAACCAAGGAGTACAGGCGAGAGAGACACAACTTCAATCCAGGAGAGGCAGGGGAACACTGTCCAAGTTCTGGGAGAGTTTTCTCAGCCCCTCCCATCGCACAGGCCCTGAGGCGCGGGGTACTCTCACAAGGAGTGCAAAGTTTGGGAAGATGCTGAGGGAGTACCTTGCCGACCGTACCAACATCCTCTGTGCCTTATAATTATTGGGTATCCAAGCTGGATACGTGGAATGAACTGTCTCTCTACACCTTGGAGGTCCTGGCCTGCCCTGCCGCCAGTGTTTTATCAGAGCGGGTTTTTAGTGCCGCTGGTGGAATTATAACAGATAAGTGCATCCGCCTGTCAACTGACAATGCTGACAGGTTGACTCTTATAAAAATGAGCAAGGGCTGGATTGGGCCAGACTTCTCAACACCACCGAATGATAGCAGCGTAACATAAACTCAAATCCAGTGTCTTTTCATAGGAGGTGTATTCCCATGCACCGCTTCACACCCACACATGGGTATACGCTTCCTGATTTTGGCTATTTGCTCTTGTCCTCCTCCTTCTCCTCATTCTCCACCACCATATCACCAGGGTGACCGTGGTGCGTGATGCAACACCCACATAATTTTTTTAAAGGGTGTTTATGATGCCCAAATTTTTGGCAACCTTTGCACTCACTACATAGGCCAGCACTATGGGAGACCCACTTCCTAATAATGGGAACATTGTTTTGAGGAGGCCCTCTGACCTCCATGTCTCTTCCAAGGGGCATTGAAGTGCCTCCAATTTTTTGGCAGCCCTTTGCAGTCACTGCATAGACAAACAGTATGGGAGACCCACTTCCTAATAATGGGAACATTGTTTTCAGGAGGCCCTCCTCTAAGCCTCTTCAAAGGGGTATTGGGGTGCATCCAAATTTTGGGCAGCCCTGGCACTCACTGGATGCACAATAACATTATAGAAGACCCACTCGCTAATAATGGGAACAACAAAGCATAGCTGGCTGATGGCTCTCTAAGAATAGTGAGGGCCGACTGCTGGTCCTTTAAGAAAAGTATAGGCTGCCTGATGGCCCTATAAAAATAGGCTTTGTGACTTTCAGAGTCCCTCCTTCATAAATGAAACACGATGTGTCTGATGATGTGTCACACACCACATGGCCAGATAATTAAATGCTCGAGTTTCCCTTAGACTTACATTGGGCTCGTTGCTCAGGTCGAGCACCCGAGTATTCCAATGTGCTCGACCCAGCATTGAGCACCCAAGCATTTTAGTGCTCGCTCATCACTAGTCTCAGCCTCATAGACTGAATCTCTTTGGAGTAATTTGGATGTACTGCAAGAACAGAACCAGACGCAGGTTGTCTGTAATTTTTATAAGAATCGTGTCCCGATCATTAGAGACAAGACTCTTGGTAATAATGGTGCAAGGTAAGGAAACGGGTGGAGGCCTTCTCCTGGACTATGTAAGCTCTTTCCACATGAGGTAGAAAGGCCATCCGCACCAGCTCTCTACATGAACCAGTTGTGAAGAAATCATCGGGTCCGATTTCCCTCATCGCCTTCTGCAAACCCTGTAACCCGGATCCTGCAACAACCAGATCCCTCCTTTATGTTCTACATTTCAGATTTCAGTTTGTTTTACCCCAAAGAAATTTTAATCAATTAACATTTAATATCCTCATCTTGGTCTAACAGCAGTACCATCTCTCCAATGCTCTTTTGTTTCTTCCCATTATGTTTTTGTAGCACCCCGAGGGCTCGGCTGCTACAGGGGTATTGCACCTCGAACCAGAGGTATGGTATTCCACTCCCGGGTAAGGATGGAGTGTGGACCAGGACTCAGTAAGCTGCATGCACCACACACACCCCATTTCCGAGGAACAGACCAATGGTGCTCCCACTAGACAGAGTGCAGGCACGACAGCTTCTGTTCCTGGCTGGAGTGGGGAGGGGAAAGTACACCCAGTGGTGTAGGAGCAGATAGGGGTGGGTTTCTGGGCATAGATAGGAGCCCATTGGTTGCTAGTCACCTGGGCTCACACATAGAGGGAGGTATATAAGGTGGGCACCATCTTAGGACAGGGTCAGTTCAGAGAGGAGCTCAGCCAGAGAGAGCTGACAGGGAGCTGTGGCTCAGTCTGGGCCCAGCTCCAGAGGCAAGCCTGGAGTGGAGGCCTGAGACAGCAGAAAGAGAGAGGAGGAGGAACAGAAAGGAAAGTAAGAAAGGAACTGGAACAGAGGAGAAAGGAAGCAAGGAACACAGAGAAAGGCCCAGAGACATGAAGGCAGAAGGAACCCCATATGCCCAGAGGAGATACTGGGTGAAGGGTTGGCAGAATAGGGTACCGGAACCCAAATTGGTGGAGGCGACTAATCCTCAGCCAAAACCGGAGGTTGTGACCACATCTTGGTGCGACCCCTCACTACATCCACCAGAAAGGCATACCGCATAGGGTCAGGGAAACCGGGAGAGGTTTCGCCAACAGAAGGCCCGAGGAAGCTGGACAAAGGTGGGTCACTGGTGGGGACGGCCAGTAGAAAGGAAGAGAGGGGAGCTCTGAACCACGCTCTGGAATTGCCTGGGAGTTGACCGAGTCCCTCACCTGGTGGACGCAGCACGGCTTGGGCAGTCATCGCCTGCAGCATTGACCTGAATAACAACCGTGAGTAAAGCTTTGGAAACTGCACCACACGTCTCTGTGATTCCTTGCCGCTCCAGCACCACTAGCACTGGGACCCTCACACCATCACTACCACCATCATCCACATTAGCTGCCCTGAGGCAATACTTCTCCCGTGGGGAGTCATCCCATACTCAGCTGCGCAAACAACATCAGCCTCAGCGGTCGGCAGCGCAGCGGCGGTCCCCACTGACCGCAATCCACGGGTGGCGTAGACGGACACTTATTACAATACAAATAGACTGCCAATGCTTTGACCACCCTGGGCACGGACCGGGTCACCGCCACGGAGAACTACAACCCCCAGCGATCCGGCTCCAGGTATTCCCCCTGCACAGCAGCAGCAGCACAGGCCCAGGGGGCGCGTCAACTTTGGCGTAGTCGGCAGGATCATTACCAACCCGCCACAAGCGGGTATTGCGTGCCTGAAGAAAACTGCACATGTACCTTAAAAAGAAGTCTCCCGCCATTTCCAGAAGTTTCCCGCTGTCCGGAGTCGTTTCCCGCCATCCGGAGCCGATTCCCGCCTTTAGACGCCATTTTGGACCGTTTCCCGCCATCTTCATCAGTTTTTCCCGCCCTGGCAGAGCGGACGCCATTATGTGCGCACCAAAAGGCAGCAGGAAGCCGCCTCCCATCGTGGGCCAGGTCCCAGAATGGCGCCAAAGGAGGAGCCCGCCCCCACCAGTAATGAATGCAGCTGTGGGGATGTCCATCAACGTGGGGGGGCTGCCCCTGAAGGTGATTGTCAGCAGATGCCCCCAAGACCAACCCCCATGGGGGCGGATAGAAAAGAAAACTGAGGGGCTGGGTGCAGCCTGGATGAGTCTGGACCTGCTGCACCCGGAGATGGAGGGAGCAGAGAACTCCACCAGCACCCTGGCCCACAGCCTGCTGCAAGCAGAGCCACCTTGCAGCCTGACAGAATTGCTGTTAGAACCTTGCTCTTAGGTTTTTTCCTTTGCTGGTCACATGACCTTGTTGGCCTATTTAATCCTGCTCCGCCCTTCTGGCTTTGCTGGACTTCATTGTATAACTACTTTCTAGCTAGCCTGTGCTCTGTATCTAACTCTGTTAGTTTGCTTGGTCTACGGACCTCTATGTTCTATATATTTTGTTTGTTCGTCTGTCTGCTACTATTTCTGTTAGGAGGTGTCCCATTTTCCTCCCAGTCCTTAGTACTTGTAGGGATTCCTTCCCCACATCTATAGGTCTCCGTACAGACTAGCTTAGGACTTTAGCAGGATCAGGTCCCCTGTTACATCGTAGGGATTAAGCTGAGTTCTATCGTAGGGACAGATCTCCTCTCTTTCCTTAGCTCTGGTAGCAGAACATAACAGTAAGTCCAGCCTGCAAATTCTCTAAGGAAAGATTTTTCTGTTCCATCATGGTGTCGGTTCAGGATTTGGCTCATCGCCTGCAGGGACTCTCTCTGGAGGTGGCCGAGCTCCGTCAGCACGTGAGTAACTGTCCTGGAGCACATTTCTTGGAGCCTAAGGTATGTTTGCCGGATTTATTTTTTGGTGAACACCGAGAATTTTTTTCATTTAAAAATGCTTGCTTATTGTATTTTCGTTTGAGACCCAAGTCCTCTGGGGATGATTCCCAGAGCATAGGGTTTATAATGTCACTTTTGCGCAAAGAGCCTCAGGAGTGGGCCTTTTCTTTGCAACCTAGTGATACATGCTTCAGATCAGTGGATAGTTTTTTTTCTGCTTTGGGGCTATTATATGATGATCCTGACCGTGTCGCATCAGCTGAGACTGAGTTGAGACGTTTGAAACAGGGATCAGGTAATGTGGAAAAATATTGTACTCATTTCCGTCGATGGTCTACTCAAACAGGGTGGAACGATTCTGCTCTGAAAAGTCTATTTCTTGCTGGGCTCAATGAAAGGGTTAAAGACCTGCTAATTGCTTATCCTACACCTGAAGATTTGCAACAGGCTATGCAATTAGCTATACGGGTGGATAGGAGACTGCGTGCAAGGGTTAATGAGAGCAAATCCTCTGCTATGTCAGTTTCTGGTTATGAGAATGTGTGTACTAACAGTGGTGAACCGATGGAGATTGGATCGGTGGCACCACGCTCTCAAGAAAAAGACCGTAGATTTTCTGAAGGCTTGTGTTTCTATTGCGGAAAATCTGGTCATTTGATTAAAGGCTGTGAGCTTCGTATGAAGAAAGAAAAAAAAATGGTCAGTCATGCCCGTATTGCCTGTTTAAATTCCATGGGTCTATTTTTAGCTGCTTCCACGATTGCTCAGGAAAAATTAATGGAATTTCGGGTGTTTGTTGATTGTGGGTCTACTCTGAATGTAATTGATGGGGGATTCTTGGAAAGACTCAATTTAAAACCCGAACCTTTATCATCCCCCATTGCTGTGGTTTCTGTGGATGGTTCCCCTTTGAAGAATATTACTCTCAAGGTCTGTGAATTTCCTCTCACTATTAATGGTGTTCACCATGAGAAATTGGATTTGGTAGTGTTGAATAACTTGCCTTCTCCAGTAATATTGGGGTTGCCCTGGTTAAAATTTCACAATCCTGTACTGGATTGGTCTACCAGTGAAATTAAATCCTGGAGCCATAAATGTTATGACAAGTGTTGTAACGGGCGTATTGCAGCTTTGGATAGGGGAGAATTGCCTGTTCCTATTCAGGATTTTTGGAGAGTTTTTTCTGAGAAGGAATCGCAGGTTTTGCCTCCCCATAGAGACTATGATTGTTCTATTGAATTTGTCCCTGGAGCGACTCTTCCTAAAAGTCGTTTATTTAACCTTACTATTCTTGAGAGGAAGGCTTTGGAGGAATACATACAGACAAGTTTGGCCGCCGGTCACATTAGGCCTTCTAAGTCTCCTGTGACGGTTGGATTTTTTTTTGTAAAAAAAAAGGACGGCGGTTTACGTCCTTGTCTGGATTTTCGTGAGATTAACAAAATTACTGTACGCAATCCTTACCCACTGCCATTGATTCCTGATCTGTTTAACCAGTTAATGGGGGCCAAGTGGTTCTCTAAAATTGACCTTAAGGGGGCATACAATCTGTTGCGCATGAAGGAGGGTGACGAATGGAAGACTGCTTTTAACACTCCTGTGGGTCATTTTGAGAATCTGGTGATGCCTTTTGGTCTTACTAATGCTCCTGCATTTTTTCAGAATCTTATTAATGACATCCTTAGACCTTTGATCGGCAAAAATGTGGTTGTGTATTTGGATGACATTTTGATTTATTCGCTGGATCTGGAGTCTCATTGGCGGAGCGTACGTGAGGTATTACAGTTATTAATGGACAATTCGCTTTTTGCTAAGCTGGAGAAATGTGAGTTCGCGGTACAGAGAATTAGTTTTTTGGGTTACATTATCTCCAGCGAGGGCTTTGAGATGGACCCGGTGAAGGTTCAGGCGGTGCAGGAATGGCCTAGGCCTATTGGTTTGAAATCGATACAGAGGTTTTTAGGTTTCGCCAATCATTACAGAAAATTCATGAAAAATTTTTCTAGTATTGTCAAACCTCTGACCGATCTCACCAGGAAAGGTGCTGATGCGGTTCAGTGGTCTTCTGAGGCCATTGAAGCTTTTGTGTATCCCAAGGAGAGGTTCACCTCTGCTCCCATCCTTATGCAGCCTGATGTGACTAAGCTGTTTTTGGTTGAGGTTGATGCTTCCTCTGTGGGGGTTGGCGCAGTATTGTCTCAGGATAACGGGGATGGATTACATCCCTGTGCCTTTTTTTCAAAAAAATTTTCGGAGACTGAACTGAATTACGATATTGGTAATCGGGAATTATTGGCTATTAAACTCGCATTTGAACACTGGCGCCACTTCTTGGAAGGTGCGGAATTTCCCGTTCAGGTTCTTACGGATCATAAAAATCTGATATATCTTGATGCTGCCAAGCGCCTGAATGCCCGTCAGGCTAGGTGGGCACTGTTTTTCTCGCGGTTTAATTTCTCCGTTACTTACATCCCTGGTACTAAGAATGTTAAGGCGGATGCCTTGTCTCGCAGTTTTTCTCCCATAGTCGGTGCTGAGAAAGAGGAGAACATTTTACAAGAAGGTGTTGTGATAGCTGCTTTGGACTCCGTTTTGGAAGATGAGATTCTTAAAGCACAGGAGAATGCCCCATCTAACACTCCTCATCGGAGTTTGTTTGTGCCTGGGACCTTTAGGAGAGATTTGTTTGTTGAGTGTCACGAATCTCGGTTGGCAGGTCATCCCGGAATCTCTGAGACCAAGAGACTGGTGGGTCGCAGTTTTTGGTGGCCTGGATGGCAGAAGGAAGTCATTAAGTGGGTGCGTCAATGTACTATATGTGCTAGATCTAAGTCCTCACATACTCCTGCTGCGGGGTTGCTTTGTCCTTTGGAGGTTCCCAGTGCTCCTTGGACACATTTGGCTATGGACTTTATAACTGACCTTCCCCCCTCTGAGGGTTTTACTGTCATCTGGGTGGTCGTGGACCGTTTTAGCAAGATGTGTCACTTGGTTCCCTTCATCAAACTGCCCTGCGCTAAAACTCTCGCTAAGGCCTTTGTCAAGGAAATTGTCAGACTTCATGGCGTTCCTACTGACATTGTTTCTGATAGGGGTCCTCAGTTCGTGGCTCGTTTTTGGCGTGCCTTTTGTGACAGGTTGGGAGTTCATTTGTCGTTCTCGTCCGGATATCATCCTGAATCTAATGGCCAGACAGAAAGGAAAAACCAGGATGTTGAGCAGTTCTTGCGTTGTTTTGTGGCAGACAATCAAGAGGGGTGGTCTGAGTTTCTGCCACTTGCTGAATTTGCTCTGAACAATCATACATCTTCTTCTGCTGGTTGTTCGCCTTTTTTTTGTTGTTCTGGGAGACATCCGTCGTTTGGGTCGTTCTCCAAGTTGGGATCTGCCGTGCCTGAGGAGGAGAATTTTTCCGGTGATTTGGAGAGAGTTTGGACGGATGTGCGTGGTAATCTTCAGGAGGCCAACAGAAAATCTAAAGACTACTTTGATAAGAAACGACAGGAGGTTTTGTTCGCTGTTGGTGACATGGTTTGGTTGTCCTCTAGGAATCTGCGGTAGAGGATTCCTTCTAAGAAATTGGGTCCCAAGTTTGTAGGGCCCTTTAAGGTGCTTCAGGTTGTCAACCAATCTGCTGTTAGGTTGGAGGTTCCTACCTCCTGGAGAATTAATCCGGTATTTCATGTCTCTCTGTTGAAAAAAGCTGTTGTATCGGATTGTGACGCCTCTGCCTCTGTTCCTCCGGTGGTGGACGGGGAATATGAAATTTCTCGCATCCTTAACTCTAGACGGTATAGAGTTAGTTTGCAGTATCTTGTGGCCTGGAAAGGTTTCGGACCCGAGGATAACTCTTGGGTGAGGTCAGATGATGTTTCCGCGTCCAGACTTATCAGAGCGTTTCACAGGAGATTTCCTGATAAGCCTGGTCCTAGGGGATCCGGAGGATCCTCTTAGAAGGGGGGGTACTGTTAGAACCTTGCTCTTAGGTTTTTTCCTTTGCTGGTCACATGACCTTGTTGGCCTATTTAATCCTGCTCCGCCCTTCTGGCTTTGCTGGACTTCATTGTATAACTACTTTCTAGCTAGCCTGTGCTCTGTATCTAACTCTGTTAGTTTGCTTGGTCTACGGACCTCTATGTTCTATATATTTTGTTTGTTCGTCTGTCTGCTACTATTTCTGTTAGGAGGTGTCCCATTTTCCTCCCAGTCCTTAGTACTTGTAGGGATTCCTTCCCCATATCTATAGGTCTCCGTACAGACTAGCTTAGGACTTTAGCAGGTCTGATCGCAGGATCAGGTTCCCTGTTACATCGTAGGGATTAAGCTGAGTTCTATCGTAGGGACAGATCTCCTCTCTTTCCTTAGCTCTGGTAGCAGAACATAACAATTGCTGGCCCAGCTGCCTAGAGACCCGGGCAGTGCGCGCGCAGCGCTGGAAGACCTGAACAGGAGGATGGTCCGGGCGCAGCGGGATGTGTTTGCCGGGTGGAGAGAGGAGATGGCCCGGCAGCACGGAGGTGACCAGCAGAGGACCCCGCCGGAACCGGGCAGCGTGCTTACCACTGGGCGCGGAGAAGAGAGACCGGCAGCTGCAGATGACGCCGCGGAGGAGGCCACGGAGACCGAGGCAGGTAATGGGGACGCCACCACCCCAAGCCCGGGGAACACCAGCCTGCCCTCACCCTCCGTTGCGGGACCCGAAGCCCCGGGGACCGTACCTGACACCACGCCTCCACCGCCACCAGCTAGGCCTTAGGCAGCAAGCACCGTCGTAACGCCCCGCCCCGCGCTGTGCCCTCTGAACCCTGGCGCCGCACAGCATGAAACGTCACAGGCCAGGACGCAAGGCCTAGCACACCCGGGCGCCGCTGCCTCACCAGCGCCCCCTACCTTGGCGGTGCCACCCCCGGGCGCGACCAACAAGCGACCACCGGCCTGGTCGCAAGGCCGAGTGCCCCCGGGCGCTGCCACCCGTCCGAAGCCCACAGTGCCACCCTTGGGCTCGGACCTGTATGCCCAATATACCAGCCCGGACGGGCTACCCTTTGAATGGCCACCAGAGTTTGACAACCCCCGTCTCCGGGGAGAACAACCCCTGAGCGAGCCTCTGATTCCGGCCCCGGAGCCCGCCAACATCGCTCCACCCCCGCTGGAGGATGCCCAGTTTGCGTGGGACCCCACCGGCGAGAGTCTCATGGGGTTCACCCAGGAGACCCGGGCGGAAGCAGCCCAGCGCCTGGATTGCTGCCGTCAGCAGCTGGCCACCTATGAAAGAGAGCGGCGGCAGAGGCGCATCAGGGAGGAACGACTCCAGGCCAGGAGCGCGGAACAGAAGAGGAGGGCCCGACAAGACACCCACGCCATCCGCGGTCCCAGAGCCACCGGGACCGTAGTCAAGTTCCAGCTAGAGCATGGCTGGGGCTTCATCAGAGACCCGGAGGCTGACACCGACATCTTCGTCACTAGAAGGGACGTTGAAAGCCACCTGCCAGAGGGACATCACGGCCGTGACCTGTACCCCGGTGACGTGGTCACCTACACCCGGCACAAGGGCGCAAAGGGACTGTACGCCCTCCACGTTCACAGGCTCACGGAGGAGGAACTACAGTACCGCCCAGAAACAGAGTACACCGAGGGTCCGGACGGACCTGAAGACTACCCGGAAGAACAAGGAGGACACCATTATTAGAGAATGGTAAAGTGGAACTGTATATAGTTACCCGTCGGGGTACAAGAACTGTTGTGAAATTGGTGATTGTGTGAACTGTTACCTGTGTGCCCCTAATCCCTAACCAGGCTGAGGACTGTGAGCAGCCATTCCCTTATCCCCACTGGCCGAGGACTGAGAGCGGCCAATCCCTTGTAAATAGTTGCGCTTCTTAAAGCGCCCCCTACTGGTTTTATACAAGAACCGCAACGTCTACCTCAAGGTGGATTAAAATGGACTGTTGCACCTTTACCTGGTCGCAAGTTGCACAGCGGCCAGAGCTCAAGAATATGTTTTGAAAATGTTTATGTGAAAATGTTTTATATTGAAAAGTTTTATATGCTGCTAGAATAATAATACAAATGTTTTATGTGATGTTTTATATGCTAAAAGAGTTCCAGTGGCATTAGCAAGATGTTTTATGAAAAGGAGTACCAGTAACGTTAAAAAGAGAAGAATACCTCCCATAAAGGGATGAGTGAAAAGTTATTGTCTTATATACGAATGCATTCTAAAAAAACTTGTATGTTTAAATTGTCTTTGCTCTTTTCCAGCCCGAGGACGTGCTGTGATTTACCAGGGGGGAATGTAGCACCCCGAGGGCTCGGCTGCTACAGGGGTATTGCACCTCGAACCAGAGGTGTGGTATTCCACTCCCGGGTGAGGATGGAGTGTGGACCAGGACTCAGTAAGCTGCATGCACCACACACACCCCATTTCCGAGGAACAGACCAACGGTGCTCCCACTAGACAGAGTGCAGGCACGACAGCTTCTGTTCCTGGCTGGAGTGGGGAGGGGAAAGTACACCCAGTGGTGTAGGAGCAGATAGGGGTGGGTTCCTGGGCATAGATAGGAGCCCATTGGTTGCTAGTCATCTGGGCTCACACATAGAGGGAGGTATATAAGGTGGGCACCATCTTAGGACAGGGTCAGTTCAGAGAGGAGCTCAGCCAGAGAGAGCTGACAGGGAGCTGTGGCTCAGTCTGGGCCCAGCTCCAGAGGCAAGCCTGGAGTGGAGGCCTGAGACAGCAGAAAGAGAGAGGAGGAGGAACAGAAAGGAAAGTAAGAAAGGAACTGGAACAGAGGAGAAAGGAAGCAAGGAACACAGAGAACGGCCCAGAGACACGAAGGCAGAAGGAACCCCATATGCCCAGAGGAGATACTGGGTGAAGGGTTGGCAGAATAGGTTACCGGAACCCAAATTGGTGGAGGCGACTAATCCTCAGCCAAAACCGGAGGTTGTGACCACATCTTGGTGCGACCCCTCACTACATCCACCAGAAAGGCATACCGCATAGGGTCAGGGAAACCGGGAGAGGTTTCGCCAACAGAAGGCCCGAGGAAGCTGGACAAAGGTGGGTCACTGGTGGGGACGGCCAGTAGAAAGGAAGAGAGGGGAGCTCTGAACCACGCTCTGGAATTGCCTGGGAGTTGACCGAGTCCCTCACCTGGTGGACGCAGCACGGCTTGGGCAGTCATCGCCTGCAGCATTGACCTGAATAACAACCGTGAGTAAAGCTTTGGAAACTGCACCACACGTCTCTGTGATTCCTTGCCGCTCCAGCACCACTAGCACTGGGACCCTCACACCATCACTACCACCATCATCCACATTAGCTGCCCTGAGGCAATACTTCTCCCGTGGGGAGTCATCCCATACTCAGCTGCGCAAGCAACATCAGCCTCAGCTTTCGGCAGCGCAGCGGCGGTCCCCACTGACCGCAATCCACGGGTGGCGTAGTCGGACACTTATTACAATACAAATAGACTGCCACTGGTTTGACCACCCTGGGCACGGACCGGGTCACTGCCACGGAGAACTACAACCCCCAGCGATCCGGCTCCGGGTATTCCCCCTGCACAGCAGCAGCAGCACAGGCCCAGGGGGCGCGTCAACTTCATATCTCCCCAAATGGTAGCAGTATCTTCCCGGATCTTCTCCATCTGCTGAGTGTAGTGTTATCTTCCTGGACCTTCTCCATCTGCAGAGTGTAGCGATATCTTCCCAGACCTTCTACATCTGCTGAGTGTAGCGATATCTTCCGGGACCTCCTCCATCTGCTGAGTGTAGCGATATCTTCCCAGACCTCCTCCATCTGCTGAGTGTAGCGCTATCTTCCCAGACGTCTTCCATCTGCTGAGTGTAGCGATATCTTCCCAGACCTTCTCCATCTGCTGAGTGTAGCGATATCTTCCCAGACCTCCTCCATCTGCTGAGTGTAGTGATATCTTCCCAGACCTCCTTCATCTGCTGAGTGTAGCGATATCTTCCCAGACCTCCTCCATCTGCTGAGTGTAGCACTATCTTTCCAGACCTTCTCCATCTGCTGAGTGTAGTGATATCTTCCCAGACCTTCTCCATCTGCTGAATGTAGCGATATCTTCCCAGACCTCCTCCATCTGCTGAGTGTAGTGATATCTTCCCAGAACTTCTCCATCTGCTGAGTGTAGCGATATCTTGCCAGACCTCCTCCATCTGCTTAGTGTAGTGATATCTTCCCAGACCTCCTCCATCTACTGAGTGTAGCGATGTCTTCCCAGACCTTCTCAATCTGCTGAGTGTAGGGATATCTTCCCGGACCTTCTCCATCTGCTGAGTGTAGCGATATCTTCACGGACCTTCTCCATCTGCTGAGTGTGGTGATTTCTTCCCAGTAGTGTTGATCGAGCACTAAAATGCTCGGGTGCTCGAAGCTCGGGCCGAGCTCACCGTGATACTCAGGTGCTCGACCCGAGCAACGAGCCCAATGTTAGTCTATGGGAGACCAGAGCATTTTTGGCGCGGCACCCCCGGCAGTGTTTTAAAAGCCTAACAAGTGCCCAAAACGATAGTGACAGTGCTCAAATGACATGGGGACAGCATGGGGATCGACCCAGGAAGCATTTCTGACGCCCAGGTCACTGCTGTCAACAACGTGGTCAGAGGTATTAAGCCACTTTTAAGGGCTCACAATAAAATGTTCAAAAACGAAACTGAAACTGATTTCCTGTGAAATATGTTAAGGAACTTCCTTTCCAGGGTAAAGACTTGTGTATAAGGTAAAATAAATAGCCAAAAAAAAAAATACTCCTCCACACCTTGGGCTATGTTCACAAGTAGAATTTTTTATGCACTTTTGTATTGCTTTCAACCGTGACAAATGCATTCACCGGGAAATGTCATTTTAACATTTTACAACCTTATCTGTCCATGTGCTGTGTGACACGTGCATACAGTGCTGAAAAGACATGGGAACAGCATGGGGAAGAACCCTGGAAGCATCTCTGACTCCCAGGTCACTGCCTAAAAGTGTGACCATCAGAAGTGATCCTTGCCGCATCAGAAGATGCAGACTTGCAACTATCCCCGTGCAAGTTCTTGTCCCAGGTCACTGTTCAATTGTACCTCCCCCATTCCTTGCAATGCAAGCGCAAGTATGCAGCCTGCCACCCACCCCCAGGCTGCAATACCATACTGCTTGCTTGCACTTGAAATTGGGCCTTTTAGGCATGTGGAGGCGGAATCTGGCCACCACATCATGGCTGCGTTGGCGGCCTGGAATCCATACACAGTCCCCAGCCGCCCGGCGGCCGGGTGTCCACACTCGGTCCCCAGCCGCCAGGGGGCGGCCGGGTGTCCATACTTGGTCCCCAGCCGCCCCGAGGCCGGGTGTCCACACACAGTCCCCAGCCGACTGGGGGCAGCCGGGTGTCCATAAACGGTCCCCAGCCGCCCCTATTTCTCCTTGGAACATGCCCCCACACACTTTTCTTAGCCCGGCCTGCTTTAGGGCAGCATTGGACGAGACCACCAGAGAACCAGACTCCTCCGGTGGGCCCTGGCTTCTCCATCAGGGGAGTTGAGAGTGCCAAGGTGAGGACCATGATGATGATGATGCAAGTTAGCATCTGCTTTGTTTTCTTGGAATGCAAGCGTAAGTGTGCAGCCTGCCACCCACCCACCCCAAGGTTGCAATACCATACTGCTTGCTTGCTTGCACTTGAAATTGGGCCTTTTAGGCATGTGGAGGCGGAATCTGGCCACCACGTCATGGCTGTGTTGGCGGCCTGGAATCCATACTCAGTCCCCAGCCGCCCGGCGGCCGGGTGTCCACACTCGGTCCCCAGCCGCCAGGGGGCGGCCAGGTGTCCATACTCGGTCCTCAGCCGCCCCGCGGCCGGGTGTCCACACACGGTCCCCAGCCGCCTGGGGGCAGCCGGGTGTCCATAAATGGTCCCCAGCCGCCCCTATTTCTCCTGTCAACTTCCCCCCAAACACTTTTCTTAGCCCGGACTGCTTTAGGGCAGCATTGGACGAGCCCACCAGAGAATCAGACTCCTCCGGTGGGCCCTGGCTTCTCCATCAGGGGAGTTGAGAGTGCCAAGGTGAGGACCATGTGTAACATACCTGGCGGCGTCCTTGCATAGTGGTCCATCTCCCACTGTGCAAGAGCGCGCACTTGATCTCCAGTCCAGGGTGTCTCTCTGGCTTCCCTCCATGCTGTCTGTTTGCTTCTGTGTCTGCTGCTTAAGGGCGGCGCCCGATCACTTCCTGCTTTTTGTACCTGCTGCAGGCACACCCCTTGTGCGTCCTCAGCCTATTGCTGTCTGTCACCTGTTATTTAAACAGCTGCCCCAATTAACCCATGCCTGAGCATCTTGCCCTGTCAGTTGGCTTTTGTCTCTGACATGCCAGGTCCTGTCTATGTTACCTGTCTTGCAGTATCTGTTCCCATGTCTGTACTGTGTCCTATCTGTGTATCTTAACCTGCAGTCTGTACTCGTTCCTTGCCTGTTTGTTCCGCCTTCCTGGAGGCTGTATTTCCAGGCTAGTCTGAACACGCTCCTTGCCTGTTCGTCTCGCCTCTCTGGGGGCCGTATTCCCAGACCCGCTCCTGTATCCCGCTGCAGTGTCGGTCTCCTCCGTACTCTCAGTACCAGTCTGAACTCTCTCCTATCTTTTACCTGTTTTTTCTCTATGTCCGTTCCTTTCCTTTTTCTGCAGAGTCTGAACTCGTACCTAACTCCTGCTCGTTGTCACTGTACTTCCGTTTGTGAGTTTGTGGTCCACTCGCTACTTCTCTGCAAGTACCCTGTGGGTATCTGGTTCTGCCTTTCCCTTCTAGTCTGTTCCGTGTGAACAGAGTCCTGTTCCCTCTGCGTCTGCGGTTTTCGCTTTGCTCAGCTCTGTCCGCCGCGTCTGCGGTTTTCGCTTTGCTCAGCTCTGTCCGCCGCGTCTGCGGTTTTCGCTTTGCTCAGCTCTGTCCGCCGCATCTGCGGTTTTCGCTTTGCTCAGCTCTGTCCGCCGCGTCTGCGGTTTTCGCTTTGCTCAGCTCTGTCCGCCGCGTCTGCGGTTTTCGCTTTGCTCAGCTCTGTCCGCCGCGTCTGCGGTTTTCGCTTTGCTCAGCTCTGTCCGCCGTGTCTGCGGTTTTCGCTTTGCTCAGCTCTGTCCGCCGCGTCTGCGGTTTTCGCTTTGCTCAGCTCTGTCCGCCGCGTCTGCGGTTTTCGCTTTGCTCAGCTCTGTCCGCCGCGTCTGCGGTTTTCGCTTTGCTCAGCTCTGTCCGCCGCATCTGCGGTTTTCGCTTTGCTCAGCTCTGTCCGCCGCGTCTGCGGTTTTCGCTTTGCTCAGCTCTGTCCACCGCGTCTGCGGTTTTCGCTTTGCTCAGCTCTGTCCACCGCGTCTGCGGTTTTCGCTTTGCTCAGCTCTGTCCACCGCGTCTGCGGTTTTCGCTTTGCTCAGCTCTGTCCACCGCGTCTGCGGTTTTCGCTTTGCTCAGCTCTGTCCACCGCGTCTGCGGTTTTCGCTTTGCTCAGCTCTGTCCACCGCGTCTGCGGTTTTCGCTTTGCTCAGCTCTGTCTACCGCGTCTGCGGTTTTGAATTTGTCTCCTAGTCTGTACTGGACCCTACCCAGCCTGTGCTCTAGTCTGCCTGTTCCTGTATTCCCCGGTGTGGGTCAACAGCCGTGTCCGGAGTCTGACCTGGAGTAGACCCTGGTTCCTCTGCTCGGTTCCTCCCTGGTGCACTGGCGTCGTATGCCGTCGTGCGACCTTGGTCGGATCGGGCAGATACTTAGTTACGCCCCTCCAGGCACTCTCCAGTTCATGGCACAGTGGAATCACTACATAAACACGCACACGCCAGTCAGTCCGGGCGTGTGCATTACAGCATGCTCAGGCCATGGTTCCCGTTGAGCCCCACGGCCTTCGCTCTCTGAGACTTTTTCCAGCGAATACGTGCATTAAAAATAAATAAAATTATTATTTTTTTTTTCTCTAGCTGAGTTCCAGGCGAATTACGCACCAGTCCAGATGGATCTATCAGCTCTCGTTCCTGCGGATCCGCCACGTTACTATGGGGATCCAAGACAGAGTCGTGCATTTGTGGAGCAATGCATGCTACACTTCAAGTTCTACCCTCTTTGTTTTCCCACCGATCGGGTTAAGGTGGGATTCATTATGTCTAACCTAGCGGGTGATGCCTTGGAATGGATCAACCCCCTATGGGAAACACAGGATCCTATTGTCCTGGACATAATGGCCTTCCTGGTGGCCTTTCTAATGGTCTTCGATGATCCTAACCCGGAGGCTCCTGCTGAAGCTTCACTTCCCAGTATCCCGGAGCAGCCCCGATGGGTAATGTGTGTGGGTAGCGCAATAGTCCTCCAGCCCAATGAGACTACTGCCCACCCAGAATCCTCACAGGGTGACTACACTCTCCGGAATACTTCTCCCAACCTCAAGAGGCAGTCCAGACGTGCTAGACGTAGAGGCAAGCCGTCACGCCAGGGTCTGTCCTCCCTGAGACCTCCTGACCCCAACCTTGAAGTCCCTACTGAAGCTTCATCTCCCTGTATCCTGGAGAAGCCCCAACGGGTAATGTGCGTGGGTAGTGCACCAGTTCTCTTGCCCGAAGAGACTGCTGCCCACCCAGAATTTACACCGGAGGACTCCCTGTTGCCTCCTGAATCCCCCGGGATACCACTTGAGGACAATTGGAGAGAGACTTCCCTATACCCTGCACCTGATACCTCGCCCGCTTCGTCCAGTGAGTCCAACCTAGTGTACTCTGAAGCAGAGGTTACCCATGAGTCTCTTCACCCCTCCGACCTGGCGGAGGACCTCCAGTTGTCTCCTGAGCCCTTCGGGGTGCTACCTGGTAGCGAAAGGACAGAGATTCTCCTATACTCTGTACCTGATACCTTGCTCGCTTCGTCCAGTGAGTCCCACCTAGTGTACTCCGAAGCAGAGGTTACTCCCGAGTCTCTACATCCCTCCGACCAGGCGGAGGACCTCCAGTTGTCTCTAGAACCCTTCGGGGTGCCACCTGGTGGTGAATGGACAGAGACTTTCCTATATCCTGGATCTGATACCTCGCTTGCTTCGTCCAGTGAGTCCGACCTAGTGTACTCTGAAGCAGAGGTTACCCATGAGTCTCTACACCCCTCTGACCAGGCAGAGGACCTCCAGTTGTTTCCTGACTCCTCCGGGGTACCACCAGATAACAAAGAGACAGTGACTTTTTCTCACCCTGTACCTGATAACCCGTCTATTTCTTCCTGTGAATTTGACAAGATGTACCTCGAAGCAGAGGTTATCCCCGAGTCTCTACACCCCTCCGACCAGGCGGAGGACCTCCAGTTGTCTCCTGAACCCTTCGGGGTGCTACCTGATAACGAATGGACAGGTACTCTTCTATATTCGGTACCTGATACCTCGCCCGCTTCATCCAGCGAGTCCGACCTAGTGTACTCCGAAGCAGAGGTTACCCCCGAGTCTCTGCACTATTCCGACCCTGCGGAGGACCCCCAGTTGTTTTCTGAATCCTCCTGGGTACCACCAGATAACAAGGTAACAGGGACTTTTCTACACCTTGTACCTGATACCTCGCCCATTTCATCCTGTGAGTTTGACAAGATGTACCCCGAAGCAGAGGTTACCCCCGAGTCTCTGCACTCCTTCAAGCCGGCGGAGGACTTCCAGTTGTCTCCTGAACCCTCTGGGGTGCTACCTGATAATAAGTGGAGAGAGACTTCCCTGTGTGCTGTTCCTGGTACTCCACCTGTTTCGTCTGTTGCTGAGGATGGCTGGATAGGAGGTAGCATCCTAGCTAACCAGATGAGACCAGTTTCTCCAGTGGACAGTGGAAGTGATCTCCTTGAAGTAAAGGATTGGCCCTCGAATTCCCTGCGGAAGATTCTGGCAGGCCTGAAGAAGAGGGGGCGTAAGGGGGGGGGAGTACTGTAACATACCTGGCGGCGTCCTTGCATAGTGGTCCATCTCCCACTGTGCAAGAGCGCGCACTTGATCTCCAGTCCAGGGTGTCTCTCTGGCTTCCCTCCATGCTGTCTGTTTGCTTCTGTGTCTGCTGCTTAAGGGCGGCGCCCGATCACTTCCTGCTTTTTGTACCTGCTGCAGGCACACCCCTTGTGCGTCCTCAGCCTATTGCTGTCTGTCACCTGTTATTTAAACAGCTGCCCCAATTAACCCATGCCTGAGCATCTTGCCCTGTCAGTTGGCTTTTGTCTCTGACATGCCAGGTCCTGTCTATGTTACCTGTCTTGCAGTATCTGTTCCCATGTCTGTACTGTGTCCTATCTGTGTATCTTAACCTGCAGTCTGTACTCGTTCCTTGCCTGTTTGTTCCGCCTTCCTGGAGGCTGTATTTCCAGGCTAGTCTGAACACGCTCCTTGCCTGTTCGTCTCGCCTCTCTGGGGGCCGTATTCCCAGACCCGCTCCTGTATCCCGCTGCAGTGTCGGTCTCCTCCGTACACTCAGTACCAGTCTGAACTCTCTCCTATCTTTTACCTGTTTTTTCTCTATGTCCGTTCCTTTCCTTTTTCTGCAGAGTCTGAACTCGTACCTAACTCCTGCTCGTTGTCACTGTACTTCCGTTTGTGAGTTTGTGGTCCACTCGCTACTTCTCTGCAAGTACCCTGTGGGTATCTGGTTCTGCCTTTCCCTTCTAGTCTGTTCCGTGTGAACAGAGTCCTGTTCCCTCTGCGTCTGCGGTTTTCGCTTTGCTCAGCTCTGTCCGCCGCGTCTGCGGTTTTCGCTTTGCTCAGCTCTGTCCGCCGCGTCTGCGGTTTTCGCTTTGCTCAGCTCTGTCCGCCGCGTCTGCGGTTTTCGCTTTGCTCAGCTCTGTCCGCCGCGTCTGCGGTTTTCGCTTTGCTCAGCTCTGTCCGCCGCCTCTGCGGTTTTCGCTTTGCTCAGCTCTGTCCGCCGCGTCTGCGGTTTTCGCTTTGCTCAGCTCTGTCCGCCGCGTCTGCGGTTTTCGCTTTGCTCAGCTCTGTCCGCCGCGTCTGCGGTTTTCGCTTTGCTCAGCTCTGTCCGCCGCGTCTGCGGTTTTCGCTTTGCTCAGCTCTGTCCGCCGCGTCTGCGGTTTTCGCTTTGCTCAGCTCTGTCCGCCGCGTCTGCGGTTTTCGCTTTGCTCAGCTCTGTCCGCCGCGTCTGCGGTTTTCGCTTTGCTCAGCTCTGTGCGCCGCGTCTGCGGTTTTCGCTTTGCTCAGCTCTGTCCGCCGCGTCTGCGGTTTTCGCTTTGCTCAGCTCTGTCCACCGCGTCTGCGGTTTTCGCTTTGCTCAGCTCTGTCCACCGCGTCTGCGGTTTTCGCTTTGCTCAGCTCTGTCCACCACGTCTGCGGTTTTCGCTTTGCTCAGCTCTGTCCACCGCGTCTGCGGTTTTCGCTTTGCTCAGCTCTGTCTACCGCGTCTGCGGTTTTGAATTTGTCTCCTAGTCTGTACTGGACCCTACCCAGCCTGTGCTCTAGTCTGCCTGTTCCTGTTTTCCCCGGTGTGGGTCAACAGCCATGTCCGGAGTCTGACCTGGAGTAGACCCTGGTTCCTCTGCTCGGTTCCTCCCTGGTGCACTGGCGTCGTATGCCGTCGTGCGACCTTGGTCGGATCGGGCAGATACTTAGTTACGCCCCTCCAGGCACTCTCCGGTTCATGGCACAGTGGAATCACTACATAAACACGCACACGCCAGTCAGTCCGGGCGTGTGCATTACACCATGATGATGATGATAGTTAGCATCTGCTTTGTTTTCTTGGAATGCAAACGCATGTATGTAGTAGCGGCTAGGCCTGAGGTGGTCATCGTTTTGGCGCATATCCTACCTCCTCCGAGGATTGCTGGATGTTTTCCTGCTACTATCCCAGTTCTATGACTCCCGTTAAAACAAAGCTTCAGGTGATAAATGATGGATGAGGTGATGGCAAAGGAGAAAGAGCAGGAGGAACAGGGACCATACACATCAATATCAGGCCAGTCAACCACATATGTCTTGTAGGATATGTTTCTGTACCAAAAGGAGCGGTTCGGCTACACAGTTATAGGGCATACATTGAGTGCAATGCCTACCAAAAATTTTGAGGCTCTCCAATGCCCCTTGGAAGTGACATAGAGGTCAGAGGGCCTTAACTAATCCATTTTTGCCATTTATAGCAGCTGGGTCTCCTGTACACTGTTGGCCTAAGCAGTGAATGGAAGGCTTTCCAAAAATTATGAGGAACTGCAATGCCCCTTGAAACAGACGTGGATTACAGCGTACTAAAAACCTTCTACCCATTATTGGGGAGTGGGTCTCCCTTAGTTTTTGCCTTTGCATTGAAAAGCAAAAGCTGACTAAAATTAGGAGGAAATGCAATGCCCGTTGGAAGAGTCGTGGAGATTAGAGGTAATTAAAAACAACATTTCAATGCCCCTTGGAAGAGCTGTGGAGTTCAGAGTGGCTTAAGAAGATGCTTTTAATGCCCCTTTGAAGAGACGTGGAGGTCGCAGTAGCTTAACAAGACAGTTATAATGCCCCTCGGAAAAGTCGTGGAGGTCCCAGTAGCTTAACAAGACGCTTTTAATGCCCCTTACAAGAGCCATACAGTACAGCATCTTAAAAATATTATTCCCATTATTGGGGAGTGTGTCTCCCATAGTATTTGCTTATGCCTTCCAAGCAAAAGCTTCCAAAAATTAGGACGGAGCAACTTCCAATGCCCCTTACAAGAGCCATGCAGTACAGCATATTACAAACATAAGTCCCATTATTGGGGAGTGGGTCTCCCATAGTCTTTGCTTATGCCTTCCAAGCAAAAGCTTCCAAAAATTAGGACGGAGCAACTTCCAATGCCCCTTACAAGAGCCATGCAGTACAGCATATTACAAACATAAGTCCCATTATTGGGGAGTGGGTCTCCCATAGTATTTGCTTATGCCTTCCAAGCAAAATCTTCCAAAAATTAGGATGGAGCAACTTCCAGTACCCCTTACAAGAGCCATGCAGTACAGCATATTACAAACATAAGTCCCATTATTGGGGAGTCGGTCTCCCATAGTATTTGCTTATGCCTTCCAAGCAAAAGCTTCCAAAAATTAGGACGGAGCAACTTGCAATGCCCCTTTCAAAAGCCATGCAGTACAGCATATTGCAAACATAAGTCCCATTATTGGGGAGTGGGTCTCCCATAGTCTTTGCTTATGCCTTCCAAGCAAAAGCTTCAAAAAAATTAGGAGGAAATGCAATGCCCGTTCGAAGACTCGTGGAGGTCCCAGTAGCTTAACAAGACGCTTTTAATGCCCCTTACAAGAGACGTGGATGTCAGAGTGGTATAACAAGACGGTTTTAATGCCCCTCAGAAGATACGTGGAGGTCAGAGTGGTAAAACAAGACGCTTTTAATGCCCCTTACAAGAGACGTGGAGGTCAGAGTAGTATAACAAGACGCTTTTAATGCCCCTTACAAGAGACGTGGAGGTCAGAGTGGTATAACAAGATGCTTTTAATGCCCCTCAGAAGAGACGTGGAGGTCAGAGTGGTATAACAAGATGCTTTTAATGCCCCTTACAAGAGACGTGGAGGTCAGAGTGGTATAACAAGATGGTTTTAATGCCCCTCAGTAGAGACGTGGAGGTCAGAGTGGTATAACAAGACGCTTTTAATGCCCCTTACAAGAGACGTGGAGGTCAGAGTGGTATAACAAGATGCTTTTAATGCCCCTTACAAGAGACGTGGAGGTCAGAGTGTTATAACAAGACGCTTTTAATGCCCCTTACAAGAGACGTAGAGGTCAGAGTGGTATAACAAGATGCTTTTAATGCCCCTCAGAAGAGACGTGGAGGTCAGAGTGGTATAACAAGATGCTTTTAATGCCCCTCAGAAGAGACATGGAGGTCAGAGTGCTATAACAAGATGCTTTTAATGCCCCTTACAAGAGACGTGGAGGTCAGAGTGGTATAACAAGATGGTTTTAATGCCCCTCAGAACAGACATGGAGGTCAGAGTGGTATAACAAGATGGTTTTAATGCCCCTCAGAAGAGATGTGGAGCTCAGAGTGGTATAACAAGACGCTTTTAATGCCCCTTACAAGAGACGTGGAGGTCAGAGTGGTATAACAAGACGCTTTTAATGCCCCTTACAAGAGACGTGGAGGTCAGAGTGGTATAACAAGACGGTTTTAATGCCCCTTACAAGAGACGTGGAGGTCAGAGTGGTATAACAAGACGCTTTTAATGCCCCTCAGAAGAGACGTGGAGGTCAGAGTGGTATAACAAGACGCTTTTAATGCCCCTTACAAGAGACGTGGAGGTCAGAGTGGTATAGCAAGACGGTTTTAATGCCCCTCAGAAGAGACGTGGAGATCAGAGTCGTATAACAAGATGCTTTTAATGCCCCTTACAAGAGACGTGGAGGTCAGAGTGGTATAACAAGAGGCTTTTAATGCCCCTTACAAGAGCCATACAGTACAGCATCTTAAAAATATTATTCCCATTATTGGGGAGAGGGTCTCCCACAGTCTTTGCTTATGCCTTCCAAGAAAAAGCTGACAAAAATAAGGACGGAGGAACTTTCAATAATGGCAACACGGACCACGGTCACCCTGGTGGTATAGTGGTGGTGGAGGCTGAGGATAAGGAGAAGAACATAAAACAGCCGAAATGAGGAAGCGTATACCCATGTGCGGGTGTGAAGCGGTGCATGTGAATACACCTCCCGAAATAACACAGTGGATTTGACTTTATGTTACTCTGCTGTCATTTGGTGGTGATGAGAAGTCTGGCCCAATCCAGCCCTTGTTCATTTTGATAAGGGTCAGCTTGTTAGCATTGTCAGTTGACAGGCGAGTGCGCTTATCAGTTATAATTCCCCCAGCGGCACTAAAAACACGCTCCGATAACACGCTAGCGGCAGGGCAGGCGAGGACTTCCAAGGCGTACAGAGCAAGTTCATTCCAAGTGTCCAGCTTGGATATCCAGTAATTAAAAGGCACAGAGGAATCACGGAGGACGCTGGTACGGTCGGCAAGGTACTCCCTCACCATCTTTTGAAACTTTCCACTCCTTGTGAGAGTACCCCGCGCCTCAGGGTCTGTCTGAAGGGAGGGTCTGAGAAAACTGTCCCAGAACGTTGACAGTGTTCCCCTGCCTCTGCTGGATTGTAGTTGCGTCTCTCTCGCCTGTACGCCTTGGTTGGGCAATGAACTGTGACCTCTGCCTCTAGAGTGCTCAGATGGGAATTTTTTTAACAGTTCTGCAGCAAGGGCCTTCTGGTACTGGCCCATTTTTGTAGACCTCTCCACCTCAGGAATAAGAGAGTGAAAGTTCTCCTTGTAGCGGGGGTCTACAAGTGTCACCAACGAGTAATGACTGTCACCGAACATTTTGACAACGCGAGGGTCACTTTTAAGGCAGCGTAACATAAAGTCAGCCATGCATGCCAGACTGGTAACGGGCAAGATTTCAGTGTCCTCACCAAGATGACGACTGACCATGCTCTTCTCCTCCTCCTCCTCCTCCCCCCTGTCCTCTGGCCACCCACGCTGAACCGACGGTATGACAGTTGTACAGGTACTACAGTCTACAGCGCATGATACAATCTCCTGTTCTTCCTCCTCCTCCTCCTCTCCCTCATTGTCCCCCAATGCACGTTGGGATAAGATGAGGCTGGGCTGTGTATAATCGCCCACTACGGCTTCTTGATCCATCTCATCATACTCTGGCTGCAATGCCTCCTCTTTAATTCTCTGCAGAGAGCGTTGCAAAAGACAGACAAGTGGGATGCTGACACTAATGATGGCGTCATCGCCACTCACCATCTTGGTGGCCTCCTCAAAGTTTGTCAGGATGGTACATATGTCAGACATCCAGGTCCACTCATGAGGTCTTATGTGTGGAGTCTGACCTGAATATCAACCGCCTTTTTACAGCTGGTACTCCACAACTGCTCTCTTCTGCTCACAAATCCTTTGCAACATGTGGAGGGTAGAGTTCCAACGTGTGGGGACATCACACACCAGTAGGTGTGCCGGAAGCTGCAAACGCTGCTGCAGCACAGCAAGGGCGGCGGTAGCTGTAGCCGACTTGCGAAAATGAGCTGACAGGCGGCGTACTTTCACGAGCAGATCTGGCAACTCGGGGTACGATTTAAGAAACCGCTGAACCACGAGGTTAAGCACATGAGCCAGGCATGGTACGTGTGTGATCTCGCCTCGCCTCAGAGCTGCCACCAGGTTACGGCCATTGTCACACACGACCATGCCTGGATGTAGGTTCAGCGGTCTCAGCCACAGATCTACCTGCTCTTTCACAGCTGTCCACAACTCACAAGCAGTGTGAGGTTTATCACCTAAGCTTAGGAGTTTCAGCACAGCCTGTTGCCGCTTGGCTGAGGCAGCACTGCAGTGCTTCCAGCTTGTAACTGTGGTGATATCTGAGATGGAGGCTGAACATGAGGAGGAGGATGATGCGCAGGAGCTGTACACTGTGGGGGCAACTCTGACTGACATAGGGCCCGCAATCCTCGGTGTGGGGAGGATGTGTTCCGTCCCAAGGTGCGACTGGGTCCCGGCTTCCACTATGTTTACCCAGTGTGCCGTCAGGGAGATGTCCCGTCCCTGGCCACAAGCACTTGTCCACGTGTCCGTTGTCAGGTGGACTCTCCCAGTAACTGCGTTGTTGAGGGCACGGCAGATGTTTTGGGACACGTGCTTGTGTAGTGCGGGGATGGCACACCGGGCAAAATTGTGTCGACTGGGGACCGAGTACCGAGGGACGGCCACCGCCATAAGGTTGCGGAAGGATTCTGTCTCCACCAGCCTAAAAGGCAGCATTTCCAACACAAGCAGTCGTGAAATGTGCGAATTTAGGACTGTGGCCTGTGGGGCGTTAGCTGCGAATTTACGCTTTCGTTCAAAGGTCTGGGATATGGACAATTGAACGCTGCAGTGGGACGTGGATGTGGACGTTGATGCTGTTTCTTGAGAAACTGCCATAACAAGTGAAGACTGAGAGGAGGGGGCATCTTTACATGCAGTATGGACAGGGGGTTGCCTTGCACACACAACAGGGGGTTCTATTGCATGCACAACAGCGGAAGAAACAGTGGTGACACCCGCTGACACTGGTCGTGGACCCTGGGTTTCGCCCCACAAAGTGGGGTGCTTTGCTGCCATGTGCCTAACCATGCTGGTGGTGGTCAGGCTGGTAGTTTTGTCACCCCTGCTGATGCTGGCATGGCAGGTGGTACAAATGGCCTTTTTGGGGTTATCAGCAGAGTCTTTAAAAAAGTTCCAGACTCTGGAAGACCTACCGCTTGTACTGGCAACGTCCCTCGTGTTGGTGTTACGGGGAACGGTTGCCCGCCTTCTGTGTGCGGCCACCACACTGCTTCTTCCTGCCTGTTGGGGTACTCTGCCTCCCTCCCCCTGTGTGCTGCTGTCCTCACTCTACATGTCCTCCTGCCACGTTGGGTCAGTTACTAGATCATCCACCACCTCCTCCTCTTCCACTTGCGCACCACGATGCTCCTACTCACTTCCTGGCAATTGTGTCTCGTCATCATCCACCTCTTGTGACAAATTGTCAGCGTCGACTTCCTGTGGCCGTGGCTGTTAAAATATTTGGCCATGGCTACATGGGATCTCCTCTTCCACCACTTCAAGCGTAGCAGGCGAGTGGCACAAATATGGAAATGGACCAGTGAACAGCTCTTCAGAGTGTCCAAGTGTGGGATTAATCGGCATGGTGGGAGGAAGGAGCATCAGGGTGAGGAGGAGTATGCGGTCGAGACTCACGGCTACTAAGAGTTGACCGTGTGGAAGACAGACCGGAGGTGGTGGTGCCCAGGTAACTGGAAGTATTATCTGCTATCCAATTAATAACCTGTTCACACTGATCAGTTCGCAACACTGGTGTTGTTCTGTGCTTCCCTAGTAATTCGGTCAAGAAGTGGGAGCGAGAAGACGTGGCTGTTGGTTGTGGCACATTTTCACCTTGGCCACGGCCCCGTCCTCTGCACGCACCATCACCAGAACGTCCACTTCCACGTCCCTTGCCACGCGCCTTGCCCATTGTAAAGGAAGTAAAATATCTTACACTCGCACTATCAATGGAAAAAGGGTAATAAAAAGGAGATTAGAACCATGGAAGAGGAAAACCACAGTTCTATTTCTCTGGCCTACACCAGACTCTTTTAAACAATCAGAACAATCAGGGAGAAACTAGTACTGTTTTTCCTTACGGAAAATATACCAAAACCTGAATAATAGAGATTTTTTACCGTGGGATGGCAAAACCACAGTTATAATTTACTGGTGTATACCAGACATTTTAAAATATATAGATTTGCGGCTGAACAGTGAGCGACACACTCAAACTGTTTTTTTTAGATACCAAAGGCCCAAAAATGGATAATACAGAGATTTAACACGTGGAACTGCAAAACCACACTTCTGTTTCTGTGCCCTATACCAGACACTTTTCAACAGATATATTTGTGTGTGAAAAATCAGAGACACACTTTACACTTTTTTTTGGGGGGGGGACACCAAAAGGTTAATAAGACGGGTATTTGTACAGTGTGTAGGAGGAAAAAAAAAGAGGATTTAGATGAAAAAAAAGGATTTTTCCTGGCCCCTGAGACCTGGAGCTAAGTCCAGCAATTTCAGAAACAGGAGCACACAGGACTGTAATGCAGTATTTGTTGGTATAACCACTGCGTCTCCTATACAGCCTGCCTGCCTGCCTGCCTGATATCTGGGATGGATATTAGTCCTGAGAAGGACTGTTTGTTTAGGACTCCCTAAATCAGCAGCACTGTCCCTACACTGTCTGATCCGGAGCATCTGTGTCCAAGACGGCGGGGCCCTGTTTTAAATACTCGAGGTGACGCTGTGCGGCCAGCCAATCACTGTTATGCCCACAAACAACATGGCTGCGGCATTACAGTGACTGGCTGGCAATCCCTGCATGGTCATTGGCTCTGTAAAGAGTGCCAAACATGCAGGGCGGAGACCAGAGCTCCCGCCCGAGTAACCCGGAAATGCTGGGTGCTCGCCGAACATCCCGAGTAGCGTGATGCTCGGTCGAGTACCGAGCAGTGTCGAGCATGCTCACTCAACACTACTTCCCAGACCTTCTCCATCTGCTGAGTGTAGCAATATTTTCCGGGACCTTCTCCATCTGCTGAGTGTAGCGATATCTTCCCGGACCTTCTCCATCTGCTGAGTGTAGCGATATCTTCCCAGACCTTCTCCATCTGCTGAGTGTAGCGATATCTTCCCAGACCTCCTCCATTTGCTGAGTGTAGCGATATCTTCCGGGACCTTCTCTATCTGCTGAGTGTAGCGATATCTTCCCAGACCTTCTCCATCTGCTGAGTGTAGCGATATCTTCCCAGACCTCCTCCATCTGCTGAGTGTAGCGATATCTTCCCAGACCTTCAACATCTGCTGAGTGTAGCGCTATCTTCCCAGACCTCCTTCATATGCTGAGTGTAGCGATATCTTCCGGGACCTCCTCCATCTGCAGAGTGTAGTGATATCTTCCGGGACCTTCTCCATTTGCTGAGTGTAGCGATATCTTTCCAGACCTCCTCCATCTGCTGAGTGTAGCGATATCTTCCCAGACCTTCAACATCTGCTGAGTGTAGCGATATCTTCCCAGACCTCCTCCATCTGCTGAGCGTAGCGAAATCTTCCGGGACCTTCTTCATCTGCAGAGTGTAGTGATATCTTCCGGGACCTTCTCCATTTGCTGAGTGTAGCGATATCTTCCGGGACCTTCTCCATCTGCTGAGTGTAGCGATATCTTCCCGGACCTTCTCCATCTGCTGAGTGTAGCGATATCTTCCCAGACCTTCTCCATTTGCTAAGCGTAGCGCTATCTTCCCAGACCTACTCCATCTGCAGAGTGTAGCGCTATCTTCCCAGACCTCCTCCATCTGCTGGGTGTAGCGCTATCTTCCCAGACCTTCTCCATCTGTTCAGTGTAGCGATATCTTCCCGGACCTCCTCCATCTGCTGAGTGTAGCAATATCTTCCCAGACCTTCTACATCTGCTGAGTGTAGCGATATCTTTCCAGACCTCCTCCATCTGCTGAGTGTAGCGATATCTTCCCAGACCTTCTCCATCTGCTGAGTGTGGCGATATCTTCCCAGACCTTCTCCATCTGCTGAGTGTAGTGATATCTTCCCAGACCTCCTCCATCAGCTGAGTGTAGCGATATCTTCCCAGACCTCCTCCATCTGCTGAGTGTAGCGATATCTTCCGGGACCTCCTCCATCTGCTGAGTGTAGCGATATGTTCCCAGACCTTCTCCATCTGCTGAATGAAGCTGTATCTTCCTGGACCTCCTCCATCTGCTGAGTGTGGCAATATCTTCCCAGACCTTCTCCATCTGCTGAGTGTAGTGATATCTTCCCAGACCTTCTCCATCTGCTGAGTGTAGCGATATCTTCCCAGACCTTCTACATTTGCTGAGTGTAGGGATATCTTCCCAGACCTTCTCCATCTGCTGAGTGTAGCGATATCTTCCCAGACCTCCTCCATCTGCTGAGTGTAGCGATATCTTCCCAGACCTTCTCCATCTGCTGAGTGTAGTGATATCTTCCCAGACCTTCTCCATCTGCTGAGTGTAGCAATATCTTCCGGGACCTTCTTCATCTGCTGAGTGTAGCGATATCTTCCCGGACCTTCTCCATCTGCTGAGTGTAGCGATATCTGCCCAGACCTTCTCCATCTGCTGAGTGTAGTGATATCTTCCCAGACCTTCTCCATCTGCTGAGTGTAGCACTATCTTCCCAGACTTTCTCCATCTGCTGAGTGTAGCGGTATCTTCCCTGACATCCTCTATCTGCAGAGTGTAGCGAAATCTTCCCGGACCTTCTCCATCTGCTGAGTGTAGCGATATCTGCCCAGACCTTCTCCATCTGCTGAGTGTAGCGATATCTTCCCAGATCTTCTCCATCTGCTGAGTGTAGCACTATCTTCCCAGACTTTCTCCATCTGCTGAGTGTAGCGGTATCTTCCCTGACATCCTCTATCTGCAGAGTGTAGCGAAATCTTCCCGGACCTTCTCCATCTGCTGAGTGTAGCGATATCTGCCCAGACCTTCTCCATCTGCTGAGTGTAGCGATATCTTCCCAGATCTTCTCCATCTGCTGAGTGTAGCACTATCTTCCCAGACTTTCTCCATCTGCTGAGTGTAGCCAAATCTTCCCGGACCTTCTCCATCTGCTGAGTGTAGTGATATCTTCCCAGACCTTCTCCATCTGCTGAGTGTAGCGATATCTTCCCGGACCTCCTCCATCTGCTGAGTGTGGCGATATTTTCCCAGACCTTCTCCATCTGCTGAGTGTAGTGATATCTTCCCAGACCTTCTCCATCTGCTGAGTGTAGCGATATCTTCCCAGACCTTCTCCATCTGCTGAGTGTAGCGATATCTTCCCAGACCTCCTCCATCTGCTGAGTGTAGCGATATCTTCCCAGACCTTCTCCATCTGCTGAGTGTAGTGATATCTTCCCAGACCTTCTCCATCTGATGAGTGTAGCAATATCTTCCGGGACCTTCTTCATCTGCTGAGTGTAGCGATATCTTCCCGGACCTTCTCCATCTGCTGAGTGTAGCGATATCTGCCCAGACCTTCTCCATCTGCTGAGTGTAGCGATATCTTCCCAGATCTTCTCCATCTGCTGAGTGTAGCACTATCTTCCCAGACTTTCTCCATCTGCTGAGTGTAGCGGTATCTTCCCTGACATCCTCTATCTGCAGAGTGTAGCGAAATCTTCCTGGACCTTCTCCATCTGCTGAGTGTAGCGATATCTGCCCAGACCTTCTCCATCTGCTGAGTGTAGCGATATCTTCCCAGATCTTCTCCATCTGCTGAGTGTAGCACTATCTTCCCAGACTTTCTCCATCTGCTGAGTGTAGCGGTATCTTCCCTGACATCCTCTATCTGCTGAGTGTAGTGATATCTTCCCAGACCTTCTGCATCTGCTGAGTGTAGCGATATCTTCCCAGATCTTCTCCATCTGCTGAGTGTAGCACTATCTTCCCAGACCTTCTCCATCTGCTGAGTGTAGCGATATCTTCCCGGACCTCCTCCATCTGCTGAGTGTAGTGATATCTTCCCAGACCTTCTGCATCTGCTGAGTGTAGCGATATCTTCCCAGACCTTCTCCATCTGCTGAGTGTAGTGATATCTTCCCAGACCTTCTCCATCTGCTGAGTGTAGCGAAATCTTCATGGACCTTCTACATCTGCTGAGTGCAGCGATATCTTCCCAGACCTGCTCCATCTGCTGAGTGTAGTGATATCTTCCTGGACCTCCTCCATCTGCTGAGTGTAGTGATATCTTCCCAGACCTTCTGCATCTGCTGAGTGTAGCGATATCTTCCCAGACCTTCTCCATCTGCTGAGTGTAGTGATATCTTCCCAGACCTTCTCCATCTGCTGAGTGTAGCGAAATTTTCATGGACCTTCTACATCTGCTGAGTGCAGCGATATCTTCCCAGACCTGCTCCATCTGCTGAGTGTAGTGATATCTTCCTGGACCTCCTCCATCTGCTGAGTGTAGTGATATCTTCCCAGACCTTCTGCATCTGCTGAGTGTAGCGATATGTTCCCAGACCTTCTCCATCTGCTGAGTGTAGTGATATCTTCCCAGACCTCCTCCATCTGCTGAGTGTAGCGATACCTTCCCAGACCTCCTCCATCTGCTGAGTGTAGCGATACCTTCCCAGACCTTCTCCATCTGCTGAGTGTAGCGATATCTTCCGGGACCTCCTCCATCTGCTGAGTGTAGCGGTATCTTCCCGGACCTTCTCCATCTGCTGAGTGTAGCGATATCTGCCCAGACCTTCTCCATCTGCTGAGTGTAGCGATATCTTCCCAGATCTTCTCCATCTGCTGAGTGTAGCGATATCTGCCCAGACCTTCTCCATCTGCTGAGTGTAGTGATATCTTCCCAGACCTTCTCCATCTGCTGAGTGTAGCGATATCTTCCCAGACCTTCTCCATCTGCTGAGTGTAGCGGTATCTTCCCTGACATCCTCTATCTGCAGAGTGTAGCGAAATCTTCCTGGACCTTCTCCATCTGCTGAGTGTAGCGATATCTGCCCAGACCTTCTCCATCTGCTGAGTGTAGCGATATCTTCCCAGATCTTCTCCATCTGCTGAGTGTAGCACTATCTTCCCAGACTTTCTCCATCTGCTGAGTGTAGTGGTATCTTCCCTGACATCCTCTATCTGCTGAGTGTAGTGATATCTTCCCAGACCTTCTCCATCTGCTGAGTGTAGCGATATCTTCCCGGACCTCCTCCATCTGCTGAGTGTAGTGATATCTTCCCAGACCTTCTGCATCTGCTGAGTGTAGCGATATCTTCCCAGACCTTCTCCATCTGCTGAGTGTAGTGATATCTTCCCAGACCTTCTCCATCTGCTGAGTGTAGCGAAATCTTCATGGACCTTCTACATCTGCTGAGTGCAGCGATATCTTCCCAGACCTGCTCCATCTGCTGAGTGTAGTGATATCTTCCTGGACCTCCTCCATCTGCTGAGTGTAGTGATATCTTCCCAGACCTTCTGCATCTGCTGAGTGTAGCGATATCTTCCCAGACCTTCTCCATCTGCTGAGTGTAGTGATATCTTCCCAGACCTTCTCCATCTGCTGAGTGTAGCGAAATCTTCATGGACCTTCTACATCTGCTGAGTGCAGCGATATCTTCCCAGACCTGCTCCATCTGCTGAGTGTAGTGATATCTTCCTGGACCTCCTCCATCTGCTGAGTGTAGTGATATCTTCCCAGACCTTCTGCATCTGCTGAGTGTAGCGATATCTTCCCAGACCTTCTCCATCTGCTGAGTGTAGTGATATCTTCCCAGACCTCCTCCATCTGCTGAGTGTAGCAATATCTTCCCAGACCTCCTCCATCTGCTGAGTGTAGCGATACCTTCCCAGACCTTCTCCATCTGCTGAGTGTAGCGATATCTTCCGGGACCTCATCCATCTGCTGAGTGTAGCGGTATCTTCCCGGACCTTCTCCATCTGCTGAGTGTAGCGATATCTGCCCAGACCTTCTCCATCTGCTGAGTGTAGCGATATCTTCCCAGATCTTCTCCATCTGCTGAGTGTAGCACTATCTTCCCAGACTTTCTCCATCTGCTGAGTATAGCCAAATCTTCCCGGACCTTCTCCATCTGCTGAGTGTAGTGATATCTTCCCAGACCTTCTCCATCTGCTGAGTGTAGCGATATCTTCCCGGACCTCCTCCATCTGCTGAGTGTGGCGATATCTTCCCAGACCTTCTCCATCTGCTGAGTGTAGTGATATCTTCCCAGACCTTCTCCATCTGCTGAGTGTAGCGATATCTTCCCAGACCTTCTCCATCTGCTGAGTGTAGCGATATCTTCCCAGACCTCCTCCATCTGCTGAGTGTAGCGATATCTTCCCAGACCTTCTCCATCTGCTGAGTGTAGTGATATCTTCCCAGACCTTCTCCATCTGCTGAGTGTAGCAATATCTTCCGGGACCTTCTTCATCTGCTGATTGTAGCGATATCTTCCCGGACCTTCTCCATCTGCTGAGTGTAGCGATATCTGCCCAGACCTTCTCCATCTGCTGAGTGTAGCGATATCTTCCCAGATCTTCTCCATCTGCTGAGTGTAGCACTATCTTCCCAGACTTTCTCCATCTGCTGAGTGTAGCGGTATCTTCCCTGACATCCTCTATCTGCAGAGTGTAGCGAAATCTTCCTGGACCTTCTCCATCTGCTGAGTGTAGCGATATCTGCCCAGATCTTCTCCATCTGCTGAGTGTAGCGATATCTTCCCAGATCTTCTCCATCTGCTGAGTGTAGCACTATCTTCCCAGACTTTCTCCATCTGCTGAGTGTAGCGGTATCTTCCCTGACATCCTCTATCTGCTGAGTGTAGTGATATCTTCCCAGACCTTCTCCATCTGCTGAGTGTAGCGATATCTTCCCGGACCTCCTCCATCTGCTGAGTGTAGTGATATCTTCCCAGACCTTCTGCATCTGCTGAGTGTAGCGATATCTTCCCAGACCTTCTCCATCTGCTGAGTGTAGTGATATCTTCCCAGACCTTCTCCATCTGCTGAGTGTAGCGAAATCTTCATGGACCTTCTACATCTGCTGAGTGCAGCGATATCTTCCCAGACCTGCTCCATCTGCTGAGTGTAGTGATATCTTCCTGGACCTCCTCCATCTGCTGAGTGTAGTGATATCTTCCCAGACCTTCTGCATCTGCTGAGTGTAGCGATATCTTCCCAGACCTTCTCCATCTGCTGAGTGTAGTGATATCTTCCCAGACCTTCTCCATCTGCTGAGTGTAGCGAAATCTTCATGGACCTTCTACATCTGCTGAGTGCAGCGATATCTTCCCAGACCTGCTCCATCTGCTGAGTGTAGTGATATCTTCCTGGACCTCCTCCATCTGCTGAGTGTAGTGATATCTTCCCAGACCTTCTGCATCTGCTGAGTGTAGCGATATCTTCCCAGACCTTCTCCATCTGTTGAGTGTAGTGATATCTTCCCAGACCTCCTCCATCTGCTGAGTGTAGCAGTATCTTCCCAGACCTCCTCCATCTGCTGAGTGTAGCGATACCTTCCCAGACCTTCTCCATCTGCTGAGTGTAGCGATATCTTCCGGGACCTCCTCCATCTGCTGAGTGTAGCGGTATCTTCATAGACCTTCTCCATCTGCTGAGTGTAGCGATATCTTCCCGGACCTCCTCCATCTCCTGAGTGTAGCGCTATCTTCCCAGACCTCCTCCATCTGCTGAGTGTAGCGATATCTTCCCGGTCCTTCTCCATCTGCTGAGTGTAGCGATATCTTCCCGGACCTTCTCCATCTGCTGAGTGTAGCGATATCTTCCCGGACCTCCTCCATCTGCTGAGTGTAGTGATATTTTCCAGGACCTTCTCCATCTGCTGAGTGTAGCGATATCTTCCGGGACCTTCTGCATCTGCTGAGTGTAGCGATATCTTCCGGGACCTTCTCCATCTGCTGAGTGTAGCGATATCTTCCGGGACCTTCTCCATCTGCTGAGTGTAGCGATATCTTCCCAGACCTTCTTCATCTGCTGAGTGTAGCGACATCTTCCCAGACCTTCTCCATCTGCTGAGTGTAGCGAC